>NC_081311.1:112001875-112311250 GCF_026419965.1 Kogia breviceps | reverse complement strand
GATATACAGGTCTTTTGCACATTTCTTCAGTTGTAGCACTAAAGTCTATTTTCTAAACCAGGTTCCAATCCTGGAATACACATTGCAATTGGTTGTTATGTTTCCTTATTTGCCTTTAATCTGAGACATTGCCCTAGTTTTAGTTTGGCTTTTTAAGAAAATACTTTTGATGGGTACTATTCTGTTTTCCATAGAATATCCCTCAATTTTGATTTATCTGATATTTCTTCATGGCTAAATTCTGGTTAAAATTTTGGGGAGAGAAACAGTAATAGTGATATTGTCCCCTTTCTATAGTATTATATCAAGATGAACATCATATTGATATGTCTTATTAATGGTTATGTTAACTTTATCATCACTTGGCTTGATCACTTGGTTAAAGTGACAGGCATCTAATTTCACTTTAAAGTTACTTTTTTTTTCCCTTATGAAGTTAATAAGTAGCTGGTGGAAATAAATAGTCTTTGAATTTTAACATTTGCTTACGTATCCCTTAGCCATCAATCTATGATCCCCATCCTCCCATTCCTAGGCAACCATGAATCCACTTACTGTCTCTATAGATTTGTCTATTCTGGATGTCTACTATATATAGAATACAATATGTGATCCTTTGTGATTAGCTCCTTTTACTTAGCATAACGTTTTCAAGGTTCATTAATGTTATAGCATGCATCAGTACTTCATTTCTTTTCATTGCTGAAGAATATTCCATTGTATGGATGTACCACATTTTATTTATCCATTAATCATTCATCTGTTGCTGGACATTTGGGTTGTTTCACTTTTTGGCTGTTATGAATAGTGTTGCAGTGAATATTTATGAATATTCATGTGCAAATTTTCATTTTTCTATACCAGTAGTGGACTTGATGTATCACATAGAAACTATGTTTAACAATTTGTGGTATTGTTAGACTGTGTTTTGTAAAACTATGGTTAACAATTTGTAGTATTGTTAGACTGCTTTCTAAAGTGGTTGCACCATTTTATAGTCTCAAAACTAGTGTATGAGGGTTTATTTCTCTACATCCTTGCCAAGAATTGTTATTATTTGTCTTTTTTTTTTTTTTTTTTTTTTTTTTTTTTGCGGTACGCGGGCCTCTCACCGTTGTGGCCTCTCCCGTTGCGGAGCACAGGCTCCATACGCGCAGGCTCAGTGACCATGGCTCACGGGCCCAGCCGCTCCGCGGCATGTGGGATCTTCCCGGACCGGGGCACGAACCCGTATCCCCTGCATTGGCAGGTGGACTCTCAACCACTGTGCCACCTGGGAAGCCCTATTTGTCTTTTGTTTATAAAAATCTGAATAGGTTTGAGGTAATATCTCACTGTGGTTTTGATTTGCATTTCCCTGAAGGCCAGCCAATTCATTCTTTCATTCAACAGATATTATTGAATGTCTAGTATGTGCCAGATGCTGATATAAGTGCTTAACATTCATCAGTGAACAAAACAGGTAAACATATCCACTTTCAGGAAGCTTATGTTCCAGCAGGAGAAGACAGATAATAAGCAGTAAACCTAATAAATACAAAGTACAGTAGCATAAAGGAATTGAATGTGACATAGTAGAGGAATACAGGTTGTAGTTGGAAACTCGAGATAAACCTCCCTCATTAAAAAAGTGTTATTTGAGCTAATTCTTGAAGGGATGAGCTAGGTGGCCATATGGGTATTTTGGAGGCAGAGTCTCTCAGGCGTAGAGAACAGCCAATGTGAAGACTTTGTGTGCTTGGTATATGTGAGACATAATCAGGAGGCCATTGTGGCCAGAATAGAGAGAACAAGTGAGCATGGAAGAGATTAGTAGCTGATAATTCCTGAGAGGTAACTGGGCACCAGGTCATATAGGGCGCTATACACCACTTCAATGACTTTGGAGGATCTTGAAAAAGATTAACAGACACACTGACCTCCAGATGTAAGAAGGTTGTTACATTTACTCACTTTGTTTTTACATTTGTATTATTTTTAAATTTTTGTTTTGAATTTCTGCTTCACCTAATAGCCTCCTATTGAATAAAATGAATTTTATTGGGACACATTTTTAAAGCATGTTTCTCAATTTTAGGGATTATAGGAATTCAGATTTAACGACCGTGCAAGACTTTTTGCAATTCTAAAAATAAACAGCATTAGAAAAAATATCACTCAAGAAACTGATGACAGTGTTTGCTTCTAAGGAAAAAGATGTGAGGTTGGAAGTTGGAGGTGGGAAGAAGTGTGAGCATAATTATTGTGATTGTTAAAAATAAGCTGAATTCACTTTGTATGTAAATTATACTCCAGTGAATTTGATTGAAATAGAAAACAATATACATAATTAAGGAAGGTGTGTATATGAAAGCATACAAAGTCATGCAGCTAGATCCTACAGTAGTTTTTACTGAGTTTTTTTTTTTTTTTTAAAGTATGTCTTTTAATTTGATTAATCAAGAAGAATTTTAGGATGACATTGCCACATATTTATGAAAGTTCAAATTCATTTTAATAACTCACTTTCCCATCATTACATATACATTTATAAATATGTCCATATTTATTAAAGTGACCCTGGAGTAGCCTATGTCTATGTGTGTAACATTTAAAAGGTACAGCATATCAATAATATAATACTATTTTATATTATGATTTAATATACATAACAATTTTTATATTATATAAATAAAATGGTTAAGTAAACATTTTGGATATAACCTTCCATCACAAATCTTTTGTCACTTGTCAGAGCGATATTTAACAAATCAAATGAGGTTCGGTTTTTTGTTTTGTTTGTTTTGGCTAGTAATCATAAGGATGTTCAGAACAGCATGAACATCCCTCTCCCTACATACATAACAAGCAAAAATCTTTTATTTCCGGTATTGTAAATCATGCACCTGCTCAATGTAACTCCATCACTTGCAGTTCTAACACTGAAGGTGATAGGAGTTTCAAGATGGCCAGTGTCCATATCATATGACTTACTCAATTAAAATCACTGCTTTTCAATTTTACCTCAAAATTAATAGGTAGGCATAATAATATTTGTAATCCTTAGTAGAACTTTCCAGATGACATGGGAGAAAAAAAATAAAACAGAACTGAAGAATTTTGCCAAAGCAGACATTAATTTTACCTCTAAGCATAGGTTTAATGACATGGTAATCTCAGAAGTTGCAAAAGCATTAAATTTACAAATGGAAATCTATTCTAAAAGTTTATTTTAGAATAGTTTGCAACATTTAAAAAAATAAGAATAAAACTCAAAGTGTATTTAAGACTCTAAACCCACCTTTACAAACCTATTTAAATCCTACTGCATTCATGCAAAAATAATTATAGCTAACATTTATGAAAAGCTTACTATGTAATCATGCTAAGTTTTTTCTGAATATCATTTAACATTTTCTGAAATTCTATGATAAATATTAATTCCACTTTTATCATTTTAAAGATGAGGAAAGAGAGGCCCAGAGAAGTGAAATAATAAGCCCCAGGTCACACAATAAGAGGACGTGCTAGACATGATTGCAAATATTCTAACTCCAGAGTTAAGGCTCATAGTCCTAGGCTAACCTTTCTTTTTAAATGTATAAGATTTAAATTAATCTGTTTCTGGCCTTTCCCTTGACAGTTGTATTCACATAATCACATACACTGAAAAACAAATATTCATGCATACAAACAATCATCCTTTTGTGCAGGACAATTTTTTAACTTCTTACAACGTAGCATTTAAAATAGTATTTAATTTTTGTTTGATATTCAGTAAATCCTAATTTAAAAAATTAAGACTGGTAATTCAGTATGGCTTGGACATAGGAGGTTTTGACTTAACATATTACTTTGACTAGCTCTTCACTTTTTCTACTAAAATATTAAAAAGGAGGTTTGTATTTAGACAATGACCTAGAGAGTAACAGTATTGAAATATTTATCAAAGGCATGAATGTGATCCTGAGATTATGTTTACCATTCTTTAGTAAAACATAAATGTTGGTAATACAATTTTATAAAGAAGAAAGTTTATTTTTCTGTACATAAGCAAATAAAGTACAAAGTTGAGTTCTAAGTTCATATAAATGTACATTTAAAAAAAGAAGAGGAATAAATAACCATAAACACAGGGCAAGAAATAAACACAAACACAGGGGGAAATTTTTTTTAATTGCTCATTTATTTATTGATTTGATCAATAAATAATCATTGAAGGCTTCCCTGGTGGCGCAGTGGTTGGGAGTCTGCCTGCCAATGCAGGGGACACGGGTTGGTGCCCTGGTCCAGGAGGATCCCACATGCCGTGGAGCAACTAAGCCTGTGCACCACAGCTACTGAGCCTGCACTCTGGAGCCCGTGAGCCACAACTACTGAGCCCACGTGCCACAACTGCTGAAGCCTGCGCACCTAGAGCCCATGCTCCGCAACGGGAGAGGCCGCTGCAGTGGGAGGCCTGTGCACCTCAGCAAGGAGTGGCCCCTGCTCCTGCAGCTGAAGAGAGACCACGTGCAGCAGCAAAGACCCAACGCAGCCAAAAATAAATAAATAAAATAAATAAATGTTAAAAATATAAAAAAATAATCATTGAACGTTAAATATGTTCTATTGTATTTATCTATGGATAAAAATCTATTTATCTATGGAAAAAATACAAGCTCTTATGATATCCTCTGATGAGTGTTATAGTGAATGTGTATAGAGACTGTCTGGATATGCAGAAGAAGAAGCCATTTTGCTTTGGGCAGCTGGGAAGGGCTTCCCAAAGGAAGTCACCCTTGAATTGGGTCTCACAATGAATGGTTTTGGAAGGAATTCAAAGCAGAAGGAGCTAACTGAGAAATATATTTAGTTTTTTTTTAACGTTTACTGTTTATTGATACAAATCAGCTTATGAATCTCAAACTGTCTAAATATATCTAAATCAGAATTTTGGATAAGCTATAACTTTAATAACTATAATCAAATGTGAAGCTAAGACAATCATAATGTTAGAAACTTGCTCAAATTCCATTCAGGAGTGGCTATAACACTTCAGGAATATCACAGTTTTTCTTCTCATTAGTTTTCTGTGTGACCTGAGGGAATATATTATCCATCTTCTTTCTTTGGGAAAGGAGCTGAGTCATTACCTTTTACTATCGTATTTTACAGATTAAGAGTCTGAGTCCCAAGAAGCCAAAAAACTATACAGGGAAAAATAATGAGTCTCAGAATAGGGTTCTTTCTACTACTTCTCTAATGCAAATCTACAGATCTTTTCTCCATCCTCCTCCATGTTCTCTTCCCCCTGAAGGTTTACCTGTGTGGTCAAATGGCTTCCTTGTCCTCTGGCCTTTGGTTGAGTGTGATCAACAGAGAGATCAGAAAGAGAGAGTGTGAAATCAAAGTAATTCATTCTCTAATCTCTCTCAGAAGGGTCTGCCTCTCTAACAAAGGCTGGTAACTCCTCTCACACAGTAGGCAGTCTTTTAGATGATTGCTGTGAATGTTGTTCTTTTCAAATTTGGTTGGACACTAATGACATTTAGATATTTTATATTTGTTCTGCAAACTCACTCAGGCAAGTTAAATATAGCCATCTATTCTTAAGTTAAATATTTCTCAGTTTTAAGTTGCTGATTTACCACATCACATCACCATTCTCTCCCAGGCTAAAGCAACTGCAATTGTTTCTCTGCAATCTGTAATACTTTGTCATGCCTGGCCATGGCAGGGGCCAAGTTGTCATTTCTCATAATGGTCATTTATGATCTTGTCAGTGAGGCAATCAGCTGGGGTGTTTGGGAAGCTTCCTGTTTATTTGGCTTTTAAATTGTTTGGTTTAACATTTAGCATCTGGGTGTTGGAAATATGGTCTGGCTTATAAAACTGAATGTTTTTATTCCTTGATTAGTTGCCACGCTTCTACCAATAAAGCACCGGTGAAGTTTCAAGATAGGAAAGGCATATTTTTAGTGACTAAATTCTCTGACACATAACTTCAAGTCAATTGAAGTTGAAGTTGTGGATTACCAATTTAATTGTCCATCTATGAGGACACGTGAGATTATGTGACTTTGTCAAGAAATGCACTATCTGAATGAACATGACTATTTTGAAACATGAACCTATTTATAGGTTCAAGGTTAAAGTACCGGAAAATTATGCCATAATGGTATATTATTACCACATAACATGGTAGAGTGTAATTTATGAGGACAAAGCTTTTTTATTGTAAATAAAGATGCTGATTAGGCTTGCAAGTTACAGTATTTATGAAATTATGATAAAAATGTTTAATAGGGAGATGAGAAAGTGTAATTTAGTGGATTTCACTTCTCTTTTCCACATTGAACTCTAACCAGTGAAATGTCTAAAGTCTGCTTAATTCTTAGTGGAACCTATCGTACCCTATGAAAGTAATATGCAGAATTATAGACTGAGTTTAATGTTGCTTTTTTCCCTTTTCTGTGTGTCAGCAGAAGTAAAGAAGTAAACTACTAAGTTCAATCAGTATTAAAATTTATAAAAGTTGCTATATACCAAATGACTTTTGGTAACAACATAGAAAAACTTTCATTGTCATAAGAATAACTTCCTTATCCATAAAAAACAACTATTTTTATTTATGTTTAACTAACATAATTTATTTTTCATTCTTAGTGATTTAGCAATGTTTACTGAATGTCTATTTTGTTCACATAAAATATACTGAATAGAAAAGGGGATCAAAGAGATTACTACTGTTCCTAACTTGAAGGAGCCTAGATTTAATACTAAGGACAGCATGTATACATCTGCTAATATCAAAGAGTTTCTCCTGTCTCTTTAACCAAGGCAAATTTTATATATAAAATTTAATTCGGATCTTAGTTGCTTTGGGTCTGAAATAACCTCAAATCATTGAGTAAATCTGTGACCTTGGGCTGATTACATAAGCTTCTTAAGCTTCAATCCTCATCAATAAAAGGTGGATTGGAATAGTATCTACCATATAGGGTAGAGTGAGATTAAATTTGGTATGATACATACGCATCCTGTACGTTGTAAGCATTCATGAAGTGTTAGCTCTTATTGTTTACCAGAACAATGGTAAAAGGACGATTGAATGAATGAATGAGTGATGAAAACCCTTGTGGGTTCTGGTAGAAAGGGAAATAGAGAGTCCTTGGTTTGTAAATACTCCCCTAATATTTGTATTCTTCACCTTTCTTGCTCAAAATATCATAAGTATTATCCTTTGTCTGGAAAAATGCAGTTGATCTTAACTGGTGTCCCTGAAACTCTTTTTGTTCTTATCTGATCTAATATCTACACCAGAGGCTAAATAATCTTTACAAACGAATAATGACCTTAAAGTGCTTAATTTTTTTTTTTTTTTAATTTACCATTACTTTCAGAACAGAACTCAGACTCACAACCTTGGCCTATAGGAAGGAATGTCCTACATATTTGCCCTTCTGGCCTTTCTCACCAGGCTCATCATGGGATCCTCTCCCCAGATGTCTCAGTGTTAATAATGCTCACTTAACCTTTGTTCCTTTTCCCAGCATTTCATGTTCCCCCTTCCTCTTGCCTTTTGCACCATGTATTCCCTCTGCCAAAAGCTTTTCCTTCTCTTTCCCATCCTATCGCCTATTCATCCTTCCTTTTCTCAGGAAAATCTTCCCAGAAAGCACAGTATAGAAGTTATCATTTTCTTAACAAGCAATCTTTATTGTGTTGATTCAAAAGAATAGTAACTGAAATTTTAAGCAGATATAAATCTTAAAGCCTGGCTCTTCAAAAAGGAAAAAGTAAAACTGTCTTAATCAGCTCCAGCTGCTCTAACGAACGAAATACCATAGACGGGGTGGTTTAAACAATAGACATTTATTTCTCAGGGTTCCAGGCTGAGAAATCTGAGATCAGCATGCCAGCATGTTTGGGCTCAAGTGACAGACCTCTTTCTGGCTTGCAGCAGCTCCTTTCTTGCTGCATATCATCACATGAAGGAGAACAAGAGAGATCTTTTCCTCTTCATATAAGGACACTAATCCCATCACAGGGACCTCATGAGCTCATCTAAACTTAATTACCTCCCAAATGTTCCACCTACAAGTATCATATGGTGGGTTAAGATTTCAACATATGAATTTTGGGGAGACACAAACATTCAGTCCGTAACATTGTTACAGGTGATCTTTTATACTCATGAAATATTGACTAGGGAATAACAAGTTATTTCCAAAGAAATACAAATGAGGAATATTAAACTCGTACACTTACTAAATATCAGCCATCTTTTCAGATTTCCAATAGGGCAAAAAAGTGCATTTTAGCATTAGTTTTCCCCATGCTCCAGTGTGTGTGTGTGTGTGTGTGTGTGTGTGTGTGTGTGTGTGTGTGTGTGTTTGTGTGTGTGTGTGTTTGGAAGGGTGGAGGTTAGGTGAAAACCACTATTATACAGCAACGTGACCTGCACTTAGATTAGTAAAATTGTTCTAAGCACAGGAGAACATGTGGAAGAATTATCTTGTCCCTCTGTAATATAAGATGTTCTAAAGTATTACAGATCAGGAAAGACATATTTTTCCCCTCTTTAAAGAGGTTGGAGATTGGAGATAGTTGCTTTTTTTTAAGTTAAAATTTTGAAATTGATTTTACTTATATCTCAAGAAACCTTGGAGTGCTTATGGGCCTGTCAATTTGTAAAGAAAGAAAGAAATATATATTCTTTAATCCAAAATGATAAGTAATTAGATCTGTGTGGTAAGATTATTATTTATTCTCTTTTGTACTTTTCTCTGTTTTATAATTCTTGTTTTTTAAAGTGAGCTCCCAAACAGCAGCGTCAACAACACCTGGAAGTTTGTTAGAAATTAAGAATCTGTGGTTCCACTCCTAACCTAGTAAATCAGAATATGAATTTTAACAAATCTCAGAGTGAATTGTATGTACATGAAAACTTGAGAAAATTGCTCTAAGAATAGAAATTACTTATATATTCAGAATAAAAATGAAGTAATTGTTTTTATAAGAGGGTAATTACCAATTAATTCAGAATGAATGAGGAAAAATTTGGGAAATCAGGAAGATGACATTGCTAATTACATCATAATAATTTAGAATTTGATATAGGATGGAGTAAAGAGAGGGGACTATTTTTTCTTTTAAACTACCACATTCCCAAGATTATCTGTTTTCTCCAAACCACATCAATTTTAGTAGTCAGTAAATGATTTAATCCTAGAATGTATTAATTCCTAAGAAGGCAACATGTGGCACCAGGAAGGGTATTTTCCAAATATTTGTTTCTTCGTGACCATTCCCATGCAGTCATCATTCCTGTGAAAATTCCTTTTTTATTTATTTTTTCTGATTACAAGGAAAAGTAATCTAGCTAGGTCTCTGCTTGGCATATTTAATATTCCAAGGCAAATCATCAAATTGATTTATTTCTATAAAAATATTACTATTGAGGTTCTAAATTTGATTTTTATACAAAAATAATTATTTTATAACAGATCTGGAGGCAAAAATCACAAAAGTTAATATCAAACTTATCTCTGACAGCTAAATTAAATAAATACAAACATATATGTATATATACATATGGATGTATATAAATATAAGGTGTTCAAAATATTTCTATATATATCCTTATAGCAGCCCTGTGAAGTTGTTGAAGCAGGTTTTAATCAGCCCCATCTTAAAGATGAGCAAACTAAAATTTAAAAAAAAGTGAAACATCTTCCCCGAATCTGCTCTGCTCAAGAATGACCATGCTGCCATTTGAATGTAGGCCTTCTGAGCCCTTCCCATTATACCACAATGGTTTCTAAAATGGAGATAACTGAGTAAATTCTATAGTTCTGGACTGGATGTCGATTATCAAGCTATCCTGATTAGGGTGTTGATAAGGCAAAAAGCCCATTTCTTTATTCTAAGTATGCCACGACTGTCTCTATTCATGTAATTTGTCCACAATAGGGAGGCAAAGCTTTCTTTAAATGAAACCAAACAAAATAAACTACATCAATGCCTTTAAAGCTGTTCGTTGAAGTTTTTGCTGCCTTAGAGGCAAATTCTTGTAGATTTCTTCGCTTCTCTAAGGCTTAAGGTCCTTTTTTTCCTCTCTTCTTTTGTATGTTTACTGTTCAATTCCTAAAATTATGTCTCATCTCTTTGCTAAAAGAGAAAACTCATATTGGTTTCTCTCTTCTAGAAATCTGAGCATTTCATTCAACTAACAAGGGTGTGCTCACATTTAAACCATCCCTCTGTTCATTCACTACTTTGCTGAAGAGTTCAGAGGAACTATTTGGATAGGTCACCTATGGATTAGATTTAGAAGCAAAAGCAAAGTAAAATGACTAGACAATAAAAGCATCTGTTTTCTGATGTATCCTGTCCTTCCAAATGTAGTTGCAGTCCCATATATTTACTTAATGTTACTTCTGAAAATATTTTAAAGAAATTTTTGGCCTTTATTTAAAAAAATTATTTAGATCTGATTGACATGCACTAAAATATAAATATTTAAATTTTAAAAGTCTTCTCACACACACATACACACACACACACACATACAACACCCATATTATCTGTGAGTCCACAATCACATCAAGATAATGAGCATATCAATGACCCCAACACATTTCTTCATTTCCCTTTTTAATCCTTCTTTTTCCACCCTACCGCTTCTCACTCTGTCCACAGGAAACACTGTTTTTTTGTCACTACAAATTAGTTTGCATTTTGTAGAAGTTTATATGAATGGTATCATATACCTTGTACTCCCTTTTGTCTGGCTTCTTTCAACTCAGCATAATTATTTTGAAATTTATCCACAGTGTTACATACATCAATAATTCATCCTTTTTCTTTTTTTTCTCAGTAGTATTACATTGAATGTGTTAAGGAAAAACTATCCATGACTCCTGTTAAAACGATAAAGCGGACTTTATTCAGGACTATCAGGATAGGTATAGAGACAACTGCAGTGGGGTTTTGCAATAGAGCAGAGGGATTGAGGTCAACTCTAAATACAAGGAAAAGTAGAAATTTATAGCCAGGGAGTAAATGGGCTGTGAGTGGATGGACAATTATTAAGAGGAAATATCAGAGGTAAGGGAGGATTTTAATCAGCCCCATCTTTAAGATGAGCAAACTAAAAATTTTTTTTTAAAGTGAAACATCTTCCCCAAATGCACTAAACTGACCTAACGAGATTCTTGGTGAAGGCAGGCCTAGATGATCGATCAGACTTTGTCTGATCTCCAATCTGAATACTTTTTATTTTTGTTTTCTTGCCTAATTATACTGGCTAGAAATTCTAGGACAATGTTGGGTAGAAGTAGTAAGAATGATTATTCCTGTCTCATTCCTAGTTTTATTTCTATTCATATTTTTAGTCTGAGTTTCTATCAGGAATGCATATTAGATCCAACCAATAAATTCTCTGTACTGAGATCTTCATATGAGTTTTCTTATTTTGTGTGTTATACTGATAGGATTTTAAAATGTTAAATAACTATATTCCTTGGATAAAACTCACTTCATCATTATGTATTTTCCATTTTATTGATATCAAAGAGCCATCTTTTAGTTTCATAGATTTTCCTCTGATTTTTTCCTGTTTTCTACTTCCTTGCTTTCTCTTCTGATTTTTATTTTGTTTTCCTTTATTTTGGATTTAACTTACATTTTCTCTTCTACTTTCTTAAGGTGGAAGCTGAGGTCACTGATTTGCGACTTTTCATCTTTTTTTCCATAGTAGTTTAGGGGTAAAATTTTACATATTACCGTTAAAATTCTTGAGCTTTCTTTTGGGAAACAGTTACGCTACCTGGAAAGAGTTTGATCCTTTCAGGATTTGCTGTTAAGGTTTGAGAGACTGGAGTAGAACAGAGTTTAGGGTTAATTATTCCCAGTTGCTGAGCCAAGACCCTTCCAAGTACTCTACTCAGAGTCCCATGAATTAGAAAGATTTTAAGTCTGGTTGGCCTTAACAAGTGTGATACTTGGAGCCACGTAAGTTTTGGAAACTCTTATCTCTAATCCTTTCGCATGACTCTTTTACCAGCTTGTAGTAACTGTCTCACACACATAGGCATGTGCTTAATACTCCAGGAGGACACGGTGCAGATATCCAGAGTTCTCTCTCTGTTGGCTTCTCCTCTCCAACACTCTGCCTTGTGAGAGCTAACCATATTACCCTCCCATAACTCTCAGCTATATCCACTCAGAGAGTTCCCTGGACTCTGTTGGGTCTCTTTGCTCTGTGCTGCTACCTAGAATCTGTCTCAGGCTATAAACTGTGGAGGTTATGGGACTACTTGGTTTATTTCCTGTTACTCAGGAATCACTGTCCTTCCTTACCTGATATCCAATGTGTTGAAAAGCCTCCTTTTATATATTTATATATATATATATATATATACACACACACACACATATATATATTTTTTCTTTTACTTGTTTTATTGAGAAGGAAAATCTACACCCTTTTACTTCATCTTGGTCTGAGTGAAACTTTTTGGTCTTTGCTTTTAAACTTTTATTGCCAATACATGTATATCTGGTTAACTTATTCATGTTGTAAGCTTCCTAAAGGAATAACCTGGATCAGATGAACTTTATATTCTGTATATAGTTCTGAGAGCTTAGTGAGTGTTTACTGTATATCTAAAGATTTCTTAATAATGATAAATAAATGTTTAGTACTAATAGTCTCATATTGTTGTGATAATTTTGGTTTATAATGCTAAAAATACACAACTGCTTAAAAAACTGAATGATTATTAAATAGAAATATACTGCAAAATATTAAGTAAACATTGCAAAAACTAAGGATGGTTAAGACATTTAAAATAAACTATAAACACATTATGATAATACATTTAGTGAAATGTATTTTTATCTGATTATTTCAATAATCGGAAATAATCTTAACCTCTCTTTTTTCTTTTGAGCAAAAACAGATATGGATATCTTCATTTAAAAAAATATGATATTTTACTTTATTCCAGGTGATTGTCAAATCTGGGCCAGGGACTTTTCTCAGTTTGGCTGTGTATGACAATTATATCTTCTGGTCAGACTGGGGAAGAAGAGCTATCCTGCGTTCCAACAAGTACACGGGAGGAGATACAAAAATTCTTCGTTCTGATATTCCACATCAACCAATGGGTATCATAGCTGTTGCCAATGACACCAATAGCTGTAAGTTACAATATTTATTTGTAAGTTACAATATTTATTTGTAAGTTACAAATATATTTCTCAATTATATAATCTCTCAAAAAACGTATTTATGTTTTTAAGTAATACTTAGTTGGATTTTGTTTTCTTACTGTTTCTGGGGCTAGTGTTCAGGCTTTGACTATCTAATATATTGAAATTATCTGAAAGTTTTATGGAAAATTTTGTAGTTCTTAATTTATCACCAGAGGAACAATTCATCTTTAATTATTTGCTTCTGGATTTCTATTTCATACTTGCTCACTCCTCATATTTTTGAACATTCAAATTGTTTCCAAGAAAATAATACTTGTTGATAAACAAGCTTTGCATCTGGCCTTAAAATTTTTTTACTCACTGGAATACCTACAAAATTGCAGTCTGCAGTATGCATGTGGTTTCTAGAGGTACTAGTGGGTTGAATGACAAATATGTTAGAAAATGTAGAGATTTGTTACATGTTTTTAATATTCTTATCTTTTGGAATATTTAGATTTGTTTAAAAATCCCAAATCTTCCTTGTTCATGGGATATTTTTGAGAGATTGGGGCTGTCTAACAGTTTACTGTTAATCTATATGGACAGAGACTAGGAATTCAATATAAAATATCACCAGTAAAACCTGTTCATTGCAGGTGAACTTTCTCCATGTGCGTTACTGAATGGAGGTTGCCATGACCTGTGCCTTTTAACTCCTAACGGAAGAGTGAACTGTTCCTGCAGGGGGGATCGAATATTGCTGAATGACAACAGATGTGTGAGTAAGTAAAGAGAATTGAAATGTGATATAACTGCTCAGAATGGCACACATGGACCTTGAAATTGTTTGAGTATATTTATGAAGTTGTACTCTCTTCCAGTATTAGAGGCCTGGTTGTCTTATCTCTCCATTCTAAAAAGAACTCAGTTTACCATTCTACCTATAGCACCATGTGATAGGTAATGATAACCCAAACAGTGACAAGTGTTGTGTCCCCCTGATTCTGGGCTGGAAGGTGTTGGATTAGCTAGAGAAATACCTGCAAGCAATGATCATCTGAAAACTTGTGTTTATGACTTTGAGGATTCAGTCAATAGCGAAATTAATTAAAGCTGAAATAAAGCAGTGTACAGGCAGTAGCTTAGTAGCTTTGTAGTAAACCCATTCACAGTCCATCAGACTATGTAAATGAGAAAGAATGGCTCACACAGTTTATTTGTAATCATTTCCAAACTGTTAATTAAAAATGTAACATTGCAGCCTTGCATGATGTTTATATCTCCCAAAGGCATTACAATCTTTAATTAGTACCATTACAGTAAATACTTATTAACAGCTAAGTTTCCAAAACTGTTTCTACTATAAATAAGGGTTCAAGTGTTCCAATACTGCCATGAAAAATTAGCCAGCAACATAAAAAGGGTTAATTTCTCTTTAATATTAAGACTATTCATGAGTAAGAAAGATGGGAGAGAAGCATCTTGGAAAATTGGAAATTGGTGAACTCACACTTAGGATGTGTCAATTTTGGACATTTTTTTTTCTCCTCACCTGTATCCTCATCTCATATATTTCATCTTAGAAAATCAATAGAGCTGGATATATCTACATTATAAAAATTAGTATCATAAGCTGTAAGTATTTTTCATCTTTAGTCTTCTTTTGGTCTTTATATACCAAGAGGATGTCCTCTTTTGTTCTTTATTTTAATATGAGCACTTTGTCATCGTTTTCTTTACTTTGAAAACTACTGCACCTAATGCAAGAACATACACGTATTTTCTCACTTTGCAAATTGGTACCACAACCCAAAAAGGCATCTCTTAGCAAAAGAAGTAAAAGACTTTTGTTTAAGAATGTGCCAACGAAAACAAGGGAATGATGTAATTGTTCAGAAGATAGCAAATTTCAATAATTTGGGCCACAGATTCCCACATTTCTTCATCACCTAACACTTCCCTGAATTGCTCACGCAATTGCTTAAACTCTGTCTTTCAGTTTGCTTTGTGGTTTCAGCTGTAATGGTCTGGATCTGATGCTATCTGTAAGCCTGGAGTTTTAGCCATGCATTAGAATCACTCATGTTTCTTTCACAGGTCACTACAGGCCAGTAGTAAACCAATGCCTTTAGTCAGAACAGCAAGGCTTATTTTTATACAGCAGATGCCTGTCACTGCTGAAAAATAGATTAGATACATCTGTCCCTACTAAGCCACCTGCTTCTCACTGTTGATGAGAGGGAATGAATCAGACAGAAAACTATAGTTTTAAACAAGCATAGTTGTAGTCACATAGAACTGTAGAGTGATATTGGATTCCTCAGAGCTGACATATCTTTACAGAAGTATCTTGTATCCACTGTGCATTCATATTGAAATCCTGTGGTCCAGCAGAGAGATTGAAAAGTAACCCTTGGCTTCTTCTTGTCAAGTTCATCTTCAGGAAATGAGGATGTTTCTGGCATATCTGTGTCAACCTCTGAATTAGTTCACCCAGAGCAGTTTATGAATGTTAATGGCAGCATTACAGGGGTGAAGGACCATTTACTAACACCTACCTGAGGGCAAAGGAGGGAAAAACGATTCGGTGTCATAACTCTTGACAAAAAGATTAGGCAATTCCATTTTACACAACATTTCTAACCTTATTAAAACCCATAACAGAAATAAGAATAGAAAATATAATTAGATGAAGCAATTACCTTGTAAGAGAATTGAGGATAGCTGAACTACATTTTTTGTTTCTAGAAAGAGGCAGAAAATACTCAATACTATTTCTTCAAATGAACATACCTAAGCGAGAATTATGCTCATACAATGTTTGTTTTTTCATGATAAACCATATTTATCATGAATAATTTTCATTTTTTCCTTAAAGGCACAATGATTATAAAAGCAAAATATGATATTTGCCATCATAACCATTAGCTTTCACTGGAAATGAGAAATTAAACAGGATATGTTTAAAATAGACAAAATAAGTTAGGAATTCTAATGGACTCTTAGTAAATGGATGAATTTTGCTCAGTTCATGATCTAAGGTGATTGTGTGCAGTAATGTCAGCACTCTTCTTAAGGACAATAATTCTTTAAAGTTAATGATATTTTTAGATTTTTAATTCCTTGTTGCTTCCTCTAAAATGGTATTCTACCTTAGCTACTGACCAGTGGAGTTTCGACTGCCCCAAGAAAAATAAAATTACCTTTAGAGAGGGGTGCTATCATTTAAAAAGTTAAATTATAAGTCTTTAATAGGTAGATAAGGTAGATATTCTAGTAAAATGAGTTAAATTCTAGGATAAGAAAGAAATAAAACACTGGAAACTTTAAACAGTATTTGTGGCTGTTTAATTGATTATTCCTGAAATAAATCCAAAAAACTGATAGTAAAGTTAAGCTGTGTTACCTGCATTGGTAGAAATAAATGAATTCTAATACTTCCAACATAGTTAATATGACTGACTTTCACGGTACAATTTTTCAACAAGCAATGGAATGAGTACATGCAAGCAAATAGCACATAATACAACCAAAACATTGCATCCCAAAAGTTTGCTAGTAAATCTATTATTTAAGAATAAAAGTAAGTCTGTTTTCCCCAAGAGAGGTCTTTCTAAGGCAAGGGTAACATACTGGCACTCCAGGGATGAAACCTAACTGTAGAAAAGCTTTTTGTACTCATGGCTGTTGCCTGGTACTCACAAGTTGGGCAAACCACATAAAAACTCAGGCTTTTAATTTCTTATAAAAATCCTGACATTTAGAAGTGGGACAATATGGCAGTGGTCCACTGGAGCCCATAAGCATCTGGCGCACATGCTTTCCAGTTTATCATTGTCCTTCACTAGCACATCCTAGATTCCCATGCATTTCAAGGAGCAGGTACTGATCACGTGTGGCAGGAAGAGAGGGTCTGCTCCCTGGTACTTCTCACCATGGATAGAGCAAGAGGCTGATGAAAGTAAGTTCAGCAATTCCAGTACTTCTGATTGATAGAAACTGCTATGGAAATTTCTTCAACAGGTAGTTGGGGAGGAAGACCAGTTGGAGGTGAGATTTGAGATGAATAAATTCAAGCATTCAAAGATAAGAACTCTATATACTGGAAAATTTCAATGTATTGAAGAATATACGAGATTTCAATAAGAAAATACAAAAACACTCTCAGTATGTACAGAGCTTATTTAACCGGCTCTTTTTAAAAATTTATTTTTAACATACACTGTTAAGCAAGATTCATAAATATAGTCGCCCAGATTTAAACCCCTCCTTCTTTCCATGAATGTACAGTCACCAAATAATTAACAAAATACACAAGCAGGCATAAAAGAAAAATAAAGTCAGGCAATTCCCCAAAATTTGCAAAGGGAGGTTGAAGATAACACAATAAAAAGTGTCCCTCTTAATTTTTTTGTAAAGAAATGCCATAAACCACTGTCCTTTATTACTTTTATATTTAGATAAATTTTAGTTTATTTTTATAATTAAGATTAAGGGAAACAATTGTTATGACATCAAAAATGTTTGTTATTGTATAAAACGTTGGCTTTTTTCCTTTCAGCTAAAAATTCTTCCTGCAATATTTATTCCGAGTTTGAGTGTGGAAATGGAGAATGTATTGATTACCAGCTCACCTGTGATGGCATTCCTCATTGTAAGGATAAATCAGACGAAAAACTGCTCTACTGTGGTGAGTTTCCAATGTATGATTTACTCATTTCAGAATGTAATTCTTTTTACAGCTTTTGGTGTGATTGTCTCCATTTGTTTTATGTGTATGATTTCCTTAATGCCTCTCATTAACATGTAGATCTAAGGCAAATAATTTGGCTTTGTTCTTATTCAAGAAATATGGGGCACCATATTTCCTACCCAAAACACATGATATTCATTTAAGAATTTCCTCATGGTTTTCCATGCATGAAGTATAAATTTAAATGCAGCAGGAGCATGTCTTTTGAGCTGCTTCATTATTCATCATTAGCAAAACGTTTCAGGCTTACATTCCTAAAAATATGTCAGAAATATCAGTTATTGGGTAAATATTGCAGGTTTACTCTGCAGCAAAAGTCCACCATAAATCAATAGCATGTTGCTGTGTTGATATCAAAGTCTTATTCATTCTATTTTTGCCTCCAGGATTGTCCCAGAGCTAGTGTCCTTAGGTACAAAGGCTGATTGCTTTAGCCATGGTCCCCATTAAATATGGAATTCCACCATCTGTGCCTCTGTAGGTGACACCAAGTGGTAGTCAACCTTTCCTTCTCCCCTGGAAGTAGAGACTGGCTTTTGGACCCTAGTAAGCAACTGTTATTTGCCTTCACTGCAACAATATTTTTCCTGAAAGTTTGTGTTTATGCAATCATTAATAGTTATTGTAGAATTGATCCAGATTATTTCTAAATTAGTCTGATTTATTTTTGTGCTGAAATACAATAGTACTGGTATTATACGCTCTGCAAAATTTAGGAATCTATATCTGGAATTGCTATATTTGGCTTCTATTTTTCTCCTTTGTTTTCTTATATTAGAGAAAGTTAAAACAAGAGGAGGATGGATTTTGGGAAATTTATGTCACTCTTTTACATTGTAGAATAAACACCCTTGGTTAAAATGACAGTCAAATGTAATTTGTCCATAATTTATATGTAACTGAAATCTTAGGGAATTTACCTCAAATGACATGTTTGCTTGAATCAACAGCTATATCCTGTACACCATGAAAATATTAAAGCATATAAAAATGTAATAATAATCAACTTACAAATTCACATTATTATGAATTGGCTTGAGAATATATTTTACATTATTTTTATCTTCTTAGAAGGCTGGTAATATTTGTGTGAGAAGGGGTTAGCAAACATTTTCTGTAAAAGGTCAGCTTGTATTATAGGTTTTGTGGGCCATATATACTCCTGTCACATATTTTATTTTTTTAACAATCCTTTAAAAATGTAAAAATCATTCTTCGCTTCAGAGCCATATAAAAACAGGCTGATAGGCTGCATTTGGCCTGCGGGCTATAGTTTGACAATCTCAGGTATAGATTCCAGAGTTTAGAATCACACTTGAGGTTAAATCTCTGTTCCCAAACGTACTTGTGTGTGACTAGCATGAACAAGGGTACTGACTTCTCTATGTTTTAATTTCTCACTACCAAGCAAATCTAGATGGGGTGATGGTTGGGAGCATTAAATAAACAAATGTACATTTACATCTGCTCAATATAGAGCCTGGCACAAAATTACTTTTCAGTAAATGGCAGCTATTATTATTGTGAGTGGTACCTTCTGCCCCAAATCAGAAAATGTCAGGAGACTCTCATTAAGGTAAATAGAATTCAGAGGCAATTATTATTCTGCTTATAAAATTTTGATAGACATTTTAAGATGATTTCTAAGAGAAATGTATGGATAAGTAGGTGACTCTTGGATTCACTGATTCAGAGATAACATGTTTTGACACTTTTTTCCTTGTTTTAAAATCCTTGTGGGGTACAAAGGAGAGAGGGGATAGGCGTTGGTTTGTCTTTATTACGTTGGAGGTAGAGATTCATTTCTTCAGATTTGAGTATGTGATACATGTTTATTTCTATGCTAGCTTACAGGAATGCCAGAAACAATGATGTGAGTATAGTTTGACGAGGTCTCCGAGTATGAATCACTAAGGTTAAAACAGTCAGAAAGGCTTTTTACTGCATGAACTACTTGATAATGCACAGATATTCTAACCCAGAACTTGGATGCCACACGGCACTTGTTTTATAGACCCACAATCCGGTTATTGTGAATGAGATATCATCTGTGATATTCTTTTTGTAAAAATAGTTCTATAAGCCCTCCAAGTATGTGTTTTACTTTTCTGTGTAAGAAAACAGAAGCTGTCGAAGAGGTTTCAAGCCCTGCTACAATCGTCGTTGTGTTCCTCACAGCAAGTTATGTGATGGTGGAAATGACTGTGGAGACAACTCTGATGAATTAGACTGTAAAGGTAAACACATATTGTATCAACCTCGGAATATTATCATGCTAAGTGTTTCCTAAACTCTTCCAAAGTGTGTTCCTGAGAGCACTATGGTTTCCCCCTTTTAATACATAACAACAATTAGCGTCTGTGGACATACTTTGGTAAATGCTATTGGGGGGGAGTTACTAGAGTCAACTGAAAATTATGACTATATTTTCTGTTTCTATTTCTTTCTTTGCTCACTTCAAAATTCTTTCTCACCTTTTCAGTTGAACCCACCCTATTTATGGGACATTTCTACTAGAATGTATAATACTGAATCTACTGCTCCAAAATGTTCCCCTTCATTCCTTAATTCTCTCTCCTAGCCATGCTCTCATCATTTTCCTACTTATTGGACAGGAAACCTTGGTACTATCCTTGGTTCCTCCTTCCACCATGTTTTATCACCCACATGTCCAATCATCAATAAATCTTCCAATTCTTTGAGATATATTCCCCTTCAATCTACTTTGAGCCTGGATTAACAAAGTAGCCCTTTTATTGGTCTCCCTGTTTCTACTCTTTCCAGTAAATCTGAATTTTTAGTCATGCTAAAACAATTTAACATTTTACCATAGTAATGACTGTGACACATCAGCAACCAGACTACCTGGGATAGAACCCCAGCCCCACCACTAACTGCATGACTTTGGATAAGGTACTTAACCAACCCGTGGCTCAGTTTCCCAAGCTGTAAGAAAAAGAGACAATAGTTAAATAAGTATATCAGTATTAGAATAGAACTTGGCGTATAGTAAATGCTATGTAAACATTTACGTTTTTATCACTTCCCAGATAAAGCATCCCAATGTTTGCAGAATAAGTGACAAGTTTTTAGTTTGACATTTAAGGTCTCCTAAAACCTGGACCCAACAGATCTTTCCAAACCAATTTACCTTTACAAATCTTTCCATCCATTGAAATACTTTATTGGGTAAAATTCATTAAAGACTGAGACAAAAAATTTGTAAGTTCTGTGTGTGCCCTCAAGTAGTTCAAACTCTAAGTGAAAGATAGTCATTTAAACAGGTGAAGATGAATATAAGGTGCTATGATTGCACTATTAGGAACACAGTTTTGTTTTGTTTTGGGGGGCTTGGAAGTATCCTGAAAGGTTTCATAGACTAGATTAAATTTAAGCTGAGTCTTAAAGTATAAATAAGGTAGAATGATCAAAATAGAAGAGAATTCCAAGTAGAAGGACCAATAATGAAAACTGCAAGCAATTTGATATGGTTAGAGCCAGATGGCATATTGGGGAGTGGTGAAAAAAATGAGGCAAGTTAGAAGAAAGAACCAGGAAATGAAGATTTTTTTTGTTTTGGTGCCATGTTAAAGAACATGACCTTTATCCTGCAGTCACCAGAAAGTTTTAAAAAAGAAAAAAACCCTATGATTTTTAGAATGAAAACTCTAATACTGAGATCAGAAGGACAAAACAGTAGCCTATTACAGCAGCCAAAGCTAAGAATAAAGAGGAGAGAGACAGATATAACAGCATTTTAAAAGATAGCATAACAAGTCTTTTGCAGTAATAAACATGGAGGAAGCATGGGAATAGAGGAGATACGTGTGTGTGTGTGTGTGTGTGTGTGTGTGTGTGTGTTTTGTATGCTTTTAAAATATTATTTGTTTTCATTAATTTTTAAATTTATTTTTGTGTGCCTTTTGTTTGTGTGAGATGGGGATAAGATAATAAGAATAGTACACATTCTGAAGTTGGAGCACCTGTAGACATTCAGATGGAACTGTTTGAAAGGTATATAGGTAAATATAGATCTGGAGCTCAGGTAGTAGGTTTAGACCAGAATTATTGATTTTGGACTTCTTAAAGAGAGAGAGCTCAAAGGATATATGGTGTAATAGTTGTTTTAAGGGAGTGCATCAGAATGTCCTGTTAAAAATGAAAGATACTAATATAAAAAGGAAAAGTATACCACAGGACTAATAAAAAGAGCTTCACAAAGGAGGAGGATAAGTTCGCGTTACAGAGAAGGCAAGAGGGCGTGCATAGACTGGAGTGTCCACTGTAATTGGCAAATAGAAGATAATCTCTTGCTTGCCTTCAAGAGAGTCAGTTCAGTGCAATGGCAAGGAAAAGCCAGATCACATTGGATTGAAACAGAATATGAATGGTGAAAGAGTAAAGACAGTGAATACAGATTATTTTTTTAAAAGGTTAATGGTAAAGAAAAGATGTGTCAAGTACAGTTGTAACGAGAAGGCTATAAAAAGTTGAGGAAGAGGGCAGAATGCGTACAAATTATTTTGTAGCTGATAAACGACTGAGAAGTTACTCTGCTGTCTTATACTATATAAGACCTTGGCCAAACACTTGAGTAGCTTACTATCTAAGTTGACACTGTAGTTTAGGAAGAGCCAAGTACATTTGAAAATTAAGTCAACTATTGTTTCATATTATTTATAAAATATTAAAAATGATAAAATGTAGTAAGATACGGGAGTAAGTAGAGGGAAATGGATAAGCATTTGGAAGAAAGGAAACTAGAAGGAGACCATAAAATGGGTATGTTTTATTAGTTATTTGTAAGCAGGAAAGGAGAATATAATGAAAACTTTGAGCTAGGATAAAAATAAAAATATCAAGCTAGAATGTGAAGGAACTGAATAATATATACAGAAAGTAGATTTTAAAGCAAAATTCATAAAAAGAGCTACAGAAATGTAATCAGTTACTGTGGATTTTCTTGGAAAATGGTTTTTTTGAAAAGCAGTAAGTAAATTAGTGTGTTTGGGTTTATGAAATATAGTACCTAGTACATGGTATATGTTTATTAAACTCTTATGTGGCTGGTTGAAGCCATTAAGTCTTCCAAAAGTGTAGATAGGTTTCATTCTGCCTACTGATACCAATATCAACTGCTGAATTACAATAAAATAAATGTTATTTCCCCTTTTTTAAATCTAAACTCTCAATTTCTGTGTTATAACCATCTCAACCATATACTTGGGGGCAGAACTACTCTGAGAATCAAGTTTCTGTCAAAACTTTTCTTTTGTGATAATAATAGTGAAGAGATCATGACAACTGGATATCTTAAGAAACAACAACAAAATTTTATGCCTGAATTTCTTCGTATCTAGTGCAGTACATTTGAAACTGCAAATGCTCAAGCACACGCTATATTACATACTAAAAATTAATAAATTTGAGTAAACGGACTAGCTTCCTTAGGATAAACAAATGGGTAGCTTTTTAGATGAAAGGTTACTTATTACACTTGCATCTTTTAGATTTGATTTTTCTCTCATTTTAAGATTGTTCACATGGTATACTTGTAGGGCACATTTCATACTATAGAGGAAAGACTTACTTGGGTCCTTTTTCCATAAGCCAGTTTCATATAAAGCATTAATTCAGATGTGTGTCCGTCAAACACATGGACACTTGAAGCACTTAAAAGATAATGAAGGAAAAGGAGCACGAACAGGCTCAGGAAGAATGAAAAATGAATGATTTCTCCAAGCCTTTTCTTCTAGTCACTCCTTCTTTGTTTCTTCAGTCAGTGCAACATGGGGATGCAGTGCTTTGTTGTATGTATATATGCACACACACAAACCACATGTTATTGTTGAATGCAAATAAAATAAAATGTAACACAATTTAAACAGTACAATAAAAATGTCAATAAATACAGAGAGATTTTGATAGGCTGTGGAGAGAGGCTATGGTGGAATCATCTGTAAATTATTTGAGGTACTATTACAGTTTTTGTTTGTTTAATTTAGATGTTAATAGTAATTAACATTACTCTTTTTTAATGCCACAAGTCAAAGAATCTATTTACAGAGTGGAAATGGATATTGCAAGGAGTTATTTTTGGTTTCTTATCCTTTGGAAGCAAAGCAAAACCCCCAATCCTCATCAATCTTTTATTACTGCCCCTTTGTAGTAATTCCTTTCATGACTGAGAGCTTTAGACATCAAGCTAGATGGTGAGGATCTAAGGAGATGTTCAGAAAGTTTGTCATTCTGTATTCCTCTTCTGGTTGTGTCAGAGTTTGAGTGAATAGATTTGTAGAGAGTGCAGAATATCCCTCTTTCGCTCCCTGTTGAGATGAATATACTCCCTTTGAGAAGTACATGAACTTCCTCGGGCCATCTGAACACCTTTAGGTGAACTGGAGAGCTAAGTACTTCTGAGATGACCTAGAGGAGAGGCAACTGGTGAGTTTTTCTTTTTTTTTTTTTCCCCAAATTCATAGCAAAACTTTGAAGATTCCACAAACAAGCTAAAGGAAAAGGATAAGCGTGTCTGCAGAGGAAATAATCACTCCTTCCGGGTTCGCATATCCTTAGAGCCTAAGCAGTGAATTCAATAAAAGAGGTGGTTTGAAAGTAAACAGAAGAGATATGACAGCACCTTTCATGTATTTTTTCCTTGTCACCTTCCCTTTGCTACAGGCTGGGTAGGAGAGTTGGAAAAGAAAACGTTGAGTTAGGTTATTTACAAGGAACATCCTAAGAACTAGGGAAAGACTAATCAATTTTATATCTTTCCTACCTGATTAAATATTTTAACTGATATGGAGAAAATAAGGTGGATTCAATAGGAAAATTAAGAAAGTATATGAGGGAAAGAATGGTTTTACTTTCTCTCTTGCTGCTACTTTTGAGCTACCATCCCTGTCAGATCTTCCTTTGTCGTGTCTCGTTGCTATTCCTGGTGTGGCTGTGGTATATTTCCACTCACATTTTGTAGGTGTACTTTTTCCTTTGTACTATCTGGAGGGAAGAGTCTAGTATTTCCCACTCAGGTTACCTTTATCTGGACTACATTATTTTCTGTTCTCTTTTTTCCAGGACTTTTAGCCTGAAGAAAAATTGTCAGAAAGCTTTCATATTTACTGACAAATTAGAGATCCCATCACCTTTCTCCCTCAAGACCCACCCTAAGGGTGAAACACATTTCAATACCTGACTGACCAAAACAACATGAGAAAGGAGCATGGTTGAGGGACTAGAGAGGTAGAGGTTTTGGCAGAAGAAGCATTTGCTTACTTATGAAGTGACATTGTCACTGTTCCCATGTATTTCTCCTGTTCCAGGACTGTCTTTCCTTGTCTACAAATGCTGGAGACGTTAGTCCCCACAACCACCTTGCTCCTGCTGCTTATGGAATTGTGCAACCTTAATATGTCCAATTCCATTGCCACTTATCACCCTATTTAACCCTCTAGTGGTTCCAAAACTCTGTATCAAGTCATGGAATCTATAGAGATAGGATTAGACGTAAAGGGACAATTGGTCCCTATTTGCACATCTCACCCACTCTAGGAGGCCCTTGCCCTCCTCACCAAGATTCAGTAACCTTATTTTTGTTCGCCTGACCCCCTACCTCATTTTTCCCCTTGCCTTTCTCTTAAATACTATTTCCTAACCACTCTTCTCAACTTTAAAGTTATAGTTTCTTTTCTTCTGGTTAGAGTTCCTCTGTTTCTCTTTTTATTCCTAGAATTCCATCCAAGACCGTTTTCTACTTGCTCCACATTTCCACTCTTCTTATAAGCCATTCTTTACACTTACTTCCACCTGAGCCCCCAACACCATTTCTGAAACTCCATTACTGTGAAATCCCTGAATCTCCAGTCCTCTTAACAGTCTGACATGCCATCTCCATGTTCATGGAGTCATAATTTGCCTCTTCACTTTATCTGCCACCAATACCCACCCAGATGGACTCCCTGCCATGTACATAGAAGATACTCTATGGAAGTTTGGAGGGAGATGGAGATGGTGGAATGGGTTGTGATTGCCCCCATTTCTTCAGAATTAGGATTTCTGGTATCCCAAACTCTAACTGCAAGTATTAGATAATCCACATCAAGTAGCTTAGAGATAAATCTTTGTAGACTTCTTTAGGAATATTAGCACTATCTAGAATACTGTTTCACAGATAAATGAATTCTGTCTTCTAAATAACGGGATTATGAGGAATCTTTTGGAACACAACCTCTTAATAGGAGACTGCTGATAGACAGCAAAGTCAGAAACAAAATGTATATGCTTGTCATGATTATTTTCTATGTTATATATTCCATTTATTGTTTCCACTGAAAAATATTGAATGTGAAATGTAATAGAAAAGAATATGGAAGAGATTTTGCTTTATTTAGGCATAAAAGAAAAATATCTATTTTTTCCTGTTTGGAACAGTGTATTTATCTCTACTTATAATGGCATTCTCTGTTTCAAATGATGTTATTTTTAATGAAGAAAACAGTGAAGTAATTATCATTGCAAATTGTAAATAAAACATTTATTCTAATCATCATTTAAATACAAATAAGGATACAGTTGCAAGATACAATTAAATATAATAAGAGCAGTACATTATGAAATACAAAATGACATACACACCCTTGAATAAAATTTGCATATTTTAAGATAGCATTTTAACTATTTACAATTGATATAATTTATATTTATAATTAAATAGGCTCTTTAAAATATCAACCCTAGTAAAAGTGGCATAATCAAAGAGCCCTTCAGGTTGTACATTAACATAATCAACCTGTGGAAATTTGAATTTGGAATAAAAATCTCACCTAAATTAATCTAACACAAAACAAGCCATGCACCTGTTCACAACATATTGCTGAAAACCATTATATGGTAATGAATGTGTAAGCAAAGTGAAAAGGAATATATGATGAAGAATAAACTATTCTGTATAAAGAATATGTAATGATGATAGCATATCAAAACTGATTTTCATCTAAGCATAGCAGGGATTTGGAAAGCCATACTTTCCAACAACAGAGACAAGTCATACCACATTTGTATGTTTCTTGGCATGAGGAATCCGTATTTCCTATACCAAATGTTAGTAATATGGCCATGTGAAAGGGGATAACTTAGCATGATGACTTTCTAGCAGTGCTGAACTATTCCCTCTTTGAGTAGATAAGGCAAATACTCTGGTTTCTCCCTCTCAATCTCTGACTCTGTCTTTGTGTCTTTTTATCATAGCAGGGAATGTTTCACTTTTTCTTAGCAAACAGATCAGGATTTCTCTGTACACACTCAATCAGGCATTTGCTTAGTGTCATACCTTGTATTTTGAAGTTGGAAGGAGAGAGAAGTTTCAGCAACATTTAATTTTGTTGTTGTTGTTGGTTTAGCGCTGATATGGTATGATAGGGAAAACAAGGCACGGTCCCTGCTTACAATTTAATGGGGGGAGAGATACATAAACAGGCTATTGCAATGCAGTATTATAAGTACTACAATGTAGAGAAGAACAGCGTGACAGGGGAAGATGTATGAGGCATCTAACCCAAGCTTGTTGTTGGGGGTTATGGGTCAAGTTTGACTGCCCAGAGTTAAAAAGGCAAAACCAAACAAAATTGTAAGAATTAAAGTACTCAAAATATTATGCAAGGAGTCATTTTCTATCTCCTCTATCCATTTGTTTATTTACCTGTTTTTCTAGTTTCAACCTGTGCCACTGTTGAGTTCCGCTGTGCAGATGGGACGTGCATTCCAAGATCAGCACGATGCAACCAGAACCTAGATTGTGCAGATGCTTCAGATGAAAAGAACTGCAGTAAGATATTCCATTACATTTTGTTTGTTCATGCCTGTGCACCTTTGGCATTACATTGAACAGTGTCTAACTCTTCACTGAACCTTGTCCAGAATTGATATGTAATTAACCCTTGTTGTGTAGGATAATTGCATATTTACTTCTTCAGATGAGGTTAACTTTTCTTGTTTCTATGACCTATATAGAAGGCTCATAATCTCTGCAGATGAGGTGTTTTTCATTTTTCTGTTGACCTCCTTATAGATAATACAGACTGTACATATTTCTATAAACTTGGAGTGAAAACCACAGGATTCATAAGATGTAATTCTACCTCACTGTGTGTTCTGCCAACCTGGATATGCGATGGGTCTAACGACTGTGGAGACTATTCAGATGAATTAAAATGCCCAGGTAATTCTAGAAGACAAAACAGTCTTTGCCTTGAAGATTTAAGGGCTGGTTGTATAGCATAAACTTATTAATTTTCATTCTTGATACTCAATGGCTCAGATTAAAACAAATATTGTAGACTAAATTAAAATAATCACCCTGTGCTAGACATGCCACTTTATATTTTTAATGACTTATGGAATGATACTTGAGAAATCTGTTCTGCGTTTGGATCAGTTTCCTTTTTCATGTTCAGTTCCTCATTAATCCTTTTAAAGTTGGTGATTACGTCTTAAAATGGGTAATCTATAAAGTTTTCACAGAAGTAGTATATACTGAGAGAAAACTATCTATAGACTAAAGGGAGGGAGGCTATGTTTCTCACCACTGACTTTACTCCTGTTATTATACAGCTTGTATTGTCAAGTTAGGCTATTTGATGCAGTTTATACAATCTTTTGGCATGCTAGTATCGGTAACATGATAGTTATCATTACTGGATCAATGTCAGACTGGTATATTTATATATATTAGCCATCTTTACCTACACAAGCACTGAAAATATCATCTGCATTCTTACGAGAATGCCTTCCATGAGAAGGTCATGAACCTATTTCTTTCTAACTATTTAAGGAAACAAATTTTAAAATATATAATAATACCAGAAAGAAAGATGTTAAATTACTATAACTGAAAGTACATATGCTTGTAGTATACTATTACATGTGTTCTCATACTGCTGTTTCCTTCTCCTGACCCTGCTGCTAGTCACTTTTTTTCCATGCTTAGTAGATGTGTAATAATTTTTTGAAACATTTTAGGAAATTATATTTGTAGGTATTCCACACACAAGTGTATACAATACACACACACACACACATATGATCTACTCTAAAGAATTGATATTCTTAATGGTACATAATCAGTCAATTAACTGGGAAATAGCAGATTCCTTTTTTTTCTTTTCCCCATTGCTCATCAGTGTGTGACACTCTGTGATGTTCCTTTTGGGTTTGAAAAGACTCACTGTATCCTAGGAGGAATTGGATAACTTCTCTGGAGGCACTGGCTCATTGCAGATCTACATCTTTTCTTTTTTTTTAAACTTTATTCTTCATTATATAAAACATTAAATAAATATAGAAAATTGCTTTAGACTCATGGAAACTGGGTGTTTAGATTCTTATTCCAGTGTTTCTTCTGCAATAATTCTTTATCTCATTATGGCTATAGTTAATTTTTAAAATTATTTTGAAGGCAGTATAACTAGGTATCTATTAAGCTTGTAAATATATATATTTTTTACTTTATTTGTAGTCTTTATATATTTCTAAGATTAATAAATGATTTTGAAAGCTAACTTTCAACATTAATAGAGAATAGTGATTATATTGGGGAAGTAGGAAAGGGGCATTAATATACACTTATGAAACAGGTGGACAGACAAACAGGAAGCCAGTAAAAGGTCAGTCTAAATATCTTAGGTTATATCTAGACAATATTCTAAGAAAAAGTAAGACATCCAGCACAATCAAGACTTTTTGTGTTAATGATAAATTCCTCCAAAAAGTAGTTTTCATTTTTAATTAGATCTACAAAGTTGGCATTAAAAAGTAGAATGGAGGTAATTTTTGTTACCTTAAAATAGTCATAATGTATCACTATAGTGTGATGCCATGTGTACTCTAAGATTTATTTCCTGATTGGCTGTGAGCCAGTCACTAAATTTATGTAAACCTGAAGGTGCAAGGGGATGAATGACATCCAGTAAAGAGAAAAATCTAGTATTTTGTATGTGTCTTGGAGGTTATAATAATAATACTCTACAACCTGAAAAATATATAATTTATAAAACAATTTTATATGCAGATACTTTTTATTCTCATGATATTTTTGTTAGGTATGACAATTTTAGAGATTCTACTGCAACTTGCTTTTCTTCCTTCCTTAAAATAGAGAGTACATATATAAATCTTGTCAAAGCATATGTACCCACTAAGTATGGAGCACCAAGTTTACACTTTCTCAGCAAAAATCTACTAATGATTTTATAATGTAATTTATTTTTCACAAGTATGGAATTAAGAATATTTTCCACCTAAAATGATTCTTTAGCCTTTGGCTTACTCATTTTATAGTCATCTATAAAAAGTTTTATTTTATTTTTGTTAACTCCACATTATTTGGATTTAACAAGTTTTTCCATTAATATCCTCTTTCTGATCCAGGATCCAATCCTAGATTCGATTTGGTTATCATATCTCCCTGATTTCCTTTGGTCTATGCCAGTTTTTTAGCTTTTCCTTGGTTTTCATGACCTGGACTTTCTTTAATGTCCTCAGCTCAGCTCTTTTTATTTAAGTTTTGTTTTTATTTACCTCTTCCATTTCAAGGAGTATTACTATTTTGATATCTACCTATATTGCAGAAGTCTAAGATTAATTTAATTTATTTGACATTAAATTCTATATTTTATCACAGTTCAAAACAAACAGAGATGTGAAGAAAATTATTTTGGTTGTCCTAGTGGAAGATGCATTTTGAATACCTGGGTATGTGATGGTCAGAAAGATTGTGAGGATGGACTTGATGAATTCCACTGTGGTGAGACATTATATCTTGCTTTACTTTTATAAACTATGTTATTATTTATATACTGATGTTCTCTTACATAGAGATTGTACACAAAATATTGCTAATTGATTTTAACATCAATTTTTATTTTGATTAAATATCACAAAATGGTAAAAATTAAAATAGAACAGAAAAACTTATAATGGGGAATAACAATTTCCCATACAGCCTTTTCTTTTAACCTTTTCTATTTTTGTTAGTGGTTACCTCCATTAATCAAAATGATATATTTATACCTTCATTTCCTGACTTATTAAGTTTAGATGGTAATGTATTAACCTTCTACTGTGAAAAATAAGGATTTAGCTCACACAACTCATTATAGTGTCCCTACCTCTTATTGACTATTATTATCCTAAATGTTTCTGTTAATTACATGTATAGATTAAAATAGTATAGTTAAACTTTCTTCAAACTGTTGTCTATCATTATCCACATCCTAATTTCTGTGTGTGTACATTTCATTTCACTTGGCAAGGTAAGAAAGCATTTTAAATTTTTATTTTTATAAAATTTATGGATTTTATGATTTTCAGGCCAAAAAAATTCCTAAAAAAGCATAAAAAGCATATATTCACTATTTTCATTTAACACAAAGAGCAAACACTGTGATGAATAGACAGAGTAGGAGAAAAGATTAAAAATGGATTGTCTAAGAAATGCCAAAGTCCCATAAAAGTAAATGTCATCATGAAATATGAAGGTGCATTTTGTTTGATTAAGATGCCATATATCTTTACATTAGAGCCAGATTCTGAACGAGATTAACAAAGAACTTTACAAATAGTTTATGTAGAGTCATACTTCCTGGAACAGAAGCCATTATATGGTTGTATCTTCTTTAATTTTATTTTTTCTGGGCTTCAGTTTTTCTAAATGTCTCTCTTTTCACAGGTCATGTTAGTAAATATTTCAAATAAAAATACAAAGTTTTTAAATAGTTTATATGATAAAAATCAAATTTTTATTTTTATAGTCATTTACATTTTGAACGTATTAATTTGGTAGGATTTTATTCTTGGGTGTTTCCTGGTGATAAATGGACTAAGGGTGGAGGAGAGCAATCACAAACTTTGGAAATAAATGGAATACACCATTATAAATGCATAACTTGGTAGTAAAATACCAGCCACCATGCCAATGAATATGGATGTTATTAGTCAGATTTAAGTGTTCCCAAGGGAGAGAAAGGAAAACATCAATGTGTTATGAATAGGTACAAAACTGATGGCTTGTCATCAAGCTAAAACCCCCTGAGTCACGTCACCTTTAAAAACAAATGTATATGGTGGTGAGTTCACCATATTTATGACCTTGCCTAGGATGTAATTTTTTTCTCCAACTGTTCAAAAATAGATTAAAAATTAGGAAAAAATGACTAGACCACACTTGGAATATTTATTTTATATCTGTACCCTACATGTTAGAAAGACAGTAATGTACTTAGGGAGAGTGACCAGCATATTGACTAGCTCAAAGTCAAACCCTGTGAGATTATGTTGAAGGAACAATGTTGTATAACCTGGATAACTCAGAGGGAATATGCAAGCCGTGGTCAAAATTTTGTAGCACTGTCATAGAGAAGGGGATTCTGGCTCGTTTTATTTGGGATGGCTGGTTTTAGCAAAGTCTAAAGAACTTTCTCAAGTTGGATCTTTCCTAAGAATGTCTCAAAGGATTTATTTTTTCTTTTGCACCTAAAACAAACATTCTATGGGTTTTTTTTACTTGTATTTTGTTTTTTTTTTAGATTCCTCTTGTTCTTGGAACCAATTTGCATGTTCTGCACAAAAATGTATATCTAAACACTGGATTTGTGATGGAGAGGCTGATTGTGGAGATGGATTAGATGAGAGTGATAGCATTTGTGGTGAGTTGTTTCTTTTGTGTTCTCATTCAGTTTGTAGGAGTATATTACATATGCTCTATTGTTTTAGGGTATACAGAAAACTTTGTCTTTTACTTTGTTAAACTTAACATTAAACTTATATGTATATACATTTTGATGTAACTGTTTTTATTATTTTTATGACAACTTATCAGTCTACAATTTTTCACATATACATTTACTATTAGAGTTTTAGGATTTTTTGCTGAATATTGACACAATGAATGTATTTGCAAATTGTATTTCTAGTCTTCAGTGACTTCTTTAGAATGGATCTCAATGATTGAGATTACTTGGATCAAATGATTGAAAATTTTCTCTTTGCTCTTGATAAGTATTGCTAAGTCACCATCCAGATTTACTATGCAGGTTTATACTGCCATAAGCCACACATGGTGTATGTTTGTGTATTATAGTAATTACGCTATTGAATTGTTTTAAATGGAAATTAAGGAAGCAGGCTATTGTATATGATTTTAAAATGTACTTTAACATTCAGCTTTATAGGATTAGTGGTAGAGTCAAATGTCTATGTTTACTATACGTCAGCTACATTGGATAAAAACCAATGTGATTGCTTTTAATTAATCACGGACATTTAACAAATAATTTAAATTTAATTATTAAATGAAATTTTTAAGAGGTAGAAGAAGGAAGCAACCTAATCTCCATATGTTTGTTATGGTTGGCCAGGCATTCTAGTAAATTATTTACATGTCTGTCTATTTATCTTTCTCATCTGTTTCCATATGTGTGTTTGTACTTATAGCTATATATTCTTTGTTCATTATATCAACCCTATTTCATAATTGTTATTGTTCTCATTTAAGAGAGAAAAGGACCTGAGTCATAGAATAAGGCTCACTTATGGAGTTAAGTGTACTTAACACATTTTTTAAATTTTCAGGAGTTGTGGCCTGCTATTTAGGTCACTACCATGGAAAAAGGAATATAAGATTTATAATGTTCACACTAAAATGAAGTTCTCTGTATGTAGCATAAAATTGGAGATATCCTCAGAAAGTAGGCAATTTATTTTCCTGTATTAAGCCACCTAAAATCTTTTTATTTACACAGCTGAAACAATTTAGTTATACAACAGATAAATTTAAATGAAGAAAGATTACTATCGAAAACCTCTGAAAGGAAAAAGAAATCATTAATTAATTAGATGACTGGCCAGTCTGTTTTAATTACTTTGTTTCTCCTTGCTATTAAATACTTCTTTTTTAAAAAAAAAAATTTATTGGATTGTAGTTGATTTACAATGTTGTATTAGTTTCAGGTGTACAGCAAAGTGAATCAGTTATACATATACATATATCCACTCTTTTTTTTTCTTTTTTTTTTTTTTAGATTCTTTTCCCTTATAGGCCATTACAGAGTATTGAGTAGAGTTCCCTGTTTAATTTTAACAAAAGGACTACCAATTCACAGCAGGTTGAACATGTTTCCAGTCTCTAACATTATCTTGCTTTTGACCCTTTGTTTAATTCTACACTAAATGGCTCCCCTGATACCTCTATCCTTCTTAAGTGGACACAGTATAATAGAAGTGGTAAAGACTCTAAAGTCATACAGAGTTGAATTCTCCCACGTCTGCATTTTCCAGCTGTGTGATCATGGGCTGGTCCATTTTATCCCTTATTCCTCAAATTCCTTACCTGTTAAATGGTTACAAGACATCTACCTTATGTAATTATTGTGATCAGCTGACATGGCCAACGTGTACTCTATAAATGAATTTATTCCCATTCTCTTTTGTTGTGTTTCTCCTGCTCCCTCCCTTATTTTTCAGAGTGGTATTGTCATGTCAATGTCTATCAATGTCCTGATAAGTTTTTTAAAGGATTTAATGATAATGAACATATTTACCTGTCATCAAAACACCCAGTCTATTTAATATAATCACAGGCTGCAATTTAGATGCTACCAAGCTGTTGTTACATAAAAATTACTGCTTTAGACCAAGCGTCAGTCAATGACTTGGACTTAATATTTTAGGATTGGAAAGGAACTTTATAAATAATTTATCTCAGTGGTTTTCAACCTTTAGTGTACAAAAAATCCTATTCAGAGGTTTGTTAAAGATGTAAATTCTTAATCCCCATCTCCAAATATTCTGATGTAGACATATTCTTTCTTCATAAGCACATAGTGGTTCTGACTTGGGATTTGAGGATTCACTTATAAAAATCATAGTCTAAGTTCATCTGCATCATGTGATAGATGAAGAAAGAAAAACTCACAGAGGTTAATAAATTTGCCTGAAGTCACTCAGTGAATCAGTGATGACAGACTTGGAACAGAATTCAAGTTTCTGAAATACTTACTAAATTGGATAGTAACTCTCACCAATCAAATATTATATCTGAGTAGGTACCCAAGATGGATCTGGTAGAATTCCTTCAGCTTGTCTTCCTTCTCCCTTGGGATTCATGTCCCTGAGAAAGGCAATGTGTCTCCAGATGACAGTGGTAATTATGGAAGGAAGCCATGAGTTTTTTCCTTGGCCCATTTTCTTTTAAATTGACCATGATGTTTTGGCATGCTCTTAACACAGAATCTTTAACCACTTTAAAGGGAGCCAGAAAATTAGCTGCAAAGAGCTTTATGCCATTTTATGGTTTTAGGTATCTTAGTAATTATCTAGTCATAACCCTCATTTTAGAGTGAAACTCAGACACTGGTCTTCTGCAAGGTCATACAAAGTTAAATTTCTCAACAGTAAAATCAATGCTATATCTATTATGCCTCCCTTGGGAATAAATTGGAGTGATAATAAAAAAGTAGACAAGGGGTGCTAAATGTATCGAAACTTCCATAGCAGAAAGAATGCAATTTTTTGCATCTCCAGATAAATAATAAAAATATTATAAAAATTAAAGCACTAACTGAGAGTCTAAGAGTGAAAGTGACACTCTATGTTCTTATGACAAGCCTTAAAAAAATAGATAAGGAGGAATAATGTAAAAACTTGTAGGAAGAGAATTTTATTATAGAAAGTACTAAAGACAATAGGTAGCAAGTAAATTCATTTTTAAATTAAAGCAACATTTGTTTAATAGATTTTCTTTATAATTTCTTCCAGTAATAGATATCATATTAAACTCATTCTATTAGCACTGATCCTCAACAAATAAGCAAATCTGAATTACCTGGGAGACTTTTCAATATTCACTTGCCATCCTGTCATCCCAATTAAAGTATATGTAGGAAGAGACATGTTTATGTTGAAAAAGATCACCAGGAGGTTGCACTTTGTCAGCCTGCTGTACTCCCATATTGATAACATTGCATTAAAAAACATGTTCTTCTCATAAAAACTCTATGGCTGAAAAGTAAGGTGATAATTGGTAATCCAATTAAAGTAGCTTTAAAGGTTTGGAAACAGCTATCCATCAATCTAGGCAGTCATATTTTCTTCTTGGAGTTACTAACATTTTTTTAATAATTCTTACAACTTGTTTTTTAACATCTATCTATGGGTAGCATTTGGTCACAAGAAAGTGAAATTAAAGGGAAGTTAAATTTGGGGGACATGTTACTGATTCACTCAACAAATATTTTATATACATAACAAATAAACCATTCAATATGTATAACTGTACTTGGGGCTTGGGAAATACCAGGAGAATGAATCATTTTCTAATTTTACTTGATTACCCTATGCCCATATAAAGAAAAACAAAGAGAAACCACCCATGACCCTTTGAATTTACAGTCAACAAGCATTTCTTTTTTTTTCCTGTATACATTTGAAAACAACATCATGCAACTGAAGGAACATTGAATTGATAGAGTGAAGAAAACGTAGATTCTGTTTATTAAGTATGTAAAAGCAAAGGGAACATGCATACATTTATACTTTTCAACAACACAAGGTGGGGAGGAACAGTAATGATATTACTGGTTAAGAGAAGACACTTAGGAATCAAAAAGGTTTTGGACTCCCAGCTCAACATGTGGCTCCCTCTGCAATATGTGACTTCTGCAAGCTTTCCAACTTCTCAGAGCCTCAGTTTCCTTTTCTGTTAAATGAGACTAATAATAGTTCTACCATTTGGGGCGATTGTGATGACTAAATTAGTTAATATGTTAAGTGCTTAGCATATATTAAGCAATAAAAATGCTGTTATTATCCTTATAGGTTCAGTTCTTTTGAAATTTTATCTCAGTTTATTCACAATGAGGTTTCTATGTTTTGCTACATTTTACAAGGAGAACATACTCATTATTTTCTGCCATGTAGCTTTAAGAAATAGAATACTTGCTACTGAGAAGGAATGCATTCTGAGAGGAAACTGTCTATAGGGGATGGATAATATGTGATGATTCCAAATAACTACAGTTTTTTCCTTGTCAGTGGCATTCTTCTGCTTCCCTTCTTGTCTATAGGAAATGAAATTATAGATCTTTCTCAGCGGACATGCTGTGTGTGATCTTAATGGCATTTTTTTTTTGGTGGGTTTCAGGTGCCATCACCTGTGCGCCTGACATGTTCAGCTGCCAGGGCTCCCATGCCTGTGTGCCCCGACACTGGCTGTGTGATGGTGAAAGGGACTGTCCAAATGGAAGCGATGAGCTCTCCACAGCAGGCTGTGGTATGAACACTCATGGGGCTGTCTATGAAAGAAAGCTACTGCAGCATCCTCAGACAGTTGCTTTTGTAGTACTCACCATATCACCTTTTCTCTCACTTTCCCAATCCCTGGACTCATACGTAGTATCAGAATTAATCAGGTGGAATGTCGTCATCATGGTAGTTCAGCAACCCCTCTAACCACTGTTCAGAGTGTTTCCAACATGAACAGAGGGATTATCCATTTTAAAACTGGTTTTGATGCACGAAGATTTTTCACTTCATTTCTGAGATTATTTAACTATGCTGTGTATGTGTGTGTGGTGGGTTTGTTACTTCCTTTTTAGCATCTTCCCCCACCCTCCCACCCCACACTCCCATTGAAGGCTTTTAGATTGCCTATTACAGATACTCTGTAAATGGCTGCTGTGATCCTAAATAACTACTGATCAGAAGGTCAGTAAACACCTATTAGTCCTACGGATAGGATATTAGCCCTTAGTTCAGGTAAAAATAGTATGTATATAGCTGAACGAAGCTGGGGAATCAGAGGAACACCTTTGGAGGCCAGACAATTTACTAAGTTTCTAACCCTAGGTCACCTCAGGAAATTTTCAGGGGATTACTCAATAGTAAAAATTTAGATAAATTCCTTTGCATGATCAGGAGAATGAAGGGACTATTTGAATGCTGATCCCAAGGTCACATAGGGGATCTGTTGAGCAATTTATTAGGAACAGTGCTGTGAACTCTGCTTATTAAAGTGAAGTCTACCAGTCATCTCGCTGATGACCTGTCTTCAGGTCTTTAAAACTGTAATTGAAGCCATAATGTAATAGTGTGTGTATGTGGGTGTGTGTGTATGGGGGGTATTTAAAGCAGAGAAGAAAAAAGAAGACTTTGAGGCAGGCTTGTGTGCACAGAGCTCATGCTATTGTAGAATAAATCAGTTTGATCTTGAAACTGATATGTGTGCCTGTAAAGGTCAATGGGGCCACTGAGGGCTACATAATAAAGGATTATGCATCAATTCAGGGATCCAGATGGTCCCTGTATACTGTTGCTATTGTAGCAAGTTAATGCTCCAGGACACATATTAACACTTTTGGACCACATGGGTGCTATTAAGTAAATTATGTTAAAATACAACAAATTGTACTGAAGTGACCTGAAAGCATTAATTCCAAATAAGCCTCTGTTGCTTAGTATCTTAAAGAATAATTCATGCATTAGAATTGGCATAATTCACTTGAGTTATATAAGCTGTCACACAGTTAAAAGTTAGAGTAGTGATTAGTAACTGAGTTTTACTTTGATTATAATGGGCAGTTTTGAATGCTGCTCCTATGTGGCTTCTGTATCATTTTAAAAAATAAATTTGTTGAAAATTAGTTACACTTGATTAAATTTAAGTAATTCTTTTTGTTTCACCTGCTCATGTCTCTTTTTAATCATTACTGAGTTTTGAAAGCAGAGATTTCCTTTCTTCATGTAGTGTGGGGCAGTTTGGGGATCAGGAGCTGATAAGCATGTAAAAGAATAATTATAATAACTTAAGTGTCAGAATGATACATAGAAAAGATACTAGGTCATCACAAATAAATATTGTGTAAAAAACCTTAGAAGTCTCATGGAAGGATTTCGAAGAAAAGTGATAACGTTATCTCAGTTGTGAAGGAAAAAGAGAAGAAAGAGAAGTGTTCTAGGTAGAGGAAAGTGCCTATTAAGACATGAAGGGGAGAGATTAGAAGGCATGTAAATTTTTTCAGGTGCCCATTATACATCAGTTATTTTGGTAGGTGCTTTTATTTACATTATTGAATTTCCACAGTATCTCAGTGAAGTGCTTTTGGGGATCTGCCAAAGATAATTGTTGTATAGATAGGGATTGAAACAGTAACTAGGAATGTACAGAGTACCTAAAATGAGCCGACCTGCTTCATGTACCTTATCTAGTTCTTGCAGAAAATGTATCAGATAGATTTTATTATCCTCATTAAACAGATAAATAAACAGATGCACCAAGAAGGTAAATAGCTTTCTTAGGATAAAACTATAAGTTGAAGAGCAACTTTTTGCAAAGCCTCCCCCGTTCCAGTGTACTATAATAACATGTAGAGGATTCTATTTTTTTTTTCCACTTAAAAAAAATTAAGATATAATTGACCTACAATATTGTGTTAGTTTTAGGTGTGCAACGTAATGATTTGATATGCTTATATCTTATTACAAAATGGTTACCACAACAAGCTTAGTTAACATCCATCATTTAGCAGATTCTTAACATTTGAAATATCCCAAACCTTGAGTCATATCATAGCATTTACCCTTTCCATGTAAGAAAAGTAATTAAAATATTTAAATGATCAAACTTCTATGATGCTATACATATACTATTAAAGTTTATTTCCTCTGCACAAGTCAGCTGAAGTTTTACTGCACATTTTAATCAATCATTTTTCCTGCTAGTTAAGGCCCTTGCTAGAGATTACTTTCATGGATCAGTATTCCAAAAGGATTGACGTTCCATTTTATGGATCGATATTCCTAATTTAGTGTGGTACTTATGGTTGGGCTCATCTCATCATAGATCTTAACAACCTATTTCAACACCCCACTCTTGAAGTCACCCCAAAGTTTTATTTTTCTCTTGAAAACAGTAACTTTCTTAGCCCTTTTGATTTTCTTTTCACTTCCATCATGAGCATTAGCACTTGGTGGTCTTTTCAGGTCCATTTTTCACAAAGAAGCAGGTTTTTATCACTTTACTAGCTTTACTGCAAGCATGAGGAGAGAAAAAAAACCCAGCCACATTATTATAGTTGAGTGATTTTTTTTATCACATCTGAACCTTTGAATTCATCCTTCAGCAAACTTACAAATTGCTAAATGGCCTGAAATTTCAAGGTCACTCTAGAATTGTTGAACATATTAACACTAAAACTTTGAATTATATATATTTATATTCATATATTCAAATACTACTTATACTGAAATACATATATTAATATATATTATTAATTTATCTGATATATGGAATGTTTAGCTAAGTTTCCTTTTTTAAATAACCATGAATTATTGAGTGTATTGAGTATAATAACATATATTTCCCAAACTCATAAAGGAGGGGAACATAAAATAGGTGCTCATCTAACTTAATTTCTTGTGATGTCTTTCTTAGCTCCCAATACCACATGTGATGAAAATGCTTTCATGTGTCATAATAAAGTATGCATTCCCAAGCAATTCGTTTGTGACCATGATGATGACTGTGGAGATGGCTCTGATGAGTCACTGCAGTGTGGTAAGTATATATAAACTTTTCATGGAGAAGATTTTCGGGCTGAGTAACAGTCTTTTAAAATGACTCCAGGAATATATAAATAAATAACAAAAGCAAAGAAATACATTTCTTAATCTCACTAAGAACATGTAACTTCAGTAATGTAGACACACCACATATAACCTCTTTAAACACTACCATAATTACACACTTAATTTGAAAATTATGCTTACTTGTTGTAGTGTATTCTTATCAAGAACCACACTGGAAAATGTTGATAAAAATGTCTTTGGTTTTAAGTACTTTGAAATCCCTTTTATTTTAAAGACAATATATAGCTGGTTAGTTCAATCTTACAGCGAAATCAATATTTGAGTGAGGAAAAAAGAATACAGTTCACAACTATCAGAGAATCTAGATACTTAACATTTTTCTTTTGCTTTATCTTTTTATACATGTATTTACTTGTTAAAATTTAATGTTATTATTGTGAAGTTTATCTTGTCACATATATATTTATTTAACCATCATAGTTATATAATATATATATGAACACATGTATAACTTTTGTGAAAAAAAATAGTATATTAAAATTTCCCAGTTGATATTGAAATATGTGAACGTAGTATTTTTGTAAAATATTTAAATGTATACATGAATAAATATAAAATGAAAAGCTATGAAATCCACATATACCTATGAAAGGTAGTAGATTTACCTTCTCTTTGTCCTCCCTATACAGCGTCTATAACCTTGGTCTTTGATATAAATCTCTTTGAGATCAGTGGGTATCTGTTCTTATATTAATTCGCCATTAAGTCATAGATTCAATGTGATATTTTAAAAGCTACATCATAACTCAAGATGTAAATCTGAAGTAGAGTTATATCTGATTGAGTATATTTCCTCTGCTAGACACTATATTTGGTTTATATGGAGATGCATGAGACAGAGATCCTACTAGAAAAAATTACAGATGAACAGGAAAATCAGAAATACAATATACAAAAACGACATAATTGTCATGGGAATAAGAGTCACAGGACACAAAATCAGAGCTGAGAAAATAATTTTTGAGGCACTAAAGAACAGAAGCAGGGAATGTTAGAGGAAATCATATTTAGATGCTAGAGAGCATGACATAGTGGTTAAGAGCATGGCCCTTAGAACCAGTTGGCCTGGGTCCAAATCCTGGCTCTGCCAATTACTAGCTGTGTGACCTTGGAAGAGTTAATGCACCTGCCTGTACCTCAATTTCCTCATCTGTAAAAAACACATAATAACATTGCTTAGCTCTTAGAGTTGTTAAGAGAATTAAATAAATTAATATTTGTAAAGTGCTTAGAACAGTTCCAGACACAGTAAATTCTATGTATGTTTACAAAAACTACAAATCAACATGGTTGAGGAATAGCAATTAGTCTTTTGTGAGGTAAGTTGAAGTTAGAAAGTTAAGTTGAAGCTAGATTCTAAAAAGTCTCAAATACAATGTTAAAGAATTTGTATTTAATTATTTTGCCTCTCAGTGGCCACCACACAGTTTGAAACAGGGGAATGTCTCAGTCAAATTTATATTTTAGAACCATCTTTTTCAGCAGAGTGGATGAACTATTGCCATGAGGGAGAAGTACCATAAAGAGAAAATAAACTAGTTAGGAGGTTATTGCAATAGTTATGATAATTAACACTGCGGTTTTGAACTAGGGTAGAAATGATGGAATGGAAAGTGCAGAATTGGGTCAGAATTCATTTACAGTTAGAGATGGAGGATAAAGTAGAATCTCTAGCTTGGATGACTTGTAGGATGGTGTTGCTGTTAATGAGCTTTAGAATGAGCTAAGGGGCAGTTTTGCTGGTGTGGGAGAAGAGATGTAACAAATAATTAATTTTGGACATTTTGAATATGAAGTATTAATCAGACAATCACACGAAGCGGTATAGTGAGTTTTTGAAAATTTAGTTCTAGGGTATGATCAGGACAAATAATACTAAGCTGGTGGCCATCAGCATAAGGGTGATGATACTCAAAATATGACAAAGAATGCTAATACCCAACACTGTAGAAAGGAAAAGGGGAAAACCATATACTTAAGGCTGAAATAAGGGCTTCCCCTGTAACATTTTAGAGTAGAAAAGAAGAAAACTTTATACAGAAAGAGGGTGAAGAGGGAATAGCAAAAGCAAAGTTAGAAAGAAGCCTGGGAGAGTGGATTATGAATATTAAGTCAGGAGACTATTTCCAAGGGAGTATGGACAACAGCATCAAGCACTGGAGGACAGTGAAGCAGATAGGAGCCAGAGACACCTATGAATTTACCAACTGTCACTTGATATTTATTAGCTCTGAGAGGAATTTCAGCAGGTAGATGTTGCAGAAATGAGACTGTAATGAATGAAAGTAAGTGAAAGCAAAGAGGTAAGTAAGTGAAAGGAAGATTGAGTAGAGACTTGACTGAGCAGGGAAGAAGGGACATGTCTTGTTAAGAGTTATGTGGATGGATTTTTATTGTTATTGGACTGGGAGAGACTTGAACATATGTATTGAGTGAAGAGGAGGAACTAGTGAAGAATGAGAGGGTGGCAAGGAATACTAGGGAAACTTGGGATATTTTAGAACTATCTTGTTTTGCCATGCAATATAATAAACGTCTCAATTAAATCATTGTTGAATCTTTTTTTCTGCTGAAATTTTATTTTTAAACCATACAAATCTTACATTCTCTCTTCAAAAGTAAAATATTTGCCTACATTTACCAGAAAGTTTCTAATAGAAATGACATTTTTTATTGTTATCAAACTCAGGAGAAAATCCAATCTAAAACTTCATAATATTCAAAATCAAATGAGTTTTACTTACAAACCGGCTTAGATATGAACATTAACAACTGACTTATTGATACTGTGTTTTGAACAAAGCCTTTTAATGCCTCTAAGAATCAATATGTAGGATAATTACAATACTTTTGTGCTTATTGCTCTATGAATTGGATTTTAATTTTCTCATTTTAACAATTTCTTTATACTTTTAATGCTGCTTCCCAAACATAAACATGACATTATAGCTTCTGAAAATTATTATTATAACCCAGAATCAGTTCATCCATATGATCTAATACTATACCTAACCAAGCTTAGTCTTGAAAATAATTTTGAGTAGCTTCCATTTTGTTTTCCATTCTGAAGGAAGTCTTTAGGATATAGATAATAAGTGAACAGAGGTTGTATACTTGTGTTGCATTCTTGTCTCCTTACTTAGAAACAAAATAAGAGTGCCTTGTTTCCAACTTTGTTTTCTGGACTTTAATCCTACTTCCAACCACAAATATCTCTTGCAATTATTGTAACTGCCCTAGAAAGAAATGAGAAACATTTCCCATAAGAGGCCTGGGTAACTCACATGGTTAAGTTTAGTGTACATTATGAAATAAAGTTTTAATGACTATTTGTTATATGAATTGGAATGTTTCTTTGTCTCCAGGATACCGACAGTGCAATGCAGAAGAATTTAGTTGTGCTGATGGACGATGTCTTTTAAATACTCAATGGCAGTGTGATGGAGACTTTGACTGCCCAGACCGTTCTGATGAAGCACCTATAAACCCAAAGTGTAAAAGTGCAGGTACAGAAAATATATTATTATATTATATATATAATATATATTTTATTATTATATATATATAAAATAATATAATATATATTATATATATAATATATATTATATTTGGAATAATAATATTATTCCAAAATAATACAATGTTTATTCCAAAATTTGTTTTTTTAAGGCAATACGGTGACTCTATTTTTTAGTCTCATATAATATTCAATGAGAGGAAATGCAAATAATTAAACATGTGATGCTTCTATTAATACCATGCAGGATCCTAGTAATCAACTTTGTTTTGGAGCTAGTTATAGAAATGTAAGTCTGTGCTCCAAATATGAAGATTTGTGGCAATGAACCAGATGAATCCATCATCCTGCTCCTTTAAAGAAGTAATTTTTTCTTAATATATTATTTTATGTGAAGATAATTTTCCTGTATGGACCTATTTGAAAATTTAATCATAAGAGAAATTGAGATTTACTGAAATAGAGTCAATATTATTCAAACTTAGGCAAAATGAAGTAAATTGCATATCATTTGAACAGAAATATATACATAGCCAAACTTGGTCTATTTTACACTTTACTATTCCAAAGATTGGATACATAGTTATACATTTAAGAATAAACCCAATTATTTTTTTTCTCATGTAGTTTACATGTTAATAGGCATTCTTTATCATGTATGGTAATGAGTAATGTTTAAATCATCAGATTGTGAGTAATTGCAAAACTTGAACTCCTTTCTATAGCTATATTTGTGACAACTATGATTCACCGCAAGTATCTTTTTTATGCCTGGACTTAAAAATATCAATGTTATATTTCCAGGAAAAAAAAAGAATTTAGGAATATCTAGCTATTCCAGATTCTTTATTTTTAGTGACATATAATTTCTCGGAGACTTATGGCTTGAGGGAAATGTCAAGCTATCATTACACTTTTGAACTCATTCTTCACAGTATAGATGAAGGCAGAAATACTCCATTAATTTTAGTATAGGTGCTTATTTTGATTGTTAATTTTCAATGTAAAGCTAGATTTGCGGTGTGTTGAACTTGAAAGTACAGTTTGCCTTTGATTTTCTTCATGTATAAAATATTACACTGAATATAAAGCATTTTATATGTACATATATTTACTCTAATTTTTGACAGACAAGTCATCATATTTGTGAATGTATTCAACAATAGTAGTATAAAACAATGGCATGCTCTTTATGTTCCATTTGTTTTATTTTCTTTTTCCAGAACAGTCATGCAACAGTTCATTTTTTATGTGCAAAAATGGCAGGTGCATTCCCAGTGGAGGTCTTTGTGACAATAAGGATGACTGTGGCGATGGATCAGATGAGAGAAACTGCCATGTAAATGAATGCTTGAGTAGGAAAGTCAGTGGGTGTTCTCAAGATTGTCAGGACCTTCCAGCCAGTTATAAGGTAGGCACGCATCAAAGACAGAAAATCATGTGACAGGTTAAAATTCGAGGCAATAAAAATGATTTCATCCAATATAGTTGTAAAACTTAAAGTCATTATAATATCGTTAGTTAAAACTATTTAAATGGAGAGTTTCTGTATATGCAAACCATAATAATAGTGTGGTATATAATTTGTGAGAATATACTCATGGAGACAAAAAAATCAAAATGTTTTCTAATAAAAGCTGATCATAAAGAAAAAAGTAAGCAAAGGACCACCAGTGTTTGAGGAAGGTACTGCTGTTAATAGCTGCATAAATGTTTATGCAACTCTCTTAAATTCCCATTTCTTCCTTCGTTTTCCCTCTCATACATCCTTGAAGTGGAATGGGCTAATCATTTATATACCACAACACTGGAGAATACAGTATTTTTTCATATATACAGGAAGAAAAAAAACAGAGTATTATTAGGACTGAGTGCAGGTACACTAAAAATAAATCATGCCTAACATTCTAATTGCTTTTTGTTGGTCCCATTTTCCTGAAGAATGTGATTCACTGACAAGATTGATTGACAGAAATAGCTTTTGAAAACATCTCTGTTTCAATATGTTGGAACGGAGGATGCCTACAAAAAAAATTTTTAGTGGTGCATTAGATTAAAATCAATTATGTAAATGTGGGAAAACCTCAGTAAAAGCAATTAGGCGGGAAATTAGTGTTTTTAACTGGACAATAGCTCTGTGTGAATCAGCAAAAGAACATGGCTTTTACAAACCACAGAGGCAGTCTAATCCAGTTAGGAGCAGTACAGAGTTCAGATTTTGTTCAACTGAGTTCTGCGCTGATCAGAACATACCTGGGGTACTACTGTGCATATTTATGGATGTGACACTTTAAGAGGAATCTTTTTTTTGTTTGTTTTAAGATGTTAGGGGTAGGAGTTTATTAATTAATTTATTTATTTTTGCTGTGTTGGGTCTTCGTTTCTGTGCGAGGGCTTTCTCTAGTTGTGGCAAGCAGGGGCCACTCTTCATCGCGGTGCGCGGGCCCCTCAGTATCGCGGCCTCTCTTGTTGCTGAGCACAGGCTCCAGACGCGCAGGCTCAGTAGTTGTGGCTCACGGGCCTAGTTGCTCCGCGGCATGTGGGATCCTCCCAGACCAGGGCTCGAACCCGTGTCCCTTGCATTAGCAGGCAGATTCTCAACCACTGCGCCACCAGGGAAGCCCCTAAGAGGAATCTTGACAAACTGTACCGTATCCCCATTTGTACAGCCAGTGACATAAGGGGGTCTGGAAAACGCACCTTTGGAAGAAGTTTTACCAAGAGCAAAATGGCTAGTCAGCTGTATTTAAATATATGAAGTACTGGATTAGGGAGCATACCTTTCTGAGTTGTTTCAAAGGTTGGAATTAGGAGTTGGGAAGCAGATTCTGTATAAGAAAGACTTTTTGAACATTAGAATTCTCTACATTGGAATGAGTTGCCAAATTTCTCACGTCTAAAAGTATTTCAGTTGGGACTAAGCAACTTTCTTTAAAAGATGCTAGAGAAAAAAAAGTGTGTATTACAAAGATGCTTCGGTTTTTCCTTGACAGCCTTGATATTCTATGACAAGTCAGTTCTATCTAATGGTAAATTCACCAACCACTTTGCCATTTTTAATCTCTGAATTTCTGGTATTATGATTAACTTTAACTACATTGGTCACTGTATATAGATATAACCTAACAAGTACAATAATCATTTTCCCATGTGTAAAAATAGAGATAAAAAGTAAAATACCAAGAAAGTTATATTTATTTAAAAAATTTTTAGACCCAGTATTGTATTCAGAAGAATTTGTTAAACTTCTAAGATTTAAAACACAAAAGCATAGACTCACAAACACTGTATTATAGGTAGAAGGAAACAAGACAAATGAGCCAGGACAGCTCTTAATGTGATGAGTATATATGAGGTAATTAATTTTGGCAGTAAAGGTTTTGAAACCCAATGAAGCAGAAAAAATTTTATTAGTGATTTATGTACAATCAATATAGAAATGTTTCCAAAAAAGTCAGGGAATGTGTTATAAAATTATTAGAGGTAATAGTTTAAATTCTGTCATGTTATAAATAATCTATTTTTATCATATCAAATGTATATCTAAAAAAAAATGTATATCTATCCATCTATCTGTCTAAAATTTAAATTTCAAAGTAGATTTATTTGTGTTTATCCTGTGTATATTTTTAATCTGTCATAATCTTGGTGGTAAAATCTAAAAATTATAGAATATGAAATAGTCACCTTTTGACATAACATCAAAAGTACGGTTTAATATATTTTTTTAATGCCTGCATGTAAGAAATACTGAGTGTCCAGAGATTCCATATTTGGAAAACTAGCTTTGGTAGAAGTCAGTCTCGCCCAGAAAGCCATGATAAATCATACTATTTTAATTACTTTATAAGATTCCTCACAGAGAAATAATTGTTTATTGATACCTTTAAAATATAATTATTTTCTCTGACTTCTCTGAGGGAGTCATAGAATGAAATGAGATTTCTAGGTAAAATAGACAAACTGTTTAATTATTCAAAAGGCAATGTCTATGATACCTGAAAAAATTGTAGTGGATAATGTTCCTTAATATACAAACATGTCAAAACTAATGAATAAAATAAAACATCTACTGGGGGAAGCAAGACCAGTTCAAAAATGAAAGGAGCTAGGACAAGAATCATAAATAAGAGATTTAAGCAAAGATTCAAAACAAATATTTTATATATTGTGTTGATATACATGTTATATATGTCATTTAAAAACATATGTATAGGGCTTCCTTGGTGGCGCAGTGGTTGAGGGTCCACCTGCCGATGCAGGGGATGCGGGTTCGTGCCCCGGTCCGGGAAGATCCCACATGCCATGGAGCGGCTGGGTCCGTAAGCCATGGCCGCTAAGCCTGCGCGTCCGGAGCCTGTGCTCCGCAACGGGAGAGGCCACAACAGTGAGAGGCCCGCGTACTGCAAAAAAACAAAAAAACAAAACCATATATATAATATGTTATATTTCTGACAATTTATTTATAGGAGATTGAATAAAAAATCTTATATACAACAAAATGCTTATCTGTTTTGGGAAAAAAATATTAGCTGATGGGTTTCTCTTTTTCAGAGAATGGGGAAAGCTATCCAGTAAACTATTTCTCATTACATTATCAGCAGAACATGACAACTCCTCCTTCAAATTCTGCAATAAAATGAAAATTGCTTATAAAAGCAAAATTTAGACCTTCTGGACTATGAACAATTTGCTGTAAAACAAATACACTTGATTTAAGTATTCAAAAGGGAGTAATATACTTAACTAAGAAAGAGTCTTATTTGGATGGAAGGGTAACTTACCATGTGAAAATAAATGTACTTTTGGGAGATCAATAAATTTTAATGTGTATAAGATAACCAATGTTTTTAAATATCACTAAAAAAGCTGCAAATTTTTCTGAATGTAATAGGAAAACTTTGGATAGCTATATTTGTTTCTGGTAGCTATATGTTTCTCTATAAAAATTAATATAAATCAAGACAATTTGAAATAGTTCTTGATTATGAGAAACATTAACATGACATTGAATATATATATCTCACTTTCATAAAACTTTTCTTTTTAAGTGAAAGTGAAACATTTTTAAACTGTTTTTTAAATTAAATATAGATGACTCATTTTTTATCTATGACACAAATGATTATTATTATTTTTTCATTCAATTTATGAATGATAAGTTAGTAGAATTTCCCATAAACGCCTTTTAATTATTTGGGAGCAAAAAATATTTTTGTTAAAACAAGGTTAACAAGACTGGGGAAGAAATTATCTTTTTAAAAAATCTTCTCTTTTAATAAACACGTTAAAAATACTCTACATCTTAAACATCCTAATTTCATTTGTTTATAGAATTTTGTACGCGGGCCTCTCACTGTTGTGGCCTCTCCCGTTGCGGAGCACAGGCTCCGGACGCGCAGGCTCAGCGGCCATGGCTCACGGGCCCAGCCGCTCCGCGGCATGTGGGATCTTCCCGGACCAGGGCACGAACCCGTGTCCCCTGCGTCGGCAGGTGGACTCTCAACCACTGCGCCACTAGGGAAGCCCTCATTTATCTTTTGAGCACTTTCAGGTGAAGCTGATGCTCCTTCTTCTCCACATAATGAACACCATTTTTGTACTTAAAAAAATTCTACCCCTCAATTAACTGCTTGCTCATTATTTAATAATAAGCACATATCTCTCTCTAATATTTTCCCAATAGATACAAAGGCTCAAATGTTTACTATGAATAATTCTGGAATACTAGTTTTTCTTGACAACTTAGAGTTCCTACTTAATTCACTATCCTATTCAGTACTCACAAGTTCTTTTATTCAAAGGCCACTAAATAGTCTTGGTGAAGGTTAACATGTTCACAATCATCTGGCCAATTATAGGTTCATGTTGTATAATTATAATTCTATATGCTACTTGGCAGGGACTGAATGACCAATCACCGCCCCTTTTTATTTTCAGGAATGCAAAGACATATATGGTATGACATTGTAATGAAAACTGATATGCCAGTTAGTAAATATCACATAATCATTAGAGGGTCATATAGAACATGATAGAGATGCTGAAAAAAAAAATGATTTGATGATGCACATTGATTTAATTATGAAGGGGAAACTATGTTAATTTTATTATTTCTCCAGACATCAACATATTTGGTTAAGAACTCAAACCCTGCCAATAAATATTAATTGAGCCTTATTATTTGTTAAAAATTACAGAGAGAATCAGCTCTCCTACTGGCTTTATTTACACAATTTCACCTTTGTGCCTCTGGGTTTCTCATGGGTTAACTAATAATAGCGCCTATATCATAGATTTCTGTTAAGACTCTAATGAAATAACATACGTGACAATATTAGTAATCCTCAGAGCTCCACTTAAGGGTTAATCCTTATGATTATTAAAGACTTCTAAAAACACAATATAATGCAATAGGAAAAAAAAAAACAGAAGAAGCTGATGGTTTAGTTTTGTTTTCCTTGCCGTCATGGTTTGCTGATTTATGTCAGTTAACTTTTGTAATTTTGTCAACCTCAGAAGATCAAATGATGCTATTTGAGAGAATCCTTTTTTAACTTAAACTGTATGTAATATATGTAATTCTTATTAAAGTTTAATTTCCGGGAGACAGAAAGACTTGGCATTATCTATTATTAAATGATTTTCTTTCTTGAATCATGCTAAATGGATATCCAATAGCAAGAGACAGTGACAATGATATGAATTGATTATGCTTGTTTTTCATTCTCCAGTGCAAATGCTGGCCTGGATTTCAACTGAAGGATGATGGTAAAACATGTGTAGACATTGATGAATGCTCTTTGGGCTTTCCGTGTAGCCAGCAATGCATCAATACATATGGGACCTACAGGTGCCTCTGTACAGATGGATATGAAATACAACCTGATAACCCAAATGGCTGCAAATCACTCTCAGGTATCGAATTGAACTTGTCCAGTGAGCCAGCCTCAGTTACACATATGGATCTGATTTTGTAGCTATTCTTGTTGAATTCATTCCTCCTTGCTGTGTCTAAGAAATCAAAATTCTCCTCTACTTACCTTGATATGGAAATTTGTCACTCTGATATTGCATGTTGTCCACACACTGCTCTGTTTTTAATACCATTACAGTGTGGTCTTGTGAATTATTAAGGTTTTCTAGATTTTGAGAACAAGTAAAAAGAACTATCTCTAGCACTGCTTCCTGTATCACAGGTTCTTGGGAGCAGGTTTAGCCAAGGCTATTAAAGAGCCTGTTATGACAGCATCCTAATATTTTTTTTTCCTTCTCCCCTACACCATACACACACTCATAGATGTGTGCCAAGGAGAACAATGGGTCAGTAATAATAATAGTAATAATGATGACAACAATAACAATAAATCAGGAATATGACTATTTGAATTCTTTCAGTGATTCAACAAGTATTATCAAACTTCTGTTTATTTCAAGCAGTGTATTTGATTTGTGAATTAGAAGATTCAATAAAATATTAAAACAAATTATGATTCATTAGGGGAGAAAATCAAACTTATTAAAATGATACAAAGTAATATATAATAATAACTTAAAATGGACAGAAAGTGGTGCATAATATGTCTCTATTCCTCTTACTGTGACATTGTGTATAATCAGTTAAATAGCATTGCCAGTTTCTCATATACATTTATGTTGAACAACATTTTAAAAACTAGATGTTTTCTCATCTACTTTCATAAAATAAATAAAAGGGATAGGAATTTAAAAGTTCATTTTTTAACTGGTTAAAATTGTACACATTATGGAGAAAAATAACTTTTCAGTTTTTCATTCCACTCACTTATTCTTGGAATGTTCATCTCTGAATAAATTTGTGTATTATTTGGAGCCCATTGTTTTATTTGCCAGCCTACTTTTTTTTTTTTTTTTTTGCCAGATCACTGCTTACTACATCATTCATTTAGTGACATGGGATAAGAAGAAAAGATAAAATCTAAAAACTAGTCAGTGTTTCCATTACTTTAAACTTTTCACAAAGGATTATGAAAAGGAGGTGAATGCTAATCATTTTAGTTTGGGTCTTATTACATCATGTATCCATGCTATAGTGGTTTTCCATTAAAAGTAATAAATAGAAACTAATAACAATTTTAATATAAATATGAGTGTCCCTGAATAATAAACCTTTTGCTAAAGAGAGGCTAGATATTTTCCCCAAAATTTATTGACATATAATTAACCTACAACATTGTGTAACATTAAGGTAATACAATGCATTCACTTGATATACTTATATACAGTAATATGATTACCATGGTAGTAGTAGCTAACACCTCCATCACTTCACATAATTACCACTTCTTTTTTGTGGTTAGAACATTTAAGATCTACTCTCTTAGCAACTTTCAAGTGTGTAGTACAGTGTAGTTATCTATAATCACAATGTAGTGCATCAGACCCTCAGAACTTCCAACTGAAAGTTTGTACTCTTTAACCAACATCTCCACATGTTCCCGACCGTGCAAACCTTGGTAACTACTATTCTACGCTGTTTCTATGAGTTTGGCTTTTTTAGATTACACATATAAGTGATATCATAGAGTATTTGTCTTTCTCTGTTTGACTTGTTTCACTTAGCATAATTCTTCAAGCACCACCCATGTTGTCTCAAATGGCAGGATTTTATTCTTTCTCGTGGCTATACAGATCCCATTCATCTGTTGATGGACACTTAGGTTGTTTCCATGTCTCGGCTATTGTGAATAATGCTACAATAAATTTGAGAGTACAGATATAGCTTTTTTTTTTTTTTTTTTTTTTTTTTTTTTTAGCGGTACACGGGCCTCTCACTGTTGTGGCCTCTTCTGTTGCGGAGCACAGGCTCCGGACGCGCAGGCTTAGCGGCCATGGCTCACGGGCCCAGTCGCTCTGCGGTATGTGGGATCTTCCCGGACCGGGGCACGAACCCGTGTCCCCTGCATCGGCAGGTGGACTCCCAACCACTGCGCCACCAGGGAAGCCCCAGATATAGCTTTGATATACTATTTTCACATCCTTTGGATATATACCCAGGAGTGAGTTTGCTGGATGGCAGTTCTATTATTAATTTTTTGAGCCACCTCTATTCTGTTTTCTGTAGTGGTTGCACCAATTTACATTCCAACCAAAGGAGCACAAGGTTTGTCTTTTCAGTCACTGCCAACATTTATCTCTTGTCATTTTGGTGACAGCCGTTCTAACAGGTGTGAGGTGATATATCATTATGGTTTTGATTTACATTTCCCTGATGTTCAGAGATGTTTAGCCCCTTTTCATGTGCCTATTGGCCATCTGTATGCTTTCTTTGGAAAAAATGTCTGTTCAGTTCCTCAGCCCATGTTTTAATAGATTGTTTATTTTTTGTTATTGATTTGTATGAGTTATTTATATATTTTGGATATTAACCCCTTATCAGATATATTATTTGCAAGTATTTTCTCCTATAGGTTGCCTTTTCATTATGTTGATTGTTTCTTTTTTTTTCTTCTAAACTTTCCTTAATAGTCAATTCTTTTTTTAAATTGATGTATTTAGTTTTGGCTGCGTTGGGTCTCCATTGCTGCGCACAGGCTTTCTCTGGTTGAAGCAAGCAGGGCTACTCTTCATTGTGGTGCACGGGCTTCTCATTGTGGTGGCTTCTCTTGTTGTGCAGCACTGGCTCTAGGCACGTGGGCTTCAGTAGTTGCAGCATGAGGGCTCAGTAGTTGTGGCTCACAAGCTTAGTTGCTCCATAGAGTGTGGGATCTTCCTGGACCAGGGATCGAACCTGTGTCCCCTGCATTGGCAGGCGGATTCTTAACCACTGCACCACCAGGGAAGTCCCGATTGTTTCTTTTGCTTTGCAGAAGCTTTTTTGTTTGATGTAGTCCCCATTGATGATTTTTGCTTTTGTTGCATGTGTTTTTGGTGTCATAGGCAAACAGTCATTTTCAGGACCAGTGTAAAGGCGATTTTTCTCTATGTTTTCCTCTAGGAGTTTCAAATTTCAGGTCTTATATTTAAGTTGTAAAGAACAGAACTGCCTAAGTATTGAGGTAGAACATGACTGATTAATTTAACATTTATGAATGTAGAACTATATTGATAGGATGGCAAAGCAACGTTAACTTGAGAGACAACTCTTTCGAGTAGGGTTCTGAGTCTCTAACCTCAACAGGAAGACTGGAATGATTAGAGGTGCTGCCATCACTGGTAGAAGGTGATGTCCAGCATCTGTGACACACATTTCTGTGCATCTCTGACACAGAGTATGCTAAAACAGAGTATAGTGCCCTATGTATCATACATATACCGTAAAACTAAAGGCTAAAAGGAAGAAATAAGTTTGAACATAAATTAAACAGGACAATAACTCTATAACAATAAATGATTTACAATAAAGTCCTCGTTTAATCACGTAAAGTGGCTACCTTTTTCATTGTTTTTTTCTAATTTATGCTGACATTAAATTTGCTTATGAGGCATCTAAGTGTATGAATGCATCTTAGAAACAAAGATGTTTAAAAAGAGTTTGATCTTTACATATATGAAGCATGGTTAGATTATTTTTATTATCTTTCCTAGATTCTAGAACAAATAATATACTAAAGCATGTTGGACAAATAAGAAGAAAATAGACTCTTACTTAAGAGAAGCTTCCAGGCAGATGAAAAACGTGTATGTAAGCAGTGAAACTCTTGGTTTTCACTGAAGTTATTCTGAGAGCATAAGCTGGTTATTTGATTATCAAGAAAGAATTTTCTGGTTATAGGAATGTTTAGCTATACTGTAGGCTTCTAAGATAGGTGCAGATTATCCTTCTCTGAAATTCATTTAAAAATAAGATTTTTATCCTTCCCTCCACCCCTTTCCCCCTGGTAACCATAGGTTTGTTTTCTACATCTGTGCCTCTATTTCTGTTTTGTAAATAAGTTCATTTGTACCATTTGAGAGGTTGGGATTGACATGTACACACTACTATATGTAAAGTAGATAACTAATAAGAACCTACTGCATAGCACAGGGAACTCTGCTCAATACTCTGTAATGACCTATATGGGAAAAGAATCTAAAAAACAAAGTGGATATATGTATATGTATAACTGATTCACTTTGCTGTATACCTCAAATTAACACAATATTGTATATCAACTATATTCCAATTAAAAAAAGGAACGACAAAAAATAAGATTTTAACAGCAGGTGTTTTCCACTAATTTCAAATAAATTAGATAATTTAATATTCAAGAAGACCTAGGGAAAGAGAGGGATTTGGAATTGTCTAGATTTTCTGTACTGCACAGGCATCTGCTTTCTTTTCATATTGTTATAAGTAGAGGTGCTCAGGACGAATTTCTTAACCATTAATCTACCAGAGGGCACAGCATTTGAACTTACATTGCTGTAGTAACTAAACTGAGACTAAGCAGAGTTGGAAACCATAAATACTGAAGTCTAATATGTTTCTTGTCTTGGTATTTAGATGAAGAACCTTTTCTAATTCTTGCTGATCATCATGAGATAAGGAAAATTAGCACTGATGGCTCCAACTACACACTTTTAAAACAGGTATGACATTTCCATGATGATTTCATAGTATTTAATACGGTCACTCTAGATATGCATTAGAGCTGTAGCAATACCTCATAATTAGAACTTCTGAAGCATGTATTCATGGATCCATGAATATATGCATATAAGATTGCCATAAACTTTGTTCTGTTTGAATTGTCCAGGTGATGCCTCCAACTTGTGACATCACACCATACCCAAGAAAGTAGAAGATGCAAACTATAGCTAATGCAAGGAAAAAACTCTCTTAAGAACAGCTAGACTAGGGAAGTATAAAATTCTCTTTTAAGGTAGTTGTGCATTATCCAGATTTTCCCCCCAGCCCCACAACCCTTGGGGTTTAAAAATAAACATCTTTTCCAGAACCTCACGTTTCTGTTCTTAGAACTAAGGAATAATATGGGATTGATGATCCTTAGCCTTTAAAATTTGGAATTAGCTAGGGAGCAAAAGTACGATTATAATCCAGTCGTGGTTAAAAGGTTATGAGGTACGTATATTCAGCCTTACCATTTTCATCCCTCAACCCACCTACTTCAAGAGAATCTGGGCTACTGATCCATTTAGACGCTTAAGTTCTGTTGTCAGAGTTTACTCATATATACTATCTGAGATGAAAGGAATGATTTCCATTTATGACAGGATGGAAATGCGAATTGCTTCCCTCAACTTTTTTTTCCTCTCCCAGTCTGCAGTGAAAGTAGCATAAAATCAGTCATTAAAACTAGACTGATTATTACATTGACTAGAGAAATCACAGTTAGTTTTAGCATATCTTTGATCGTCAGGAGAAGTAGCTTCTTTGCAAAGATGTGGCTTGTATCTGTCCTGCTGCAAATTTCTCTTTGCCCCAAACTGTGCAATAGTGACATGAATATGTGATAGCACTCTCTAGAACAAGTGTGCCAAAAATAAAGATATTTCTTGTTTTTATAGTATGTTTATGCCAGCACTAGGCATTAGATGAAGAAGTCCATTCATGTGTTGATTTTGCAGCACATAAAGAATATTTAACTAAAGATATTTTTCTACTCACTCCTGGGTCCTCCTTTGTTAGAGTTTCATTAATATTGCTTAAGAATTTAGTCTTGCTTTAAGCGCAGATATTCATTAGCAAGTGTGATGTTTACTGTCCCCCACAGAATTGGATTTTGCAGCTTCTCTCTAAGTCACAAATTGAAAATTAAAATTTCACATGAAAATCCAGATTTCTGGCTACTCATGAAAAAATAGGAAGGTGTAGCATTGCTGGGTTCACATCCCTGAATGGACACAATCCAAGCTGGGTAGCAGCTGCCACTGTAATTTATGCCTGTGCTCTCAATTCACCAGCATCCTTAAACTTTCCGTGTGCTTACCACATGCTTGTCTTATTCAGGAATATCTGTGAGGTTTAGATTCTTGCTCTTGAGTTCGGAGGGTGCCACCAATATCCACTGTTTCATACTGCCTCTTTCTCTAATTATGCACCTTAAGAGATTGGGTAAAATATAAAATATTTTCATGTTGTTTGTAAAAACTAAACAGAAGTCTATTTAAAATATAAGAATTAGATGACTGTTTCTTTAAGAGATGAGTAATACCCATAGGGAGATAGTTTAAATTTACATAACTGCTTTAAAATAGAAAAGTGTTTGTTTCCCAAATGGTTTTCTGCATTAATTTATTTTTTTCCAGTGCAGTATAACTTTAAGCGTATATCAAACTTACAAAATATTGAAAATTATCTCTTTCTCTTAAGTATATTTCTCCATACCCTTTCTAAACCTTCCAAGTTAGATGTGCAAGCTACTGATTTTCTTGTGTAGTCTCTGGAAAAGGGACGTGTTTATTTTCTCTTTAACAAGTTTTTTGTTTTTGTTTTGCTTTCTTTTGTTTTTAGCATTCCTTCCTTTTAGACTGTGCTATCTCAAAGTGAGAAAGTTTTCTTTTTATAATACTCAATAAGCTCAGCTGAACCACAAATTTAACTAATATAGCAACAATATTTATGATCTTCATGAAAGAACTATAACAGAGCTTCAGTGGTAGCTCCTTGCTTTATTTTCCAACCCTGTGGCTTAAGACATTTCTGCTGCTATCCTTTTTTTTTTGTCTTTCATGGCCAATATATTATCAGGAATTGTTCTTAAGGGACCAAAATGATTTTTATCTCCACGCATGATGTAAGTCTATTTCATATAGCCAAACCATTTTAATGCTCACATTCCTATAGTGTTTTTTTTCCTGGTGGTATAACTTTAGACTATTGCCAATCACTAGTACATAAGTGGGGATGAATTTCAAACAATTTCTTAGTGCAGTTTATGAGAATAAGGAGGGAGTGAGGAAGATAAGGAAATTCACGAGGACCCTGAACACCTGTGTCTTTGGAGAGCATTTGTTAGTGGTGACCACTGAGTAAGGATGTAAAGACCCAAGAAACTAAAGACAAGCCTTAAAGTTATGCTTGTGGGCTGCTTGAAATATGTCATTTTTGTTAGGAAACTTATTTTTAACTACAATTTCATCATGGCATTACAGAAATTTTCAAGGAGTTCAAGGTGGTAAAAACCAATTTCTTCCTCAAAGATTTTGTCTACATATGCAGAGTGAAGTAGAAAATAGCAGTAATTGTTTCTCCACATTTTCTCTCAGTCAAAAATAAATGAAAAGACAACATCCGTGCCTTAATTATTTGGGAATTCTGTGTGTAAATAATTAGGAAGAACAATTTATCCTAATATCTTAAATTTTATTCTTTTTATCATATTTAGTAACAATCTCATGAAGCTTTATAGCATAAAAGTATAACAACTGGTAGAATGTTTTTACCCTATATATTCTAAAACATAGTTGTGGCTAAGACAGCTGTAACTTAAATTCGTACAACACATTTAGAAAATGTACTTTCATAACATGGATTTTAGAAATGAAAATTAATCAAGTAGCTTTCCAATATGTTATCCAGTTCAATTCTAGCAGTGACTTTTATTCCAGTAAAATTGTATAGAGAAACAAAACACAATTTCCTAAATTAATCATCTTGAACCAAAGGGTGGAAATCTTCAGCCACAGAAATAAAAGAAGCAAATAGGATTTTGATGAAACCAATTTTCAGCTCTGAAACCACTGGGATGACTCTAGTTTTTAGATATTATTTTGACCATGCCCTTGGCTGTTTTAATGTTCCTTGCATATGATTCTGTAGAGAGAGCTTTACACTCTTTTCTGAAGGGATTAAGGGTAAAGCTGTAGAAAAATGACTAGTTTGGCTGGAAAGATATGTCAGAATTCAGAGCTTCAATTTCTCTGCATTCACGGCTTTAATTTATTGTAGTTGACTTGCTAAATTTGGAATTGGATTTTCATTATCTAAATTGATTATTGTAAAGAAAGGAATAGGATAATTCTGCCATGACTGGGGATTATGGGTGAATCTTTGCTAAGGTCAGAGACAAGTTTCTCTCCCACCTTTTCCCTATAGAGCTCTAATATACCCATCTGAATTGCCAGGCCATCACAGAACCCTAACCCATTTACCTTATTCTTCCCGTGAAAAACGCATTTGAACAGAAAGAATATTGTAGACTACTATTGAAATGAATTTATTAAACCCTCTACAGAACTTGGAATCCATTCAATTTATATTTTAGAACCTTGATTGTGCATAGATGACTTCTTAGATATGAATGCTTACATGTATTTAGTTAAGTAGTTCTCCAGTTATTAGGGTGTGAATGAATAATTAATGAATCTTTTGAATCTGAGACTGAATATTAGTTGCTTTTTATAGCATTTATAATCGTTATTCTTGATTAGTGATGCTGTCAGTAAGACTTATACTTGCATTTATTCATCTGGACATAGTGGGGTTAAGTGATTGCAGGTTAACTTTATAATCTAGAGCTGAAGAAAAAGAGATTGCTCCTTTTAAGCCAAATAAAAGCATACGATTTGAACCTATGATTTTAACACCATCACCGCTAGAATTTAGCCTGGCTAAGAGAAGAAAGATTCAGTGTTATTATAAAATTTTGAATTTTGAGTATAGATGTGGAAACGGAACTCAGAATTGGGAACAACCATCCCTCCCCAAACCAAACCGAAGCAAACCACAAAACAAACAAACAAAACTATCTCCTTGAAGATGCTAATCCTTGATTTAAGGACTATAAGTACTCTTAAGCGACCCCTAAAACAATTTGAGACAACGACAACTTTAGGGTGAATATTGATGTAAAAAACTTACATCAGATACAGACATATGACAGAGATCTCTGGGGCTTTGCCAAGTGTCCATGGTGTCAATTATTTTTAGCACGAGTTTATATATTAATAAAATATTCAACTCTTAAAGCAAGTTAACACAATTGAAATCTTGATCCAAGTTTTGTTAGTCCATTGGGGTAGTAAATCTATGAGCCATAACAATAGGTCAGAATTAAACCAATCCCTAAGCAATCATTTGGAAAACTCAACAGCTAAGAAAATTCTCAGATCCTGATGTACACTCCTCAAATCAAATCACTGAAACAGTGGAACTGCCAAACCAAAGAGCTGTAGTATTCAGAAACCCATCAGCTGAATTCATGTTCAATTTTGTTACCTGCTAAAAAATGCATTAATTGTGAGTCTGAAGGGAGGGATTTCCTCACATTTATACCATGTGGAATAAAAAGATGTTGACTACCTAGTTCCTCTTTGGTCAACTACTCACCTAATGTTTTAACTTTAAAATTCTAATATGGCACTGTATTGCCTAATGGGCTACTTGAAGCATGAGAAAAAAAGAGAATGTTGTTATGTTGTTGAGACAAAGGCTTTTGGGGAAAGTAAAAATTTTTTTTTAACATCTTTATTGGAGTATAACTGTTTTACAATGGTGTGTTAGTTTCTGCTTTACAACAAAGTGAATCAGTTATACATATACATATGTTCCCATATCTCCTCCCTCCTGCGTCTCCCTCCCTCCCACCCTTCCTATCCCACTCCTGAAAGTAAAATTTTTAAACCTTCTTTTCTGACTTTCATCAGATGTCTATCAAGAGCTCATCTTAAATTATTGGGGGTCGTCTACCTTTCCAATTTAGATATATACTCATAATGGCATCAAATTTATATTTAATATTAAAGTGAGATTCTTTTCCTTTATCTCTCTAAAAGCAATTTTTTCCACGTTACTGGCGATTTACTTAAACCATTAGCTATAAACATTCCAAAATTTTTCCTACTTGGAAAATATTTTCAAATACAATAAATTATGTAACATCTTAAGTGTATGTTATAGAAAAAATGTAAATATATAATGCTTTTATAAAGAATTGGTATTCTCACAAATGCTATTTATTGTAAAACTGTAACTACTTAGATTCAAAGGGAAATACTGATTCTTATGAATTCCTTAATCATTTAAAACAATTTCTATTAACTATTATTCCAACATACTCTTTTTTATTTTTAGGGATTAAACAATGTTATTGGTATAGACTTTGATTACAGAGAAGAATTTATCTATTGGATTGATTCTAGTCGACCCAATGGCAGTCGCATAAATAGAATGTGTTTAAATGGAAGTGATGTTAAGGTAACTACATATTACAATGATGGAATTATTCAATATTTTATTTGTGTGGTTGAATTGAATAGAAAATGTTATTTGATGGTAATGATGCAACTCATAGAATGTGTTAGGTTGGTTTGAATTTCATGTTTGTACAGTGTAGGTTAATATATACTTTAAATATGAAATTGGAGGTTTTTATCCTTATGTTTCATTATAACACTATTACTTGCAATAAGGTAAAAATCAAATTGAATAAATAAAATTGAAACCTTATTCACAACTCTAGAAAATGTGATGGATGCTTAAGACTTGAATGATTAGTGCCTGAGATTCGATTGTATTGATTTATATAAAAGCAATTGTTGAGCCTGAGAATTTGTAGTTGAAAAAAATAATTATTAGACTGTAGATTGAACTTACAGCACTATTAAAATTAACTTGCTATAGATGGAATTAGCTGAATGCATTTGTGTAAAATCATGAATGTTCTGAGTAGGCAGCATCGTAATTAAACACGTGTCATTATAGATATGAACTACTTGGCAGCATTTCTATGCTAACTTGAGTTTTAAAATAAAATTATTTGCACTGTATATATGTAGTAAAATGTATTATAAAGAAGTTCAAATTCAAGTAGATAGAACTCAATTACTTTAACTTTTTTTGTAGCCATCTATAATATTGTATTAGAAAGCTTTGGTGGAAGCAATCAATTTTGAAAATATTAATGAAACCTTGTAATGTATATATATATATATATAAAATGCCAAAACAATCAGTAGGTTGGGTACAGGGAGTTCAGAATAACTGCTATTGGTTATTTTATATGCAGCATACTTGTCCATACAAAGCCTATATCCTTATTATATTTGATATTGACATAGGTTACAATTGAGCACAGCAGTTGAATGAGTGTATTTCTACTTCCCTTTGGTTGGGTGAAATACTTAATGTATGTTCTTGCTTGTATTTTTTTCTATCTTTGTAGTAGATAAATTAAATAGGGCAAAAACAGTTGGGGGAGTGGTGAATGCTATTAGTATCTCCCCAAGAACCTGTTATTAATAAATAATATCAATAAATTTTTGTGCTTGTGTGTCTCTGCCTGTGATAGAATTTTTGCCCAAAATTTTGAGAGAAGGAAAAAAAATGTGATAACTGTGTAACCATCCAAGAGCCTTTTATTTTGATGTTTCTTTCTTAAACCTTTATGGAATTTCTAGGGGTCTGATTACATATTGGGTAATTTCTCATAAACAAGTAAGTAATTTTATTAGGTAAATTGTTCTATGTTTTGTGCTTATCTAAATTCCATTTCGAATGTTTAAATACAATTCTGTATCTCTGAAAAAAATCAAGAAACATTGCTTAGTTCTTTTTCTAGGCATTTACACTGTTAATTTTTAAATTCTTATTTTGTTAGGTAGTGCATAACACAGCTGTCCCCAGTGCACTTGCTGTCGATTGGATTGGAAAAAACCTCTATTGGTCTGACACAGAAAAAAGGATCATTGAAGTATCCAAACTCAATGGCTTATACCCTACTATACTTGTTAGCAAAAGGCTGAAGTTTCCCAGGGACCTGTCTTTAGATCCTCGTGCTGGGTTTGTAACAAACATTGAAAATCTTAAATTAAAGGTTAAAACTGTGGATTATGTCCAATATGGTAAATCCTGGTCTATATATTTTAACATGGGAACCCATCAAAAGTGTAAATGTGTAGAAATTTTTATTGAGAAATCAAAAAGAGAAATGTGATTATAACAGGGACTTCCCTGGCGGTCCAGTGGTTAAGACTTCACCTTGCAATGCAGGGGGTGCAGGTTTGATCCCTGGTTGGGGAGCAGAGATCCCACATGCCTCGTGACCAAAAAAACCAAAACATAAAACAGAAGCAGTATTGTAACAAATTCAATAAATACTTTAAAAATTGTCCATATCAAAAAAACTTAAAAAAAAAATGTGACTATCACAAATTTTTCTTAAGAAAAAAATTAAAGCGATGGGATTTTAGAGCAAGTATTTTTTAAGGTTTTAAACATAACTCTTTTTCTAACTAATCAATAAATGTATTGTTGAAATGAATAAAACATACAGATTTATCCGAATTCTAATGTGTTTAAATCTTGGAGGAAAGACAGGCGAAGCACAAACTCTTGGATCCTGTTTTGTAGTATCTGTAGTAGCCATGAATAGAGATGATGTACTGAACTACTTTAGAGCTGGAGACTTAAGTAGCATCCATGAATAATAAATAACAGGGTGCATTATCTATGCATTCAGAGGGAAAAGCATAGGGGGAATATCGGGAAAGATTCATATTAGAGTTGGGTTTCATTTGCATTTCTCTGTGAGAATGAAGAACAAGTCATCATAAGGATCAAGGACATCTGGCTGGATATCTCAGATGAGGGATGAACACACATTTAGGTATCAAAAGCTGTTTGCTAAAGTTCTATAGATTATGACCATTATCATTCACTTTCAATTATGTTGTTTTGGTAGGTAGAGAAGGCATGTCTTTTTTTTTTTTTTTTACACTACAATTTGAGTGATTACATACTCCAAAATGATCTCTGTAGAAGTTCAACCTATTGAACATGTTTGTTAAATTTGCTTTTTAAAAATAGGACACATTTACAGTAACAAGTATTATGCTAACTCTAGTGCTCTAAATTTTCTGCTGTCTAAATTAATTTCCCATAAAGTATTTTACCAAATCACTGTTTTATCATACTATATGCAATAATTAGATTTTGCTTCTTGTTAATATATTGTATCTCTGATTTTTGTTCTCATGTTTATAATTGGCAAAGTGATCATATCATAGTATGCATGGAGCTTGATTTTAAATATTAATTTGGGTAAAAGCAGTACCTAATAGTAGAAGACTTGTACTGTAAATACTACTCTGTTTCCAAGGTAATGGTGCAAGTTTTAAATTTTTGCAATATAATTATGTAACTATTTTGTTACCTTTTAAAATATTTTCTTTACCATAGTAACAGAAGAGTGTCAATTCTATTTTAACTGAAACAGAGACAAGAGCGTCTGTTTCTATAGATGTTTCAAGAAATAATGGCCAGATATACTAAATTTGGCTATCGTCATTATTCATTCATAAGAATATGAATGTTTGAGTCCTTTGGTATTTTATCAGAAGATATTTATTTTAGTGTTTCCATTGTCCTTTTCTTCAAAATCAGTATGGCTGTCTTAGCTTCTCATCCAATAATTTTCAAGATGCTTCATTTTCCAAATGAAAGAAACATTATCTGTTAATAATAACAGTATTATGGAATTTCCTAGTTATAAAGTAAAAACTGTATGCTAGCATAGTGAACACAGTTGAATCTAGCTTTAAGTTTTATTTCTCCCAGGTTATGGTTATTATCCCATAAACTGACAGCAGTCTTAAGTTATCGTCAACATAAACCCATCCACCAGAAGTGTCAATTAAAACAATGAAGTACTAAATTATTGTAGATATTATGGAAGACTCCTTTGATTTCATTTTTAAATAATATTTGTGTTATGATGTGGAATGGCAGATTATAACCCAAGAAACATAAAAATTCGATCTTTTTATGAAACAATTAAAGCCACATAGCAGATAAACAGAGTCCAACAGACAAAACTTAATGACACCTTTTCGTTCATACTGTTTTCCTAGTTCCCCAGAGTGAGACAATAGGGCGACTTGGATTTTAGCTTTTATGAGATGAGCTTCAGGGTGAAAATGCCATAGCTGTCTAAAATATTGTGCAATCTTGCTTCAAAAATGGCAGCTCAAATTGTAAGATTATTTAATAAAAATGCAATGGAACCTTTCTATGTCAGATTGCCATTGTGATTTGCATATGTTTTGAATATGCCAATACTACTGACCCCTCTTTCCTTGAGAAGGTGATTTCTGTCGCGATATTTAGTGAGGAATAGGGTAAGGATTATTTAAGGGAAGATAAAGATCATTGGAGTATCTAATGCAGTAAAGCGACTAAACATTTAGAAGGTAGCTTGGGGGTCCTTTCTTATAATGGTAGTATGCCAATTGTCACAGCACCAATTTAGATATGCTGGTTAGTAAGAATGGTAAAGAAGATACAAGTAGACAGATCATTTTCCTGGCTATTACATTTAAGTTCAGCTGAAATCCAATGATCCCAATCATTCTGTTATTCATTGGGAATCAATGTACTAAATCAATGTAAATCAATTAAAATTTATTTAATCATAAATTTTGGGTAATATCATTTACATTTAAGATTTATAAAAGTTGTCATTTATACAGAAGAGACATAGATATAGATGCATTTTAAAGTAGAATAGAAAATATAGTGTTAAAACTGCTGAGCATAATTTTATCTTTAAGATGTCACTTCAGCATAACAAGAAACCATTATGATAGACATTAAAGTAGATGTATGATATGACTGTTTAACAGAAAATAAATTCATCTGCTCGTTCATTTATTCAACTCATATTTCTCTAGCTTCTAGTGTATATCTGGCACTGTTCTAGGTATAATATAAAAATAAAAGGCACAACCCTTGTCTCCAAGTATTTCACAGTCCAGTGAGTAGGCAGATAAGCAAATAATTACCATATAATACAATAACTCATGAAGTGGAGAAAACAGAAAATGTTTCTATCTCAAATGGGGTCAGTGAAATCCTCCTGGACAAGACTGGTGAAGTAAGAATTAGCCGGGTTATGTGGTACATTTCAGAGCAGAAGTCATTTCAGGCAAAAAGAAGAAGCTTTATGGGAAAGCAAAGACACATGGGAGAACAAGGCATATCCAAGGAACTGAAAATAAGTCATACGAAGGGAGCAAATTAAGTATATAAAATTGCAGAACTTTGATACCGGTTCACTTTACAGAGTAAAAAAGAGCTAGGAATAAATCAGAATGTAATACAACACAACAACAACAAAACAAACCTTACGAGGCTTATGGCTTGGGCAAACAGGTAAATAGAAAAATGATTTCCTCAGAATATGAGGAACAGAGGATAAGGGGCAGATATAAGAAAGGGGAAGGACCTACTGAGATTGGGTGTCCCATATAATAATAATAATGATAATGATGATCAGTATCACTTCTATAGCATTTTATGAATTAGAAAACTATCTCTGTGCTTTATCACTTTAGATGCTTGTACTGTTTACTCAGAGTCTCTAAAAAAGATATGAGTATTTTTATTATTATACTTTTAGTACAAGTAAGAACATTCAGCCTCAGAGTGGCTAAGTGACTTTCTCAGGATCATTTAGGTACTGTAATACAATATTAAACTGGAGATTTAATCCAGTTTCCAAATTTTGGTCAGCTCTTTTCCCTATTACATATATCACATTAGAGTTTCCAGTAACAAAGTTATCTTGGGTTGTGAGCAGGTTTTCCAAGAACCATCCAAACACGGCATAAGAAAAAAAATACTTTTTTTTCCATTTTAACAATATGCCTTTTTATAAAATTTTAAGTTACTACAGATAATATGAGTTTTTTGGGAAATAAAGAAAACTTCCTAATTATAAGCATGCGTTTTTTTTTCAACATCTTTATTGGAGTATAATTGCTTTACAGTGTTGTGTTAGTTTCTGCTGTATAACAAAGTGAATAAGCTATATGCATGCCTTATTTTTAAAACATATTTTTATTTATTTTCCTTTTCTGAAAGTCTGTTAGCAATATCAAAGAAAATAATACTGGGTTCTATTTTGACTTTGAAATACCTTTAATGAGAGTATATAAAGGACACTTTATATACTCAGAATCTCTATCCACTATTGTTAATATGGATATTGGAAATGCAAATACATTTGGAAAAGACACATTTTGTGCTTCTGTATCTTGGCTGATGCTATTCTTACTTTCTACAATGCCCCTGTGCTTTTCCTCCAGTTAGAATAACTTCTTATTTTTTCAACAACAGCAAAAAATATCACTTCCTCTGTGAAAGTTCCCCAGTTGTGCCTCAGTAGCCACCATATATTGAACATGTAACATTACGTGATTATTATTGGTGTAAATGTTTCTCTCTCCATCTAGAAAGCAAATTCCTTTAACAGAAAGGCCGTGGCTTAATTACTGCTTGTATGTTGCCTAACATAGAAACTGTTAAATTTACTTTTGAAGGTAATAATAAATAGGCTACTGGATATATACAAACCATAGGATCGTAGTTTGCAGGGGCGTTGCACCTGCATCTATGCAGAAACCAATTTATTGGTATGTAAACAACCTGCATGTTTCAAAGAGAAGAGTCATAACAAAGGGAACCTTTGTTGTGAGGGAATGAAAATCATATAAGGAAAGAAAACTCAGTTTTTTATTGCTGTGGAGAAAAACAAATACTTAATTCAGCTAACCAGTCACATTAAAAATCCCCACCTTTTTCCTACCAATTTTTAAGCCTATAATCCCATATTTAGGCAAAAACACACAGGGAATGAACATTAAAAATTAATTTTATAATTCAACATCAGAAATAATTCCAACTGGAAGAAATTTCTCTAAATATGTTCCCTGAATTCAGAAAAAAAAAAGTAAAAACTGATAGCAGACTTCTATTTTAATTTGTTTTAAAGAAATATAATGTATCAGATTCAACTATAAAAGACATCTTCAGGAATCACAAAAGCCTGTTGTTATGGTTACAAGAAGACATTCTTTTATATGTTTACTCTTGGTTATAACTTACAGAATAGCTATTATTTGGAGCTCAGATTTTTCGTATGTGATCTTAGGTAAATATTACATATTATATGGGTGAAATTTAAGACTCTCCTTTTGACATTTTCACTGAACTTTTCATTTTTCAGCTTTAATTATTTACAACAAATTTTGTACTTGGATAATATTTGGCAGGTTGCATTTTAGATGTTAAAATGACCAGAATGTCTAGTATAGGCTTTTTTTTTTGCGGTACGCAGGCCTCTCACTGTTGTGGCCTCTCCCATTGTGGAGCATAGGCTCCGGACGTGCAGGCTCAGCGGCCATGGCTCATGCACCCAGCCCCTCCGTGGCACGTGGGATCTTCCCGGACTGGGGCACGAACCGGTGTGCCCTGCATCGGCAGGCGGACTCTCAACCAGTGCGCCACCAGGGAAACCCTAGTATAGGCTTTTTGAGAAACTTAAATGTATAGTAATGAGGCTTAAGTATGGAAAAGGAAATGAAATTTAGTCATCGCAAGTTAGCTACCCATGAGGAGAGATGCACAGTAATTTCTGTGCTTATAAAGACTCATTTATACTGAGTACAGTTAAACTATGCTTTCCTTCAATACAGTAAAACATTTTTATAATATTCTTCTAATTGATGGGTACTTAAATAGGCAAATCAAGTAATAACACACATGATAAAATCCAGGCAAATCATGTAATAAGATACATACAATCCAGATGCAATAAGTAATTTATTAGACAGTTATCACTAAACCAATATGAATGCATATATTGTGTAGCTAGTACAAGTAAAATAATAATAGTTAATATTTGCTGAATACTTAACTACATGTTCATAAATGTTCCAAGTTTGTTCCCAGTGTTCTCTCTTTTAATCCTTACAGTGACTCTGTGAGTAGAAACTATTATTATCACTTTTGAACATATGAGTAAATCCAGGCTCAGGGGAGGCTAACTAAAGTGCCAAGTTCACATGGGTGGACCTGGAATATGAACCCAAGTAACATGTTTTTAGGCCTTTTTTGCTTTTAAGACTCTACATAGTGTTGCTTAGAAAAAAAAAAAATCTAGACAACATCATTAATGGAATATGAATTTTATCTTAAATATAAAAAATACATTAAAAAAAGCTAGTCTATAAATCTAGAGACCTGAACCCTTGTTCCAGCTTTATCACTATCATAACAGACTAGGACAAAGCTCATAATATTTTGTGGTCTCAGTTTGTCAGTGAAATGAAGGCCTGAAACTATGTGATCTTCAAGACCTGTTTCAGCATTAAAATCTTTAATTAAGTTATACTTTATTCTAAATTCTGAAAGAGATAAAAGATAATTGTTATCAAGAAATTTATAAGGTAGTTATGAAGATAAGGTTTTTCATGCTTTTTTCCATCTGGGTAAAATTGTCATTCCTTCTTTTGTGCCTCCATGGTAAAGTAGTTTTATCATAATATGCTTTAATTTTTTCATTTGTTTTACATTCACCTCTATTGTATTCACCGAGAGATCTTTGATGGCAAAAATCATATCTGTTTACCTTTGTGTTCCCAGTACTAAGCAATGTCTGACACATATTATAGCCTCGGTGAATCATTGTTTCAAGATATGTTTCTCAATCCACTTAAGCACGGCTTTGGGGTTTATCAGAGATGTTCCACCAACTGATGTATCGAGTTAGGTTCTCTGATTCTGAAGCCTGAGAACCTACATCATTACTGCTTTGTGGGTTCCTATGTGCATGATATATGTGTTGTTCAATTATACATGTGATAAAGAAATTCTGTAGACTGGAAGGGGTTAAATCACAGTTTCCTAAAGTGTGTTTCCTGTGAACTGCTCTAGAAAATTAAATGTAGTTACCCAAAACAATGTGATTAAAAAAAGGATATTTTAGCTTCCTCTTAGAGAGTCATTATATCATACAGCATATTAAAAGCTCTGAAAAATCCTATAATTAACAAGATGATTCTTACTTTGCTTAACAAACCATTTCTCAAATATATATAATCTTGTAACCTACCTTGAAAAACATGAACTGACACAAATCAGAGAAGAATTTGTGGAGAACAGAGGGGACAATATGAATTACGGTCTGAATCATAATATCTGTATAATTGAAGAGGCAGGAGCAAGGCAAATGATATGATAAAAGCAAAAAAGTGAAAATGTAGGACTATAAATACTCCAACTAGACCTCAGTTCATACATTTCAATAGTGGGAAGTAAATTGGAAAAGTCTGTGTCTAATAATGAAGAATTTGAATGTCAGGGTGAGGATTTCAGGCCTCAAACTCTCAGTGAACTTATTGGGAGTGATGTAACAGATGTTAGACTCCATGAAATATGCTCTTCCTCTTCTTCATGGTATCTTGGTTCAAGATGAGGGTAAGATAAGTCAAATAAAATGTTCAGAATACAAACAAAAGATATTTGCTATTACATGGAGCTCAAACCATTTGAAATTCATAATTTACTTAATGACCTCAAAAACATTACTATTCACCTCTAAGAATCTGCAGTACTTTGTTGATAGTACTGCAGATTTAATGGAGGAAATTATTTTTCACTTTTGGAATTCACTTAATTTTATATGATTTTAATTAACTTAAATTTAAAGAGTCACAATTGGCTAGTGGCTACCACACTGAACAATGAATATTCAAGAAAATATAATGTACTTCTCTGTAATTTATTTTTAATTTTTTACAGGTAAAACACAAAAGAAAAAAAAATTTAGACAGTTTTATTCCTCTAACATTATAGATGCATTTTGAAGGTTTACCTCTTTAGTTTTGGGCATCTATTATTTGTTAACACTTACAGAAATGTTACATACATATGAGTTGTATACTAAAGGAAACATATTTAAAATTATATGGATATTTCAAAGTGTGCTACATGTTAAAAAAAAAGCATGAGAAAAGTTTGCATTGAAGTATGCTTCTTACAAGCTGTAATTTAGAGAGATACAAGAATTAATTTGGGAATAGCTAAGCAAATAAGAGAAATACTGTAAGATGTTTTACTCCCTGAGTGTCTGTAAACAACGTGGCTATTGATTTTCTTTTCTAGGTATTTGTATTGGATTGACTGCTGTGAGTATCCTCACATTGGACGTGTTGGAATGGATGGAACCAATCAGAGTGTTGTCATAGAAACAAAGATTTCTAGACCTATGGCACTAACAATAGATTATGTCAACCATAGACTCTACTGGGCTGATGAAAATCATATTGAATTTAGCAACATGGATGGATCTCACAGACACAAAGGTTGGTCCCATAGCACAAATTATTCAGTATTTCACCAGTGCATAAAATACTCATTTAGAAAAAATATATATATATATATGTTTATTTATTTATTTTATATACTTTCATCAAATACATTTCTTAATTTAAGATTACATTATTATATTACTTTGTGACAACATTGGTAAATAAGAATTAGATATATTTACTCAGACCTTCTATAGTCATACATAAAAATCACTTTGACATTGTCAATGTTTTCTCTAATTGTACTTTTCTAAGTAGTTTTTATAGTAAATGAATGATATTTTTATAAGTTAATATATACATATATCCTAATTGAACTGAAACAGAATATTTGCTTACAAAAATAAGGTTATTATTGCAATCTGATAGGCTCCTTTTTTTAAATACTAAGTGAAAGTGTACTTCTTTAAAGACAGTGAAGTAATATTTAAAAGTTATCAGTTAGACTACATACATGATTAAATTTATTGTTATCTAATCAACAACATCAACAAAAAGTAACATGAAAAACAGCTTTCAAATTAGAGTAACGTTTAGGAAATTATTTGAATATAAATTCTATAGGTACTTTATTTTTCTATTTTTTATAACTGAGTAGATTATAAGACTGTAAATATAAAACAAATGAAGGAAGCAATTTGATATGAGGGAGGTAATGCTAGAATTAGGGATGGGCAAAAAGTCTTAAGAGGAAAAAATAGCTGAGGATGAGGGAATTAACAAGAGCAAAGGAGAAGGACATAATAAAAAAGAATGGGATCCAGGTGAAGATGACATGAATATAACAGAAACCACAAACAATTCATGAACACTCAAAATATTTTAGATGCAGATAGCTTTTTAAAGATTAGATTTTTACCAGACTGAAGAAGAGGAACAAATTTTTATTAATCTGTAGTGACCTAATGTCATCTTTGTTATTAGGTGTTATCATCTTCAAATATCTTGTAAAGTACTGAGAGAGTACTGTAAAGTTTCACTGAGAGATCCCAAATAAAGTACAAGTTTCACTGAGAGATCCCAAATAAAGCCATACATTTGTATGGCTTAACTTAAGAGATTGCTTTCTTCTCTGGCAGTAAACTTAGATCAAAACCCCTGGAAGAAGGAAAGAGGTGAAATGGCAAGGAAGAGAGAATTATTGATAATATAATCCTGTCAGGTGAAGCCCTTCAAATGTATGCCAGTGTAGAGAAGAATGAAGCCACTGAATTTTTTTTTAACATCTTTATTGGAGTATAATTGCTTTACAATGGTGTGTTCGTTTCTGCTTTACAACAAAGTGAATCAGTTATACATATACATATGTTCCCATATCTCTTAACTCTTGCATCTCCCTCCCTCCCACCCTCCCTATCCCACCCCTCTAGGTGGTCACAAACCACCTAGCTGATCTCCCTGTGCTATGCAGATGCTTCCCACTAGGTATCCACCCTACGTTTGGTAGTGTATTTATGTCCATGCCACTCTCTCACTTCATCACAGCTTACCCTTCCCCCTCCCCATATCCTCAAGGCCATGCTCTAGTAGGTCTGTGTTTTATTCCCGTCCTACCCCTAGACTCTTCATGACATTTTATTTTCTTAGATTCCATATATATGTGTTAGCATACGGCATTTGTTTTTCTCCTTCTGACTTACTTTACTCTGTATGACAGACTCCATGTCCATCCACCTCACTACAAATAATTCAGTTTCATTTCTTTATCCATTCCTCTGTTGATGGACACTTCGGTTGCTTCCATGTCCTGGCTATTGTAAACAGAGCTGCAATGAACATTTTGGTACATGACTCTTTTTGAATTATGGTTTTCTCAGGGTACATGCCCAGTAGTGGGATTGCTGGGTCGTATGGTGGTTCTATTTGTAGTTTTTTAAGGAACCTCCATACTGTTCTCCATAGTGGCTGTATCAATTTACATTCCCACCAGCAGTGCAAGAGGGTTCCCTTTTCTCCACACCCTCTCCAGCATTTATTGTTTCCTGATTTTTTGATGATGGCCATTCTGACCGGTGTGAGATGATATCTCACTGTAGTTTTGATTTGCATTTCTCTAATGATTAATGATGTTGAGCATTCTTTCATGTGTTTGTTGGCAATCTGTATATCTTCTTTGGAGAAATGTCTATTTAGTTCTTCTGCCCATTTTTGGATTGGGTTGTTTGTTTTTTTTGTTATTGAGCTGCATGAGTTGCTTATAAATTTTGGAGATTAATCCTTTGTCAGTTGCTTCATTTGCAAATATTTTCTCCCATTCTGAGGGTTGTCTTTTGGTCTTGTTTATGGTATCCTTTGCTGTGCAAAAGCTTTTAAGTTTCTTTAGGTCCCATTTGTTTATTTTTGTTTTTATTTTCATTTCTCTAGGGTGGTGGGTCAAAAAGGATCTTGCTGTGATTTATGTCATAGAGTGTTCTGCCTATGTTTTCCTCTAAGAGTTTGATAGTGTCTGGCCTTACATTTAGGTCTTTAACCCATTTTGAGTTTATTTTTGTGTATGGTGTTAGGGAGTGTTCTAATTTCATACTTTTACATGTACCTGTCCAGTTTTCCCAGCACCACTTATTGAAGAGGCTGTCTTTTCTCCACTGTATATTCTTGCCTCCTTTATCAAAGATAAGGTGACCATTTGTGTGTGGGTTTATCTCTGGGCTTTCTATCCTGTTCCATTGATCTATATTTCTGTTTTTGTGCCAGTACCATACTGTCTTGATTACTGTAGCTTTATAGTATAGTCTGAAGTCAGGGAGCCTGCTTCCTCCAGCTCCATTTTTCATTCTCAAGATTGCTTTAAGCTACTGAATTTTTTTTTTTTTTTTTTTTTTTTTTTTTGTGTGTGTGTGTGTACGCGGGCCTCTCACTGTTTTGGCCGCTCCCATTGCAGAGCACAGTCTCTGGACGCGGAGGCTCAGCGGCCATGGCTCACGGGTCTAGCCACTCCATGGCATGTGGGACCTTCCTGAACCAGGGCACGATACCATGTCCCCTACATCGGCAGGCGAACTCTCAACACTGTGCCACCAGGGAAACCCTAAGCCACTGAATTTTAAAAATTAAAAACTAGCAGTGGGAATGGGCAAGTGGAATTAGGGGATTAAGAGGTACAAGCTCCTATGTATAAAATAAAACAGCTACAAGGATATATTTTTACAGCACAGGGAATATAGTCAAAATTTTATAACAATTTTAAATGGAGTATAATCTATTAAACTATTGAATCACTGTGTTGTACACCTGAAACTAACATAATATTGTAAATCAAGTATACATTAATAAAAATAAATTTAAAAAATAAATAATAAAGGAGGTATACATCACTGAAGTCACATCACTCCATAACTCTGCCCAAGTTTCTCTCAGTTGTTGTTTAAATAAATATGTCTTTCTAACTAAAAATGCCAACAGAAAGCTTTTAGAGGTGCTTTTTAAAGTGTGAGAACATTGAAGTATGACAGGTGTGGATGAGTCACTTATTTAGGTGTTGGCATTCCTATTATAGAGATAAAGAAACTCATCAGGATGCAATTGGAATGAAGAGTTATTTAAAGATCACTTTAGGGTTTTAATTACAGCAAAAGCAATGTTGACAAATCAAAATTACACTTAGCATTCAGCAGTTATATCTCCTTTGAAGAATCAATAATGAAATGTTCTGCAACTTTTGTAGATGGTATAATTGAGTTTTATTGTAGCAATCGGTATTTTCCCCACATAACCATTTTTAGCATGTATTTTTAGCATGCTAAGTTGTTGTGAATGTATTATTTTGTGCTAAAATTTCACTGTACAATAAAATTTAAACAATTTTTGGTTAGATAGGTGAATATTTAAAATATATTCTAGCATCAAATATTTGCCTATTTTTGTTTGAGCCTTTTGTTTGAATAACAAAAACTGGTTAAAAATGTCTATTAGAAACTATTGATTCCATCCCCTCCCCATTATTTTAAAATTATGTCATATGTGGATGACTAATGCTTTGAAAACTTAATACAAAATTAAATGCATGTAAATGAAGTGTCTTTCAGTCACAGTACTGGTGATGACTTTGGGTAGATGGACATAGATAGCAAGGAGAAGTGAAACTAAATTTACTGAAGAGTAAAATATTTGGCTGAAAGATATTCAGGTATGATGTTATTAACATTTAAAAATCTGATTTTTGAAAATACTTTGAGGCTCAGGGGGGAGAAAAGGAAAGTAAAAGAGTTCCTGCCTTCAGAAATATTTTCCCCTGAAGGCTTTTTCAGAAAGACTAATGAAAAATTCACTAAGTGTCTTATTAGGCATCTGCCTATATCTGAATGCAAGCCAGTAATTACCTGGTAGTTACTAATGAGCTACTAACAGTACACAGCCTGACTTATGCCAATTTCACAACCAATGAAAAGAGAGTCGTTCATTTGTGATGTCTGTAAAGAGGAATAGGATGTTTTTACTCCTTGCATTGTCCCCATAAAGACATAAGAAAAGCTGTAGTTTTCTAGTTGCATATTTGGAGGTGGAAAATGAGACTATTATAACATCAGTAACTTTTGTATTAGTTTGGCCACTGACCTCTCTTCTCTCTTAACCAGACTAGTATTATTGTTATCATTTATTCTTTTTATTAAAACTAGAGCCAGAGCTCATCAAAAGAATGGGATATGCCAGTCATGACAAAGTAATCTGAGAGTATAAAGGGCGTATGAAAATTTCAGAATTAACATTTTTCTTTTAATAAGTCAAAGTTAAATAATGGAGATAAGATAAACCATGAGTATCACTTTACAGTTTAGAAGGTTTTTTCCCCCAAACATGTTGTGGTTTAAACCATACAGCATTTCCATAAATGAAGCATTATTTTATTACTTGCCCAGCCTAAGAATTTCTAAAAGTTCTGAATTCTGTGCTCTAGACGATAGATCAGATTACCTCTGAGGGACATGTAACTTGCAATTTGCTTGAGAATTTACATCTGTCTTTCTCTGCGACCTCTTCTACGCCAATCCACCTTCTTAACAAGTCCAAGCACTACATCGTAAAATTTTTAAAAAAGAGAAAGTATTAGTCAATTAGCTATCTTGGGAACATTTAGGTGCAATCTTAGTTACCTGAATCTTTCTCTAATGCCTGTGTATATTATTCTACTGGTTTTTACTCCAATAATTATATAATAATATGAAATGATAATACTGTAGAATAGTATGCGTACTACTGGATAACTGAGAGAGACAGTTAAATCACAGTTTCATTGTTCATTTTTAAAATTTCTCTGATTTCTTTTTTTTTTTTTTGATCTGCCCATTCATTCCTTCATTCATTCAACAAACATTTACTGTTGTCTCTTTCTGTGCCATGCATTATATGAGGCCCTGGAGTTACAAAGCTGCGTAAGTCCCTGCCTCCAAAGCACCTATAGTTTAGTGGGGGGGAAAAGACTGATATGAAGGTCAAAACATAAATTAGATTGGGGTTAGCAGTATATGTACAGTATTGCCAAAATGCAGGCTGGATTAGGGAAGTGTTTGGTGAAGTGATGGGATCTTTGAAAAATCTGAAAGATGTAGGACAAGCTCTCCATATGGGGAAATGAAGGAAGGATTCATCACACAGAGGGAATAGCATGTGCAAAAATGTAATAAAGTCTTGAAACAGTATGGGGTTTACACAATTTGTAAACTGGAAGTTGTGTAAGAGGAAGATAATGACACTAGATGAACAAGGGCAAATTGGGACCAGATTGTGACAGGCCTTGTATGTTAAGTAATTTGGAATTTATCCTATAGGTCATAGGGAGACGTTGATGGCATTTAGTTGATAGAGTGCTATTATTAGATTTGACAACAGCATGGAAAATGAAAGACCTTGGAAGGGCAACCAATTTAGAGACTGTTAAAATATTTTAGGAGAAAACACTTGAAGTGATTATAGCTGTGGGAATGGGGATAAAGTGTTACATTCAATAGTTATTTAGCAGAATAAAGAGGAAAGATCTGTAAACTTAAAATAGCAGAAATATTGGTGGTTGAGCTGCAAATATTAAGTGAATGATTTATATTATTATCTACTTAGCCAGAGGGAAATAACTCACAGTCTGGATAATATATGAATTTCAAATATATATGTACATATTTTAAAGAAATAAAAAGTACCAAACTAAGCATAACTTAGAGATTCTTCTTGAAAAGTTCTGTCTTGATGAGAGGTACATTTATTTAACAAAAGGGTCAACATCAAAGAAATTCTAAGGATATGGTTAAACATTCTTTATCATATATTTCCCTAAAAAGCCTTTCTGAATACCTGATAATTTACCTAGAAGAAAGATTGCAAATGAGTGAATCTCTCTCCTCCTACTCTTCCTTGAGATATAAAATAGGTCCAGTGAGAAACTTGGCATTTCAAAGTGTTCTCCAGATAGAAATGCTCAGTTTTTAAGTTAAAATCTGTCTTTATACAGAAACAGAATGATTCTAAATATATTCTAAACACAATGATTCTAAATAATAATATTCTTCTTGTAGGCCTGTATTTTGGGGACTGATTTCTTACCACTCCCAAACCACAATCCTTCTCAGAGAATTTTAGGCTTTGATATTGGATAAGAAGTTCTGAAACTTTGTTGGAGCACAAATCTTTGAGTAAAAGGATCTTCTCAGACTGGAGAAAGAAAAACCCTTAGCATCTTAAAAGAAGCTTGGGGAACCTAAGGATGAGCATGGGTTGGGGTGGGATCCACTGTTAGAAAGCTTTTTCACCCTGAAATGTATGTGTAGCTTCACTGGGTCTCAGTTGCCTCATCCATAGAAATAAGGGTATTGGAAAAAATGGCATCAAAGGGGAATTCCAGAACTAAAATTCTAAGTCTCCCAGTTAGGTGGATCACTTTAGAATTTTTGCCAAATCCCAAAGTTTTAGTTTCAGGTTAGTCTCCAATTTAAGTCTGTGAGGGGTTGAAAATCTGTAATAACCAGATTTATTTCCTTAATTAAAATCTCAAATTGCCTATCCAGTTCTCAGTTCTCCCTGATTATTACTGCAAAAGTTATTAATATCTTTTAAAGTTGAGTATTTGTGAACTTACCAAATCAGTAAGAGAGAAGAAAACATATGTTCCTGAGCATGATGTTGTATTAGATGTTTTGCATGTATGATTTATTATTACTATTGGCTTTCAGTGGAAATTTTCTTAGCTTAATACTATGGAACCATCCATAACTTAATACTGGAACCATCCCCTTATAAACTCATACATTTATTAGAAGCCTACTGTGTTCAAGAAATTGCTTGATGTAATACATGCTTTTTTGACCATTCCATCAGTGAACACTGTGAGTTGTGTCATCAAAGCCATTTTGCAACAAGGAAATAAGTTTAAAGAGATTAAATAATTTGTCCAACGTCAAATAGCTCATAGTTAGAATTTGAACCCAGATCTAACTGGTTCCAAAGCCTTTTCCATTCTCCACAAGGCCCCCTTGTTTTTGAAAAGATGACTAACTGAAGATTTTCTGTCTGCTTGTTATAGTTCCTAATAGCAACAGTTATAGCATAAACACACACCTATACATATAAAGGTATATCCATACTTGAATTTTTTCAGATTAATATAAACAGTAGACATAAATAAATTGCAAAATATATGAGAAATAAATAACAAAAACAAGCCATTAGAATATAATAACTGTAAATAAAAGAGTATATCTCATTAAATCCAATTTTTTTGTGTGTTTATTTGAAGGTGTGAAGAGAACAATCATGTTGCTTAAAAATGTACACCTTGCTTTAGTGGGACATTTTGATATTTCTGTTTGCTCTTTCCAAACTAACTTTATCTCCTGTCAATGGGAAAACTTCTAATCTTATTTGAAAATTTATGTCACAGACTTCCTGAAATTTGAACACAGCAAAGATCCTTTGTCATTAATTTTTTGCATCCTGAAAGTATAGCCTTCTCTGATGAAATGTTTATAAAATAGGTTACATTTTATAGACATTTCTGAGAAAAATTTAAGCCCTAACTCTGCATATCTTCCTTAACTTAGAGATTTTCTTTTCCATTTAATGAAAAGAAAATTAAATACCAGAAAATTATATTTAGATCACAATTTCATTCTGACTGCTTGTATCAAAGCACATAAATTCAGATTTATTTTTCCTCATTTTTTTGTGAGTTGCCATTGAACTTGAGATAGAGAGGTAGTTTTTTGACAAAGAGACTGAAAATACTGTGTAAACTGTAATAACAAAAGGGTGAGCTAAGAAAAACATTGCTTGACCTTGAGTTTTAAAATTTATTTCTTCTAGTATTTTTTTTTCAGAATATTCTTCGAGTCACTGAATAATTTAACCTTGTGTTAAATCAGTTGGCCATGTACATATTTTATCCAGCACACTGGAAAAATACTCATAACTGCTAATTTCTCAGAAAAGTAATCATTGGGTATGATTCTAAACTATAGCTTATCACTGAACTTTTATTTTGTGGAAAAATTCTTTAAAGTTTCATGCTATTATGTTGACTATGACTCTTCATTTGTTTCTATACTCCTAGACCTGAAGATACTCATATTGACGTTTCAGTATTGTATTGACAGTCCAACACTTTAGTTTGTTTATTGCTCTGGGAATCTAGTTTGTGTTGTGAGGAGGCAGTTTCTGTGCTTGGATTTAAAATCCAAATCATAACCCATGCAGTGATCATCTAATCAATGTTGGGAAAAGAATCCATATCTCAGCATGCTACTGGTGAAATAGCAAAAATATATTTAATGGGTTTTGTTCTGAGGGGGAAAAACACACTGAAAACAACAAAGGGAGTACTTTGTGCTCATATATCCTGAAAGTCAGTAGCTGTTGCATTTAGGTCTTTAGAAAATGTAAATATCCACCAAAGCCCACTGAAAAAAGAGAGAGAATCTAATAAACACCACGATGCAATTTTACAATATTCTAGAGTGTTTCTTTCTTGGTAAGATATTGCATTTTAGTACTTTTGAAAAAATATTTCCTGTCATTCACAGTCCGTTACAAACAGTTGACTTCACAGGCTATTTTATGCCAGTGGTGTTGATGTGCTGCTGTTTACAATACAGTAAAAGTTAATGGAAGGGAGCAAAATAAAATTCAGTTACTATAGAAATGTTCCTGAACCAGTCAAATAAATTGAAATTAACTGCCATTTCTGAAAAGTTTTAGAATTTCAGTGTCAATCATCTTTTATTTTTGTCCCTTGAATAGAACATGTTATGTTAAATTGTGTATATGTTTAAACAGGTTATTATTTTGCAAATGTCACAGGCATTCCATATACTTTTTAAAATATAAATTTAAAGGATTACCCTAATATGAGTTTTCAGCCACTTTCAACAGTGCTATCCATCCCAAATATGACATGGTGCAGCATTGGGAATTAGTAACTTTAGTTTTTGGTTAGGTTACTCTCTGATTTAGGCAAGTTGCTTTGCCACACTATAGTTCAAAGTTCTTACCCACAAATAGGACTTCTAATCAATCAGTGATTTTTTTAACATTTCTTAAAGGAATTGACTGAGGTTGGAACTGGGGGAGAGGAGGACTGTATAATCAATTCACTCACTTATCCCTAGTTATTCCTAGGACTACTAGAACACATTTGAAAATGCTTGTAATATGTTACACTCTTTTCTGCTTTTATTCTAGAAGCATATTTATAATTATAGGAATGTGGGACGACCAGATACTAAGTTCATGGAAATGGCTCTACTTGATATCTGTTCCAAAGGCAAAGGGCTTTTCAAAGTCTTCAGCTTTCATTAGGATGCTCTAAAAAACACATTCCTAATGCATATGTATGTAGAATGTCATAACTTATATTTAGAACTGATGGTCAGCTCTGAAAATACATTTCCAAGTATCTATGAAGGTTTGTATCACCAGTAGAAAAGTCCAGAGAGTTTCAAAGCAACTGGAATATATCTTTACCAAGTGCATGAAACAGTGTTGTTTTGTTTACTTCAGAGATTGAAGAGCAGTGTCATCATCAAGAGACGATATTTATAGGCACAGTCTAGTTTTCAAAGTAAATGAACTGTAATTTACATTGTAAACTTATAAATCCTCCTATTCATTAGCAGAAATACTCTTTTTAGATATTAAATATTAAAGTGACCATATGTGACCTTATATTATGAATAATTTAAAGATATGTGAGGGAAGGGAAGGGATTAAATTCTATGAAATTGAATATTCCTAATCTATGTAGAGAGTGTATATGATTTGAGGTGACAAGGTAGACAAAAAAAGGCAAGGAATAACAGAAAAGGGTAGGCAAAGGATGCCTTCTGCCTTTTAATAATGGCTTTAATTTAAAGAAGAGCTCTAAATAGTTTCTATATTTTGCCATCATACATTACATTTATTTCAAAAAGTTTCACATTTAAGTGTCCCAGTGTAAACTACTGCATTAAGGAAGGACATGTAACTTTTGTCTGGACATTTGATCAGTGTCAGTATTCCAAAGGCAGCCTCATATAATAGACGCTCAAGTAGCATCAGCTTATATCTGCTATGTACTCTGACATATGCTGAATGGAAGACCTTTAGTTTTCCTCCTCTTCAAGGTTTCGGTGATGGATGAACTTTTTGAAAGATCATATTTTTAATTGGAAAAAATAAATTTTGAACATTTTATCATCATGTTTGGTGATGTTGACTATTCTTAGTGTTTCTACCATTTGATAATGTTTTTATTGATTTTGAACAATGGATTTTGGATCCATTTGCCTGAAATTTTATTTGTAGTACTGTTTCCACTAAGCAGGGTTATATTAAAGAGTAGGCAGGAAAAAAATGTTCATGTAGGCAAATGTTAAATGGAATATTTTGTAGCCTGTTGTAGATGATTCTGAGGAAATAATTATTTTTTTAAAATCTGCAAACACTAACACTGAAGGGGATGCCCAATTACGGACAAAGAACAAATGTTCTTGGCCCTAAGGTTACATAAAGCATACTCTTTTTGATGGGGCGTTTGTAACTAAAGGCACTGACTCAGCAGTCATTCCTTGGAAATTAGTATACTATGGCCATTTTCCCCTCCACCCACTCTTCTCCATTACTCTCTATAAACTAGAAACCGTTATTCACCCACATACTCACCACTGTCATGAATCTTCCACTTTCTTGACATGTTAGATCACTTTCTTCCATCATCTAATTTTATCATCTGTTACACTCCTTTTGTAGCCTTTGATTAATCTCACCTCACTTTTTGAATGCTAATTGTTTTTCCTTTGTTTTATATCTTCCTTTTTGGTTATCATGTTCTACTACTTTAATTCCTGGCTTCTCTACATACCTTATTGTAAATTAGACTTCTAGAAAGATATCAGGGAAAATTGTTAGTGTCAAGGTCTTTCAGAATGGAGGATTAGTGAGGACCCTGATCTTCCCTTCTGAAGACAGATGTTTCAGTCAGGCTAAATAGTTTGCACAGTACTGCCTAGGGAATGGCTGTCATTGGTGGTTTTTGATCAAGGAAGAGAGATGCGAGATAGAAAAAATATTGGAAATATTTACTGGAGGGAGTTCTAGTTATTCTATCTTTGCCTCTTTGCCATGCTCCGTATGCTAGAAGGCGGACTTCTGTGGACTGCATCACCCCAGCTCTTTTACCTTCCAGCCTCAGATTGGATTTAAACCATGGGAAGCATTGGCAGATTAGATAATAGAGGAAGAAAGAGGCCAGAATATTTATTTATACCCTTTCCCTCCATGACCAACTACAGTGGTTTAGCAGTGGCTGAGTTCCTCCACCAAATGTCATCTGCTTTTGGTAGGTGGCTCTTTTTCCTTAGCTACAGCTTTCACCAGCTTCTGGTATCAGATCTAGGAAAGAACTTTATCATCGGTTCCTTAGCCACACCTCTGTAAATAACTAAGAGAAAAATAACATAACCACTTGCGTACATAAGACTGACTTCTTTCAATTAAATTCTTTTCAATTATCATTTAAAAACGTGTTCTCTGTTTACTGCAGGAAGTTTGGCTGATACAAAAAAAGGTTGGAAGAGTTTAAAAACAATGAGAAAAATTAGACTAATTTTGCAATTTTTCAGGTGTGAGGGAAGGTGAGACTACTTGGGACGATTACACCAAGAATAAGAAAAATGGGAGAGTCTTTAAATATATTAAAAATCAAAAGATGATAGAATTTAATATTTTATGTAATATGCTTCTTAACTTTAAAGTTTTAGGAGATTGTTTCCAAACTGTCAGCCGTAGAGTGAGGGTCAGCTTGACTTTACTGGATCATTCAGGTGTTCCAAACAATACATAAATTCTTTATAACTAAAAGAAAAAAAATCAATATTCAAGTTACTCCTATCTTGATTCCTTCATAAAAATAACTACTGAATTTGGTGGTTGAACTTGGTTCTTCTTTTGAAAATGTTTATAATAATTTTTAAATAACAAAACTAAAAATTGTTCCATATAATATTTTTAAATGACATTTACATCCTTGAAGTAAATCTTCGAGAAAAATCAGAAAAAAATATGGCATTAGTATTAAAATTTCTATTTAAGTGCTAACCCACTGGGCAAAGCTATGTTGAATCTGCCATTATCCCAATGTAATATCTTACCCAAAACACCAACTGTAAGATTTTAACTCAACAAAAGATGAGTACTATGTCATTGGTGCATTTTGTTCTTAAGTATCTAAGCTAGGTTAGTCCCAAATATACAATTAGATTGGTATTATCCAGGAATATACTTGTTTAGCATGATAAAGGATATCCCTAAAAGTGAATAATCAAGAGTATTATAATAGAGTATCTCTAACTGTGAGGCAACAGTTAAGCTGAAAGCATATTCTGGATTTCCACTTTTTCTATTTATCATAATTACTAGGAACCTTACCAGGGTAGCATCCCACTTGACTAAAAGAGAAAAACTCCACAAAGAAGTATTTCTTTGATTTATTTTTTGCCAAATATCAACTCCTTTCTTCTGATACATATAGTCTATGAAATAAAAATTAGGAGCCTAGTGCTTGAGTGGAATGCAGGAAACAGTACAATAAATACTGCTGTTGTACAGAATAGAGGCCTAACTACAGAAAGCAGCTTTAAAATAGGCTTTAAATATATAATAAGTACCTGTTAAACTGCAGCCCACACAACTGTTCTGTTTTTAGTGTCGTTTTTGCATGTCTACTGAATACCTGTAAAATGAAAGTTTCCCTACATTTATTTTTTGCATTTTTCTTTTAATCAAACAAAGGCAGTCTTATGTATAACAGGGGGCCATATTATTTTCCTTTTAAAAAATGATAACCATTATCATTCTGAGAAAACATTGACTACTTTTTCCATAAACTCAACCATGTCTTAGTAAGAATTTGTGTGTTAAATATTTCTCACATATACCATCACATTTCATGTTTATAGTTTATATATATTTTGTCTATTGTGTCAGCTCCACTAACTGCCAAATTACATCACAAGATTAATCTTTTTTTTCCTCTGTATTATATGTGTGTATATATAATACATGTATGTATATATTATGCATATATATTACAGATATGTTACATATACACACATACCTAATACACGAAACGCATGTGTATATACACACATATACAGATGTACATATATACACATATCTATAAGGTGAAAATAAGTGTATAAAGAGAGATACAACCAAAAATAAGCAATTTTATTTTTCTCATTCTGAATCAGGAACGTTTCCCATACCAAAATATATAATGCTTTGGCTTGGAACATTTCATTTACTCCCAATGTAGGTTGAACTCTTTGTGTTGATGGAAAAACAAACACAGCATTCATTCATTTATACTTATCATTTATCAGTTACCATATAGCAGTTTTTTCACAGAAACTTAAGCAGATAGTCAAATAACTCTTATAAGCAGATTTTAGGTCCTAAAGAGGAAATGAGGCATACTGCCAAGTTATGAGTCAATCCCCAGAAAGGCAATATGTAAAGATTCTTGTTTGTTTGTTTTGCTCTCTTACATTTTACTTGATTTTTATTGGCATTGGTTGTGGTGTTAGGGAACCCGTCACTATCTCTTAGAGAGTAGCTTATTGGAGCCACTATAATGTTACAGATGTATGAGACTAGATTTCTTTTGGTTAACATAGTTGGTGTTTTTACTTCATTTCTTTTCTCTAGAAGGAATACTCTGGTGGTTGTGTTTGATGCTTGCTGTTTGGGAAATAAGTATGTTTACCAAATGAATGGGCTTGGAATAGGCTTGTATAAAGATACCTAGTGGTAGTTAGTTTTTCTTTGTCAGTATCGAATAAGGAATTGAATCAAACAGATTCAATTCCTGTGAAAATGGACTACTTTTCTTCACTTTAACCTGACTTTTCTACATTCTTTGTACATCCAGCTATGTGCCAAAAATAAGAGTTCATTTTTCTGATCTCTATACACTTATATTGATTACCTGATAACAGAGGGTTTCTGGTGGCCAATCACTACAAACTTAGAGATAGCAAACTTGCCCTGTGCTTAAATTGTCTCATGTCTGAAAATCATATACAGTGTAATTGCATTCAAGAAATTAAATAAAATGATTTTCACATGGAGCTTATGAAATTAGTCCCATTGTTTTATATACTTGTATTAGTTTGCTAAGGCTACCACAAACTTGGAGGATTAAACAGACAAAATGTATTTTCTTAGTCTTGGAAGCTGGAAGTCCCAGATCAAGATGTTTGCAGGTTTGGTTTCGCCTGAGGCCTCTCCCTTTGGCTTGTAGATAGCTGTCTTCTTGCTGTGCCTTCACCTGGCCATTTCTCTGTATGTGCACACCCCTTGTGTCCCTCTCTTCTTGTAAGAGAAATTATATTGGATTAAGGTCCCACTCTGAAGACCTTAATTTAACCTACTTACTTCTTTAAAGGCCCTATCTTTAAATACAGGTATATTGGGGTCTGGGGCTTCAACATATGAATTTTGAGGGGACACAATTCAGTCCATAACCACACTTTACCTTACTAGGATGGCTTTCTTAAAGGCTAGTAGGTAAAGTGGCAAAGAACTCAGCAGCCAGCAAATCCGATCTAGATTCAAATAACAGCATCTTCATTTACTAGTTTTTTCCATCCTCTCTGGTCAAATTACTTGTTTTCCAAATCTTAGTTTTCTTATCTGAAAGTGAGGTCAACTGTTTCATGATAGAGTTGTTTTGAGTATTAAATTAAATAGGTGTACAAAGTTGATAACGTTACTATGGGTTTCTCAATCTCAGAACTATCGATATGTGGGCCTGATAATTCTTCCTTCTGGGACCAGAATGGCCTCCCCCACCCATTAGAGCCAAGGGCCTACTTTCTGGCACCCATGGGCTGAATAAATGTCAGCTCTAGTTATTGAATAGTTCAACAGACTGTGCTACTTTTGAGATGCTAATAGGCAAGTTCTTACAATAACTTCACTTTTTGTACAGAAGTTAATTGAATCTCTGGTGGACTGACATTATTTTAAAGTGATGATTAATTTTTGAATCCCTATTTAATGATGTAATTACTTGCTTGGCATCTAAGGAAATCTGAGTTGAATGTTTCTGAGACTTTCAATTTTTTCTGAGGATTTTTATTTTATTTTGAAAAGTTTCAAACATACACACATGTTGAAAGATTGCTGTAATGATCACCTATTACCAAGAGTCCACCAATTGTTAACATTTTGCCACATTTGTTTATCTTTCTGGAATGAATTTATATAGCCAAAGGTGGAGAGTGGGCACAGTTTGTATAAATAACTCAGACATGATTCACTCTGGTAAAATGTCCTACTTTTCATCTTTCTTTATTCAATTCTACTTATCATTGTGGCAATGAGCTCCATGTCTGGGAATTACATGGATAATTCAGTTTGAGTATCTGCATCAAAAGTGTGCACATCTGGATTCTTCTTATTTTTTTTATATCCTTCATATGCATAGTTTCTCTTCTGAGATGGATTTCTGGCTAGACACTACATTATTTATAGTAGTCAGTGGCTTAAAGTGGCACCCATTTGAAGGAGTCTTAACTCTTTTATTTCTATATTTTCTGAGTCATAGTGAATTCTCTGATCACATTTGGCCCATCTGAGTAAAAACAACAAATTGGTAGATTTAAAATTTCTACTTCTAGTTAACAATATAAATTTACCCAGCATTTTAAAAATAAGGCTGTAAACCTCCCTAGAAAAAGTGAATTATATTTTAACTTTTGATAGTTTTTCAGTTACTGCTGAATGAGTAATATACCAAACATAAATTCTGTCATTATGTTCTAATATATAAAAAAGTACATATTACCTGAATTATAGTACCTTTTCTCATTAACAAACATTTTGCAGAATTTCTAAAAGTAAATCTAAAAATTTATATAGAGAAATATATTGGAATGTTTGTGCAAATTGGGGAATTTCAGTTTTCTTTATTGATTGCTTTTTTTTAAAAAAAATTGAAGAACCTTCTATCACATTTTAAAATTATTTAACACCAAACCACCAAACAAATTTGTTACATCTTATTTACCAGATAGGACCCTGGAATCTCTTGAAAGAAAAATTTACATTTGTGAAGCTCAATCTACCGTTTACATTTAAACCCAGTCCTCTAATGAATGTACAATTATAAAACAATTTTAATCTGCAACAAAGCAGTTTTATAATTGTTAAATCTGCATGATGCATTGTTATTTGTCACATTTATATTTCTCCATCCCTATCCCAGCTTATTTTGCAAGCAAAAATGCTCATAAAGTCTCAGTGACTAAAATGGTTAATAGTAGCCTTATAGTCACTCTATCTCCAGGTAGATAGACATTTCATCCTGGATATATAATTTAATCCATTTAAAAGTGGGAGAAAGCAGTACAATGACCTGTGGATTTAAGGAGGATATAAGTTAGAAACAACTGATGGAGATATACATATATATATAATTTTTAAAGTTGGATGTTACTTGTTTCTGGTGAAGCAGCCATTACTTGTAAGCAGGATTGAATTCATTTTCTTCCCAGTGGTTGAACCAATCTAAATCTGAGCAAAGCAACCTCCTGCGCCAGATCCTGCATTCTCTTAACCGATAATAAAGAACCTTGCCGGCCTGACAGGTTGTCACAGCAATTATTCACACGAAGTTCTGTAGCAGTTGTATCTGTCAGCCCATGTAGTATTGAATATTTTAACTGGCAGTCTTCCAAGACTGAACATTAATCTTACCATCTCCTATTACAGTCCCTAATCAAGATATTCCAGGGGTGATTGCACTAACATTGTTTGAAGACTACATCTACTGGACTGATGGGAAAACCAAGTCACTCAGCCGTGCCCATAAAACCTCGGGAGCAGACAGACTCTCACTGATTAACTCATGGCATGCCATCACAGATATCCAGGTGTATCATTCTTATAGACAACCTGATGGTAATTATTCTTTCCATGATTTCCATAAGTGCATCAACATCTTTTAGTAACATTCCATTTTTGTTTCCTTAAAGGTTAAGTGTAAATTTATTTTTGAGAAAGATTACCAGATTTGACTGCTTAGCATAATTGTATAGAGTAAATTCAGTTGATATCAAATACTGCTGTTAAGGGATATGGTTAGAAGCTCAATAATAGTACAAGAATTATTGATTTGTTGAATCTTATTAACCTGAAATGACATTAATACATGTAGTTGGAGAAGTGAAGACTGCACTCTTAAAATCATTTATTTACAAAATAGTTATAGGATCCTAGTTTCTGGACTGCTAGGTGAAAGGAACTATATTTATGTAGCCCTAAGGCTCTAAAAATGAGAACTGTATCAAGTTTGCTTAAGCATACGTCTAGTAGGAATTCTATCAGGCCATATGGAATAAAGTTTTGATTATTTTGCTACCTACTATACTGTTACATGTAGATCATCATTTCATTATTTTATTTTACATTTATATTTTTAAACCTGTGTATATACTCATCCAAAATACTTTTAGTCTCTGTTTGTTTTTCTGATGGACACTTTTTTCCTACTAAAATACTTGCTATTGTGGAGATACATTCTTAAAATTATTTAATGATAAAATAAATGTCATAGGATGATGAGTAGAATTTTTAACAAAATAAAATTATATTTATAATCTTGATGAGTTCTTGATTACAACGTTGTATTCAACTACAAGTTATGAAGCTTAAATGTCCTATCTCTCATCCCATGTTATATTATTGGTCTTGATTATCCCATTCTGTTGTTGTTTCTTTCTCATCTGTAGTCTCCAAACATCTCTGTATGACAAATAATGGAGGTTGTAGTCATCTGTGCCTTTTAGCCCCTGGAAAGACTCACACCTGTGCATGTCCCACCAACTTCTATCTTGCAGCTGATAACAGGACTTGCTTATCCAACTGCACAGCCAGTCAGGTGAGTGGAGGTCTAGAAATCATTTCATGGCATGTATGAGCAAGTTGTTATAAAGGTTTTGCCTGTGTTTTGTTTATTCATGTAAACCGTTTTTGACACATCATTTTTTTTTGTTTGGCATAGCATTAGATAAACATTCCATACATTATAGAGAGGGTCACAGAGTAAGGGAAAAGCAAGTTGATGCATATTGTTAAAATGGGAATTTAGGAAGTACGCGTAGAGGTTAAAAGGAAGACAAAAACAAAAATGAAAACCATTCTTACACCGATCCACACAGAATAATGGTGCCAATCATGAGCAGGCATAGCAGAATCATCAGGGGAGATTTGACCTATTCCAAGATACCAGGGTGATTGATGCATAGGGTTAAGACTAAGATATATGCAGTTTAAACAAAGAAAAACGTCTTCCTAGATAATCTGCTCTGTATCACCACCTCTACCTCTCTATCATTCTTCAGAGTAAGTGATATGGAAAAGATAAGTTTGTAAAAGGTAATTTTCTAGATATTTTTATGAAAAATTATATGATCTAAATAATTTCCTTCTGAAATCTCTTTTTCTTCAAAATGTAGTTATTTTCAGTGAAGCTATTTCAGAAGTTAATTTTTCTACTTAATGGTAGTTGCATGGACTTTATTACTTTCAAAATGTGGACAAAAGTCATATGACATAAAATTTAACTTTTTATATTTGAGTAACTATCTTGTTTAAGATAAAATTGTAAAGGAAATCATGTGATTTGTTTTTTTAACATGACTAAATTTATTCTTAGAATTCTGTGTTTTGAATTTGCTGGTTTTCCAATTCTAGCAGTGACATCATGGCAAGAGACTGACTTTCTCTTAGAGTGTGCTTATTTTCAAAAAGAGAAGCTAATTCTAGCTCAACTTGCCTCTTAAGTTATGACTATGAGGACCAATCAATAAAGAACTATATAAACGGAAAAGATCCAACCTCTTCCAGGAAGCAGTATGTGTAGTGGTTAGGGGCATAGACTCTGAAGCCAGACTCACTTTGATCATAACCCTGACTGCTTTAAATAAGCTGAATTACCTTGGCTTTGTTACTTAACTACTTGATGCCTCAGTTTTCTCATCTTTTAAATGGGAATGATAATATTTCCAGGCCACCGTTATGAAGATTACATGGGAAAAGTTCCTGGGTCATAGTAAGTGTTGTTGTTATTACCCTAGCCCTCTAGTGCAAGTAGAATATACTTGAGTATGTGTGCAATTAGTGTGACCTGCCATCAGGAGGTTCTGATGTCTAGTTGAAAGCACAGGTCACAGACTCTTTTTTCTTTACAACTGTGTTGTTTTAATTATACTCTCCTAAGTATTTATGTGAACAAAATTCATTATTTTTAGAGAACTAGAAATTTGTCACTATGGGAGGTAAAATAAGCAAACTGGGGGTAAAATTTAAGGGAGAAGTCACATCTTTAAAAATTTTTAAATTATAATTTCTGTTAATTTTGTTTAGTTTAGACAGATTTTCAATTTAACCTCTGGGTTATTCTGAAATAACCTCTGTTCTCTTGATTTGGAGCAGACCAGGGTCACTCTGTTGAGGCCCAACACTGAGGCCATAGGTAACTTAGTGGAAATGACACCTGCCTAAGCCCCTTACAGTGTGGTGAGCCTCATTAGCTGACTGGAAATAAAGTAAAGCCAAAGGACGTTTGACACACAGGTGAAATCTCAAACAGCAGGACATAGATAGTAAAACATCAGCCTCACTGTAGTCATAAAAGGAATAAGATGTTTCAAATTATTAAATAGAAAAACCTGGGATTGTATGTATTTAAAGGAAAAAAGTCTGATCAGTCAATTAAATGAAAACTTAAATCAACCTAGAAAAGTATTATTCATATAACAAATTACCTCTCAATTTGGTATCAGTGATAACATGACTAAAATATTTATAATTTTTCATATACCCCCAATAGTGTTTTGCATGAATTAAAAAAAATCAACAATAGCAAGACAGTACAGTAACAACAGAATGTTGTGGATCAGTTATCTTTGTTTTCAATACTTCCTGAAAAAAACAGTTATCACTTCATTTGTCTCATTTTTAAGAAAAAAGTTAACGAAGAGTAACATCTCAGCTAACACAGTCAATTAGTGGTTGTCCCTGTAAGTCCTGTGGTTTATGCAGTCATTTTATCTCCGATTCTTTTCTGATACAATGGGAGGAAAAAAAGATCTACTGTATACTTCTTGGAGTAAAGTCAGTTCATAGCAACAATTTTTAGTGAGGCAGATATTGAAATAAAGCTAATAATTTATGTATTTCAGAATCATATCATTAAGCATTCTGAAAAAATATTGCATTTTAAATTTATCTTACTAAGGGATTTTGGGTTTATCAGCTAATTACTGCAGCCAGTGATATACCCCCAAATATTATTGAGTTTTAACAAAATAGGTAAATCATACCAATAAGAATTCTATTAGGATTGGAAATGAACATATGAAAATCTGGTAAAAATCAAGGTTAGGTCCAATTCTTGTGGCACAAATCATTTCAAATATTACATTTAAATCATTTTAATTAGAAAACTATAAAAGTAAATTTAAAATGAATTTACTTATTTTTAAGTGGAGACTCTTCCTGTTTTGAGTAAACTTCACTATATGTAGGATTTGCATTTTATCCATGTATCCACTTAGTAGACATGCATTTAGGAGTTTCTTTATATCTTCTTCTTGTGGGTGATGATTGCAGTCTGCAATTTATTTTATGAAGATATTAGTCTTGGAGAGCATTTACCATGAAGAATGTTTTGTATTTATGTTTAGCATTTATCTTTTTAAAGTTACTGTATTTAAGTATGAAAAAAAAAGCCCAGACACAAAATAGAAGAAATCTTCCTCTGAGAGTAATGAATAAAATGTGGATTAGCATAAAGAGTAATAATAAATATATTTTACCCTGGCCTTCCCTTAACTCAAAACACTTTTATGTCCTTATTAAAAATGAAATGGTGAGCAAAATCATTGTGTCATCTATCATTCCAACAGTGGGTGTTTATTTAAATCAGAAATATTTAGTAAAATTAAAAATATGTGTAAATAATATGTAAAATTAAAAATATTTTTAATATTAAAAATTTAGATATTTTTCAAATCTTGATTGGAAAGACTTTGAATATACTCAGGAGACTTGAAATCATCTTACTTATATACTTTGATATACTGTAATGACTGGAAATGTTTGATGTTCAGGGCAATTGCTTTCAGAGTAAGCCTTATATCCCCAGACAATCACTATCTATCAAAGTAATATTTTTCTTTTGGTAATTTACGAAACCACAACAAACATGACCACAGGCTAGGTAAATATGGGAAAATCAGTTGAACAGGGAGATCTTCCCTTGGGTTCACAGTGCTCTATTCCCTCTTACAGTGCCACTGGCAAAAAAATTACTCTCTTATTTAAAATATAAATATAAATATATATATATATATATATATATAAATCTACCCTGAATCAGCTCCATGATATCCAGACAGGTTCAGTAAAGGCTAGCATCACATTCTGTCTTACTTGAAGACAGTAACAGTCTTTTAAATGAACAAATTTTTAGCGTGCTAATCCATTTTCGTTAGAGAAAATTGAACCTGGGTTATATATTTCTATGTTACAACTGTGCCTGGCATGCAACATGCTAAGATAAACGTCACCTTGCTTTTAGTCACTCACATGAGAATTACAGCAAAAACACTTCAAAAAGAAAATGAATACATTTTAGAAAATATCTAATATTTTCAATTTTAGAAGAAGAAAACAATTTGAAGTACTAGAAGAAATGTACTAAATTTAACTATCGCTTGTTTTCATTCATGGCAACTATTTCAGATGCATGTGCTCTCTGTATGGAAAGTGTGATTTTCTTTAGATTCTTCTATCTTATGAGGGTACGTTTGGAACTGAATGTTACTGAGAAAAGGATAAGTTTGTGGTCTGAGATCTAAGATTGGCTGAGCTTTCTTGGTCACTGTGTATGGTTGGCCAGTAGTGAAGTTAGCAGGAACAATAATTCAAATTAATTAAATTAGTTAAATTAATTCAAATTAACAAAATGAATTCAACTCAATACCTCTTCCTGGTGTCTCTGATGATTTTTAGCCCTATTAAGTCTTCAGCAAAATTTTTCTGTAGCCAGCCAGGTAATAACTATTTTAGGCTTTGTGAACCACATGGTCTGTGTAGCACTACTAAACTGATGTGGTGAGAAAGCAGCCGTAGACAATAAGTAAATCCATGAGCTTGTCTGTGCTCAGGAAATCTCAGTAGGTTTTCCTGAACAGTGTGCTTTCCTGGATCGTCATTTTGCTGCTTGTTGTGCACTTATTCCCTATTGTGGAATGCTCTAAGACCACCACAGTTCACATGTGCAGCAAGAGGGTAGGCTAGGCTGCTCTGCCCTAGTGTTTTTAAATATCCATTATATATGAGTAGCGTTCTTTAATCTTTATTTTTTTTCCTTTTTTCAAAGTTTCGTTGCAAAACTGATAAATGTATTCCATTCTGGTGGAAATGTGACACCGTGGATGACTGTGGTGATGGATCTGACGAACCAGATGACTGTCGTGAGTACACTGGCAGATGCAGGAATTTAGAATTTAGAGCTCCTTACATCCCAGACCTGAAAAATTGAAGCTAGATCTTACATATTGCCTTCTGATAGCTTTCAAAAATTGAAACAGAAAGGTTTTATGTCAGTAGTTAAAAATACAGCAAAAATTGTTGCAATGTCTTGTCTCTGATCACTATTACATCTACAATGACACCATCAGGACTTTGTATTAGTTTTCTCTTTCTCAATTTTTTTTTTACTTGTAGAATAACTAAACTCTTCATGTAGCAATCAGGAGAGTAAAAATCAGCATGATTTTGACTTAAGATATCATTAAATCAGAAGCAAAAATGGGCAAGTTTTCAGAATGCCACTCAATGACTGAAATTTTGACTTTAAGGGATATAGCCCTTCAACTTTTCTGTCAGTATTAAAATACTGAAAATTCTTTAAAAGTCAGATTTTTCCAAAGTAAGTCATTAGTTGGCTGTTAGTCAATTTACTATGCTCTTAGTAGTTGCCTTAAAGTGACTACCAATTATGTCTTGACATTTGACTGTCATTGGCATGGTTAGGTGCTATTTTTTTAAGCTATCTGGTAACCTAGATTGTAATGGACAATCAGCAGACTTCTCCTTGTTAGCCTTTTATAGTTCACTCCATGGGTCACTCTAATACTGTCCTGTCAACTTGAAGATGCTTGTAGTCAATCATGATAATTCCCTCAACATCCCAGTAGATGGTTGCCTTGATTTGGTCTTGACAATTGAGTTCAAGATTCTTAGGCTTGCACTAAAGAAAGAAGTATACTGTCTTAGTGAAAGCCAGCTACTTTCTGCTACAGAACTTGCCACCACATAATTACAAAGCTGTTTCAAACTTAGGACCTCTAGATAATTACTTGGGTGAGCTGTATTCCACCTCTCTGGTCACACTACCAAGTATATGAAACATTTGAAATTTTTTAACATATCTCATTTATATGTTTAAAATCAGTAAATAATATATTCAGTGAGAAGGAAAAAGTTGTAAAAGTCATTGCTTTTCTAATATTATTTTTCTATTTCTGAAAGGTCCATTGCTCTTTGATGTTTTTTTAATAAAGTTTTTGTTTTCACTGTGATGGACAATATATGGAGTAGTATCTGTATGACATAGGTATACTATTATGCCTGAATTATTCTTAAGTTACTGAATTTTAAAAAATACCAAGGAACAAGAAATTATGGTGGCCAGTGGAGATTTACACAATAAAATTTATTAATTTTCTCACAATAAACTGTTCTGTGATATAGTAAAGTAAATACAACTTATTTTTGTAATTTATAGAAATAAGAATGAATATGTTACTTTCGTTCTCATATTAAGATGACCTTTCCTGCCCAGATTTACTAAAGTGTTTTTTGAGGAATTATCCCCATAATGACCTGCAGACAAAGTCAGTAGCACCCAGTGCTCTCCCTTCTAAAATATTTACAGCTCCTGAACTCTAATTTTAATCTGGACTGCAATTTCATGCTGTAACTAAACTAATATGAAAATTAACTACAGCTTTAGTATAACACACTTTTTACATTTACCCACTTTCAGAATATTTGGTGAACAAATACAACTTTAATGTCTTTTGAAGGGAACCAAAGAGGCATCTGGTATCTAAGAGTCTCTGTATGATCCTTATCCTGGTTAAATACCAATACTAAGTGTTTTTATTGGTGACATTATCTCTGTGATCTTTTAGTAAATGATCTATTTCTTGGAGTTGACGGGATAACAGCTTGAACATCTGTAGACATGACACTTTATTTTGAGAGTCATGGTGAGGTGGAAAATGATGTACGTGTGTCTGTCGAGTGTTTAGACTTCATTTTTGAGTAGCTGCATCATCAAAATTTGCAGGTATTAAGAGCCGCTGACAGTACCTATAATTTCACCTGAAAAAGCAGAAAAGCTTGATACCAGGTTCACATACCTTCAAACTGCAATAATGTTATTTATGCAAATATAGTTGAGTGATGCATCACGAATTCTCTGGCATCATAAGTTTGTAATTATATTTCCTATAACACTCTAATGCATCAAGGATCATTCTAGAGACACATTTAAAGGTCACATAGGCTTCCTAGTTATTTAACAGACATTGGAATTCCTTTAATATTTAAAACCCTTCTTATGGAAAAGTTTTGGACAACCTCACTTGTAATGGACAAGGTGACTGTGGGGATGAGGAAGAGGAAAGGGACTGTCGTAAGTCACCTCAAAATGTTCTGTTCTGTCTTACTTCTGACTCCGAACTGAAATTGGTCCAAAAATTACTATCCATACACCATAAGTTCATAAAGTGTTGAAAAATACAACAGCAATTATGCGCAAGGAAATATTAAAGGAACTCGTATATGAAGCAACAGGAAATAGAGGAAATGCATGTTTAGATCATGAGAAAATTAAGTATCGCTCAGTTTAAACATTTAGTGTGATTAATTAATAAATGTTGTAAATTGAAGGTAAATGACATTCAACATTTTAGAACTCACTTCTATGGAAGCCATGCATATATTGAGAGGTTTTTTTCATGTTAAGAAAATTTTAATTAATATTTTAATTATAAAAGCATAATTTATCTTCCAAAGAAAGTTCAGAATATAATTTATTAATGTTTGATTGACCGATTTGAACTAATAAACAGCATACTATTAATCTCAAAATCAGTGGATTAGTAACACACATTAGGATCATCAGTGAAAAGATAAGTGTTTATTCCAAGTTGTGAGAAGACTTCAGAGTCAGATGTGGATTTAAACTTCAACTCCAGCACTTGAAACTTGTATATTCTTGGGTGAATTATTAGAATCCATGAGACTTACTTTCCTTATTTATAAAATGGTCATGGTGATCCCAAGGTGAGAAGTTTATAATGAGATTCAATTAGTAACTATATGTGAAAGAACCTAGCCCAGTGCATGATACAAAGTAGATATTCAATAGATTCTACTTTATTGTTATTGTTGCTTAAATAAACTCAAAGAATATAGCAAAAACTGCTTTACCATGTGGGAGATATTTATTATAATAACATACGTATGGTATATAAAAATCTTTACTAGTTATGACATTGTCCTTATATATTAATAAGATTACAGGAATAAATATCTATAATTCTGATTTAAAATGTGATAGTTATAGAAAGTATTTGCTTTAAGGAATGCTGGGGAATATGTATTGAGGGCAGATGTTTCTCTCTTAACACATTACAGGCAGCAAAGTGATCAAATAAATAATTTTTTAAGTGATATTGGAATAACTGTTTTTAAAAATTACAATGAATTGTGCTCTGCCACTTAACCTCTCAATACCATGTCTTTGAAATGAGGAGACATTTAAATGTTTTAAATATATATATTTATATTTATATGTTGTTAATATCTTTCTTCTTACTGTTAGTTTATAAAATCTAATATGGAGGCCATCTGAGCTGCTCAAAGCTTAACTGCACATCTGAAACTAATAGCTCTCTGGATGTGAGACATTCACATAGTGCTCTAGGATATGTTTAATATAATAATATAATAAATACGTTGAATGTCAGAAAAGCTCTGTTTAAGAAGTCATGAGCTAAGATTGTCATTCCACTATACCTATATGTTTCCTCCTCTAGCTGAATTTAAATGTCAGCCAGGCCGATTTCAGTGTGGAACTGGGCTCTGTGCTCTGCCCGCTTTCATCTGTGATGGAGAGAATGACTGTGGGGACAATTCTGATGAACTCAACTGTGGTAGGTGATTACATTCTTCACTAAGGAACACAAATCTACTTCTTAACTGATTATGTCTGCCCTTATTTAAATTCAGACACAGGCTTTAACCCACATTTTTTGTTCTCTCTTTCAGACACACATGTCTGCCTGTCAGGTCAGTTCAAGTGTACCAAGAACCAGAAATGCATCCCAGTAAACCTCAGATGCAATGGGCAGGATGACTGTGGGGATGAGGAAGATGAAAGGGACTGTCGTAAGTCACCTCCAGCTGTTCACTCTGACCTCTGGCTCCGAACTGAAATTGGTCTAAAGATGATTATTGTTCACCATAAATTCATACAGTGTGGAAAATATAACTGCAGTGATAGGCAAATAATTCCAACTAGGTGTCTATTGGGATGGCTAAGAAACTCTGTATAAAAATATATAGAAAATTAAAACATGGGTGATCTTTACTTAAAAGCTACCTGGAGATTTTTACAGACATGAAAAAACATGCATTCATCCACATCATCCTTAAGAGAAGCAGCAAAAACAAATTACAGGTGGTTATGGTGCTTTTTAAAAATATATAGATTTTTTTTTTACCATATTAAGTAGCTGCAGGTAATTTTCTCTGTTGATTTAATTAGTTACTTGAAATCAACTCCATTTTAATTAGAGATTTTTTTTCCTTAATAATAACATTGAATGTATGATAAGAAACAAAAATCTGGACAAAATAACCTAACAAAATTGCTTGTTAAAAACTATAAGTAATACTCCTTCTAATGTATCTTAACAAGCTACTTCAAAAGACAATTGTAAAATAATTTTAATTCTGTTCACCTCTTATTTCAATCTCCCATGAAAAATAAATATACATTAAATGGGAGGCAGAACAGTTTACATCATATACATACATGCATGTAGGCAGGCAGGCACATACACACATACACGTACATACACACGCAGGATCTGAACCATAGAGCACCTGTCAAGTTCAAGCTTTCAACAGAACTGCTGTCAACATTTCTGTATTGCTGAAGTTTTATTTTATTCCTCAAAAACTTTTATTAGTAAATAATGTTCAGTCATCCAGCAATTTGATTAAGATGGTACATTCAGAATAAAGTCAGTACCAGTTCTTTATGGTTAGCCATTCTAGAAGCTGATCCATTAAACTGACTAAGATTTGTGAAGCAGGTTATAATTTGAGTCAGATGTTCACCTCTTCCCTCAAAATCTCAACACAACTAGAGGTTTTGATAAATTCCATGCCTTTCTTTTTCTCATTCACTAATATCTTCTGATTTTAGTCTTTTTCTATTTATAAAAATGCCTATGTATAAATTCTTAAATTTATTTATCTGAAAAAAAATATTTTGAAAGACCCTGAATTCTTTATTTTTAAATTAGTTTCAAGATATCTAATCAAGGTGGGGTGGTTTTGAAAACTGATTTTTATCAAATGCATCATTTGCAGAAATATGTTTTATTTATTTATACTGGAATGGGTAATAGGAATACACTATAGATAATTAAAAGTTAAAACTTATCACCTTCAGCGTCTTATTAATTAAAAGATGATACATTTCCAATTGATTAACTTAAAAATTTATTTGTTTTTTAATTAGAATGTCTATTCTTGTCCAAAGCTACATTTTAATAATAGATGCTTTCCTCTTAAGCCGAAAACAGCTGCTCTCCAGACTATTTCCAGTGTAAAACTACCAAACATTGCATTTCCAAGCTGTGGGTTTGCGATGAGGATCCAGACTGTGCAGACGCATCAGATGAGGCCAACTGCGGTGAGTGTTTTTTGACGGTGGATCCCACCTCTTGCATTTGTATCATCATCTGAGATGGCCATAGTGAAATGAATTTGAACACAATTCTGATACAACTAGGGTCTAACATGCAAAGTTTTTTCTCTGTGCTCCCAGAGTCAATAACCTCAGGTTAGCTAGTTTATAAACAGCATGGAGGGGTAAGGCAGAAGGGTTAAGTATTGCTTTAGCATAAGTCAAAACTGTTTCTAAAAAGACAGATCTGAAAGGTAAGATAAAACTGTCTTCTTATGTTAGCGTATGCACATACTATTAGCATTTAATGAATAGAAACAATAAAACATTATTTTCATATTGTTCTAGGCTTCATTTTTCTCCTTAAATACATATGATTTTTCATTTATCCAATGATTATTGTTCATTCTTAAACATGGTGGGAAAAAAGAAAAAAGATAATAAAGGCATCTGTTCTGTTTTAATAGATGACAGCAATCATTTAAGTTAGCATGTTTCTGAAACATTAATATTTTCACTTAAGATCAATTATTTTATTTACAGTTATTATTACTTAACATTGCAGAAATGGAGAACATATGTATTCATTTTGTTTAATGCATTTGATTCTATCCTGAATATGTCAACAGTGAAACAGAAATGAAGTAACAGTTGTCATGTGTAACTCATTTTTATCAACATTTATGAAACATTAATTGAGGCTATTTTTTAGGTGACTGCACCAAACTTGGATTGTTGGGGAAGCAAAAAAGCATTTAATCTAGTAATTGATTAGAAAAGACAGAGTTTGCCCAAACTAAAGACAGAACCTTCAGGCTTCTTAGAAAAAAATGTGTTAAATGCATTTGCTAGATTCCACCCTACTGTTAATTAACTCTTCTGGGAGAAATCAAAACGATGAAAATCATTTAGGTTCTTTGAAAATCATTTAGGTTCTTTGAAATTCCATTATACTGAACAATATTCATGAGCTATATGTATAATCACAGGCAACAATATGTCATTAAGAGTTATTTTTCTAATACTGTCTCCATATAACTGTGTCTTCAGGACATGCAATCAGTATGGCTTATCACTTTATAGTATTATAAAACCACTATTTCTCACTTTGTGGAATTGACCTTCCTAATCAATTCACAAAGCATCAAACCACATCCATCACCAGTTTGTCCATAACACTTATCAAGGACTTTTGCAGACAAGTTTTTATTACTGGCCATTTTGCTCTCTTGTCTTTTGTATTTTTGTTTACCAAAGCAACATGGAATAATGACTTATATTAGCTATCTGAAAATTTTCTTGGATGCAATGTTTTTTTTCTCTATTTTACTCTTCTTCCTCCTCACTTTGATGTGATTTAACTGATTTGGTATGTTACATTGTTCAAACTGATAATTATTAATCATCATAATAAGAATAATGCCTAGTATTTATGTGGTATTTACCGTATGGCCCAAGAAATGCGTTAAAGGCTTTATAGCGATTACTTCATTTAATCTCCTCATTATCCCTATTTTATGGTTGAGGAAAATGAGATCCAAGGAGTAACTTACCCCAAATCCTATAGCTAACAAGTGGTGGAACTGGAACTTGAATCCAGGGTTATTTGACACCAAAACCTCTGCTCTATGACCATAGCATGAATCCACATTGTTTTTTCTATATAAAAAGAAAAGATTTAAATATTTTCTGTTTAAAGTTATATAGAATTCTCCTAGCCACAATGATTGCTTTAAGTTCCAGACCAGTGTACAAATATATACATACATACAGAAAATGGGGGAAAGGATGAATAAGGGTTACCATTTAATTTATCTTAAACCCACTCTAAAATGTTACCGTGGACAGGTGCTAATTTAATTTAAAGAAACTTCTTCTACATCATATTTTAGCATGGCATTTGTCAATCCTTATTTTTGAAGGAGCTAGAAAACCACCTCTTTCCCCTTTCTTCTGTACATATAGAAATGCCATGTATTTTTGCTAATTCTGTTAACACCCTTGTGGGATAGTTCCTTGTTTGATGCTTTATTGAGTGGGAAAGAAACATAACATTCCTTAAAGATTAACCCTATCAAGCCAAGGCCTTATTATTTGAAACTGAGGTACATGTTTCTTTGTGGGTGAGAATGGGCCTTGTCTAGAAGAAGGAATGTGTTTCACTATTTCACATGTCAAGTGGCCTAGCAGGTTGTAGTGTAGACTTGCACTAAATGCTGTTGAGAAACTGGCCCATTCGTTGTTGCAAAACCTCCATTGGCAACCCATTTTTATTTCAGTTGCCTTCTGTACTTTCTTAGCCCAGTGCTCAGTTTAGGGGGAGATTCTTTTTTACTCTTGGAGTTCACCTAGCCCTTACATCTTATTTTTCAGCACCAATATTTGTATTTATCTATAGTTTTATATCTAATTGTTTTCTGTCAGTTCTAAAGTTCCAGGATTATAGTTTGTTTTACCTTGACCTAAATTAAACAATTTGGTTTGTTTTGCTTTTAATTGTGTAAATAAAACTAATGTAGAAGCACACATGCAAGGGAGGGAGAAAGAGACAGTCACTATAGAAAAGCCTAACAAAACAGAGCACAGTAACTTAACACAAAAAAAGTACACATGTAGTGTAGGGAACTAAATAACCAGCAATGTGCAAATATTTTAAAAATTATTTGATTTTTATATTTACCAAAATATCACGTTTATTGCAGTCAGCCCAGTGTAACTTTTGAGATCTTATGAGTACTTGCAAATTTAACAGCTAATGCTCAATATTTGTAAAAAATTGTATGGTAATCATTTCCAGGTTAGCATAAGGAGGCTTTGAAATCACTTTGAATAGATGTAGATTAAACATAGTTTAGGAGTCTTTGTCCAGTAATCTAGTCATGGTGAGACTTTGAATTTAAAAATTAAATTAACTGCATAGTTTCCCATCTTATTACGGCTAGATTTTGAGATGGTTGTATTTGAGTCCATGAAAGCTACATTTGGCACGTTTGGATTTAAATTGAAAAATATTTTAAAACACCTTTTAATTCTATTTTCGTATAAATATGGATTTAAATCTATGCTACCTTCACAGTTGTAGCAAGATACAGTGGGCCTGTCTTATACACAGGTTCCACAATCAGCAGATGTGGAAGGTGGACTGTACTAACCTATTTTGTCTAAGGGACTTGAGCATCCATGGATTTTGGTATCCGTAGGGATCCTGGAACCAATACCCTGTGGATACTGAGGAAGATTGTAGTTTTAACTTTGTTTTATGAGTTATTAATAGTTATTATAAAATTATTTCTTTTTGCCTGAGGTTTTTTATTCTTTCCTCACTCTATGCCCAAATAAAAGAAAGCTTCTTAAAATGTAGATAAACACACTTCTACTAGACTATTGATGTTAACTACTCTTGGAAGGCTGTTACACTATTTATTACAATATTGGGCCAGCGCCACATTTGAATGCCTGACCACAATCAGTAGACTACTCCAACAGTGGCAGCTCTGGGCTTTTCATTAAGAATCTCAGTTTCAAACTTTCTTCACCTTCTGCCTGCCATTTTCTATTTTAGGAAAGAAATGAGCATTTAGGGATTTGACGGATCTGTACTAGATTCATAATTCTTTGTAACACAGTTGAAACTTTTCTACAATTTGACTCTCATATGATGATATCACAATATGTCTTTCCATTATGTTCTCTCTCCCTGGTTTATAGTTTAGATTCTCAGTGCCCTAGATCCCTATGAAACATTCTTTTCATCAGTTTTATGCCTGGGCTTTCCTGGTCAACTATGAACTCACCACTCCGCTCTCTAGAATCAGCTGTTTGTGCTGCCACATTGCTCCTCCCTGTGGTCTCATTTCCTGCTTTCTTGTCCTACATCATTTCTGGGTCATCAAAGAGAGTCTTGCTTTCACACTGGTTCAGAGTCATTTGCTGCTTTTGAACAGTCTTGATTTATAACCAACCTACTGCTTGGCTAATTATTTTTACTTAATTTAGTCATTATAATCACACCAGCTGGGGCTTCTGAAAGGAGCTTGAGCTTCCTACAGTAGCTTTGTACTTTCCACAGCCTGGATTTCAAGCATCACACTGAACACACTGAAACCAAAAGACAGAACCCGTCAATGCTTGCTTTTATTTTCCCTTAAATGTCTGATGAGGAAATTTGAATTGGGTTACTCAAGCTATGAGAATATAAGAAAAAACTATATTTTTTAAGTTAAAGCAAGTGTAATACATATTAAATTATAAGATATTTCAAACACAAAGACTTGCACAGAAAGTTACACAATTATATACCTGTACCATTTTTAATAGACTTTAACATTTGGTCTAATATATCTCTTAAAAGCATTTAAATCCCTACAATAACAACTAAAGCCCACCTCTATTCTTTCCCCTTACCTTCCTCCCCTTGTCCTGAAGTGGCTACATATCATTCACACATATATATTTTTTTAATTTTACTGTATTGTATGTATTTATTAATATGTACCTAATAGTTTAGAGTATTTTTAAAGTTTATGTAAATGGTATTATATTTTCTATATTAATTTGAGGCATAAGATTTTCTAGTAGTACAGTGTATTCATGTGATAACATATTTCCATACTAAAGATAAGTTCTGCATGTCTCAGTCATTACACATTTGTTGGCAAATAAGGTGCAAAATGTTTTATTCAATCTGTGCTATAGACACCACAAAGTCTCAGTTCTCTGCTCAGTTGCTTTAATTGTTACCTTAGATGCAAGTTTGTTAAAAGCAGATGCGACAACATCTAGAGGCAGGAATCTGTTAACCCTACAGGCAGTATTAGCCTAAATGTTATACTTAGGATGGAGAGCTTGGAATAAGCCTGAAGAGGGAAACTCTGATACTAATGATTAACTATAGTAAAATAATTCATGATATTTGAATTAGTTACTTGTGAATTTAGTTATTTTCAAAAATAATTTCCACTTAGAATAGCATTTAGTAAATGTTAGTTCTATGATTTCAAGATGATCTGGGGGGGAAGGTCTGTGTTCATATATGCAGGAAAGGATGATATACTAAATTCTGTACCTTGGAAAACAATGAACACTTACATATATTTTGTTAAAACATCTGTTACTGTTTTTAATTAGTGTTTCCTGAATTTAAATGTAGGTTACAGATTTATGTATTTTGATTTGTAACAAATGATCTGAACATCCTCAAGTGCCTTTACCCTGCTATGTGGCTGTGACTTTTTTGGGAGGGGTGAAGTGAGGGGGTTTATTGTTGAGGGAGGCTGCTGGGAGACTGATTTTAAATTTTCTAACATGTAGCATCACATTATCTCTTAGTTATTTGGAAGGGTGGGATTATATATGTTTATGTTAGCAGGTGGGGAGGAGAAAGGGCCTCTAACCTGCACATTCTTTGGACCCCTTTTGGTCTCTGCTACCTGATTGGTCTGATCTATAGTAAACTAACCTGTGCTGTGGAGTGCTGGCATCACCACTCTTTGCTTGAGTGTAGGCTCAGCTATTTGTCTCCATGATTCTATTCTTGGTGAGCTGCAACCTGATCTTAAGTTTCTGCTGATACACGAAACCTCTTGAGCTAAGATCTTCATGGAGACACATGATCTTGCCAATCTCCAGGTCATGTCAGGAGCCAGGGAGACTGCCTCATGCTTACCTACCTAGCTACCACCCACTCGTAATGTCATAGGATGAGTTATTCCTGAGTTTTGTTGACTGTGTTATACACTCGACACTAGATGTTTCTCCTAGAAACTTGGCATGGCCCCAAGATAAAAACTTTGGCTCCAATAGAGCCCTTGAAGAAGAGCCTCTCTGTAGGAATGAGACCAGGAAATTGTGTTCGAGCTTTTATACAAATAAATGAATGAACTACATGTGAATTAATCATTAAATAGTCTAAGTGGAACACATTTGGTCTTTTTATAAATTATCTTCAGTAATTTTTATGCATTGATCATCTCTCTACCAAAAGGATGTGCAATTATTTGGTGATGTTTTATTTTTTCTCTCAGTAATGAGAGGAAACTGTAAGATTTAATTTTTATTGTACAAAACTAGAAAAAAGCCCACACAATGAGTCAGGAAGCCTGCCAAATATTCCAGACTCTGGATTGATCTGAAATAAAAGCCAGGAGAGTAAAATAGCTTTTTGCTCGTGAGGCTTATAGTTGAGTTTGTAAAGGAGGGGAACTACATATTTGTTTTAATAAGAACTGGGTTGGTGCGGTTGTGTTTTTTGTTTGTTTTTAAGAAATCGAGTCACAAATTTAACATTTCTGTGATAGTTTTGTTTGAAAACCTTCATCCTTGTTATACTGCTCCCCTCATCCTTGGCCAAGTATATTTGATTCTCATAAAATAAAATAACACACATACATACACACAAACCCTAGTTGCAGATTTATAGCAGTACATAGGAAGCCTACGTATTAGATGCTGTATTTTAAAAAAGTATGAAATGTAGAACTTTAAAAATTTGCCTCCTTTTACCTACTTTTAGAACAAAAATATGTGTGTTTCTTTTAGTTTACAAGATTCTGTTCACATATCTTTGGGGCTGGCAATTTCCTTACAGGATATTCTGTCATTTATATTTTCAGGTGTTATTTAATGTTGTTTAGTACCATGTGTATAGGATTATACTGTATAGTAATGAACGGAAGTAGGTAAAATGAAAGATTGTATTGCCTCTTCTCAACAGCAACACCTGATAATGCACCTCTATGTAGAAGGTACTTTTGTTTATTCCTTTAAGAAAACTTAGATTTGTGCTTATATGTTAAGATCAGTTTGAGGATCCCAGTGGTATCAGACTTTGTTTACAAAAAGACTAGCCATTTTCAGCCATTAACATTTCAGGACAAAATGTAGTAATACATTAAAAATGACCTATTGTAGAGTTGTGACTGTAACACTTATTAGCTTTGTGATGTGTATGTAGGGGACAGATGTGGTATAGATGATGATTCTGATAACCATACTTATTCTCCAATCAGCATTAGATTCAGTGCCTGGGCTGCAAAGCCTCCGGGCTAGATTTTTTATGTCATCAGTCCACTGTTCATATATGGTTCCTTGTTCGGAGTTCATGTGGGAAATAATGGGTGTGGAAAGAGAGGTGACATAGGGTTTAGTGTGAAACAATGAACTCTGTTACCTCTTGCTGAGTTGTAGATGCCAGAGTAAATTACTACTTACTTTTACTTCCATTTGAAATCTTAACCTTCTAATTAATATTTTTATTTTTCAAATCCAAAATTCTTGAGAGGTATTTTTAAAAGAATATGAACAGAAATTCTTCATGATGAGTTTCTTTTGACCCAAAGCAGAATTGACATGAAAAATATTATTTAAGGGCTAGAGAGATAAAATAGAGAGTGGATCTACCCTGTGACCAGAGATTTCTCATTCCTATGGATCATATTATCCAAATGAGTACAACACTTCCCTTCAAAATTCTATGTTCTAAGAAAGAGACAAACCTCCAGTATATAAATGTTTCCCTTTTGATACAGTTACTGGGTTTTGACTAATATTTGAAAAAAAGCAGAATATAAATGGATACTATTTATTAAAGTTCAAGCAAATCTAATATGTTTTCAAATAATATTTTTGATTAATGGTATTTGGGTTACATGAATTGTATTACCTTACTCAAGCAATCAGATTTCTAATGTAAGTTCATATATTTATATTTAACCTTAAACTAATAAAAAGTTACAGAATATGGGTATACCTGCAATAATATTATAGTAACCATTTTGCTGTAAATACTAATATCAAATATTAATGTTAAAGTAAATATATGGTATTTTGTTTTAGTTCATTAAAATCAATCATTCAGGAATTGAGTGTATTGACAATCAGTGTTAAATACTGAGTATTAAATATTGAGTGGCTGACTCAATTAAAAAATCCATATCACAATGCTAGGAACTTACTTTTTGTAAACTGCCATACAGCTTTAATTAATTAAGCTATTGAAAGAGTAACATCTAACCTGTTTCAACTTGTTGAAGACATTTCTAAAGTATTAATCTAATTTTTTTCTATCACCAAGTAAACAGTACTGGCAAAAATGTCATATTACTTAATAGCATATATTGCTATAGATCCACATTTTGAATATTCTTATATTACATTAATAATCAAATATGGAATCTGTTTATATTTTACTCTTCTTTGTAATTAATTTCTGAATCCTAAAAACAAACTGTACTCAGAAAATTCAATATATTACTTAATTCCAATTAATCATGTTTTTCTATAAAAGATCATACAGCTCTGTCTCTTAACAATTATATCTGTGTATCAGTAAGCTAGATGCCTCATATGGATATTTCTATCTGTTTCTAGAAGCTATTCATAGATGGTGAGGTGTTATGTTACTTTATGGATTCCTATCCTAGAAGTGCTTTGGATGAACTTAGAGTTCTTGGAATGAGCATATCCCCAGTCCCATGATAATTACTGCTTCAAGAAGAGAATCTTTTGGATTCTCACATCTTCAGTTTGGTCTTTTAATGTTTACAACCACAAGATTCTTGGTATAAAGAGGCATTGAGCAGTAAAAATCTCACTGGGTAACTATCAGGGAATCACAGAGGTATAGGAAACTACCTCTAGTAATCATAAATCATTTTATGAACTCAGTACCCTGAAAATTCAGCCAGTTCTTTTTAAATAAAGAACATTTTACTGAGTCAGAGGGAAGAAAATTGAGAATCAATCACTTAAAATATGAACAAACTTTTTTTTCTGTCTGGATTTACCATGTCCATTTCATAATATCCAAATAGAGGTAATTGCAGATTAGATTCATTAATATTTCTTAAAATTATTATTGGGAACATGTAATTTAAAAGCCTGGTATTACCAAGAGATATTACCAATGGATTTTGGTATTACTAATAGGGAATTTGAAAATTATGCACAAGGCTGAATTTCAAGGGGCTCACATATCAGCACCCCTGTTCTTTGCAGAGGAAAGCAACAGGACTTTTAAAATCTCTGGATGCAATCAGTTCATCCTACGACATACTGTGGGCCCAGATTGTATTACTTGTTTCCTTTTTAATATTTTACTTGTAGAACTAAGCTTGATTTTTGTATCTTTATAACATTCATTTATTTTAAAAATTAATAAACATCTACTGAAAATGTTAAGTAAGCCATTATATATACTCAGGGAATTCAAAGTCTAATAATAAGGATAGTTTTGAAAGCTCATCATGCTAGATATTATGCTAAACTTTATGTGTGGATTATATCATTTAATCCTCACAACAATCCTACGAGAGAGGATGTTATGTGAGAGAGTATAACTATCATTATTCCTATTTTATAAATAAGGATATAAGGCTCAGAGAGTGTAAGTAATTTTCCCAGGATTACCAAGCTAGAAAGTGAGTAAGCAGAATTTGGTTCCACAGGAGATGTCTTCAGCCCCATGCACTTAACTATTACTCAGTAGAGCTTCCTTGACCTGGCTTAAATTTGCAGTAAGGCAAGGAGTTAAGATGCAGATACAAATGATCCTAGACAAATAGGAATCGATAAATGTCATCAGAAAAAAATGCATACTTAAATATAATTTTTTAAAATAACATTGTCACTAATAGTGGGCATAGGAGTGACAATAAAGGGATGCCTTGTCTATAGTCAATTTGAAAGCAAAACAATGTCATTAAATTCTAGCTTGACACAATTCTAGTTTGACACTAGCCTAACAAAATCCAATTCTCTCTTTGTTAAAAAGGGAGATTAGTGAATGTTGAGCAAAGCCCGATTTTCCCATGACCAAACTTTTCATAATGAAGCAACGAGAAAAAACGAAAGAGAACTGAACAGGGGATAACCTTCTCAGCAGCCAGTCAATACTGTATAACACCCTGCTTATTCACTGTTAGAGCCATCTGGTACGTGATCCACAGCTTGCCATCCATGTCATGCAGGTCACATGTTTGAAAATGGTGTCCTGCACTTGATTAACAGAATGAATGAAAGTGAATATAGATTTATTTTTTAGATCAGGCATTTTCTCCTTCCTGAAGCTTTTATAAATACATGAAATTGCTGTAGGTATGTACAAACAGTATTTTCAGGAAATGGTGACATTCCTCAGAGTCTAACTCTATGCATAATGCAAGTCATTTGAGGAACTGCAACAGTGCTTTTAAAAATGGTACCTTCATTATATTCTTATTCAAAAGTCTCTACCAATCTAAATGAAGTGTAAGTAATACAGAGGATCTATTAATAGATAAAATGAATTCTAGAATTATTGCTATCAATGGCTATTAATCTGGGATGACTAAACTATTATTAAAATAGATTAAAATACGTGACTACTGAGAAGATAATATTTGCTCATGCTAGTATTACTCTTAGTATACTTTCGAAAACTTTCACCATGCAGAAGTGAAGGTTATTGACATTGTGCTTTGTTCCAATTTTTTGAAAACTTTAATATAAGGAAGGATTTTTTTCTTATTTTACAAAATTTGGTAATTAATCACTGGGCATGAATTATCTAGATTCTTTTCTGGAAAAAAGTCTTGGCACTACATGCTGTATTTTTTGGCACTGAAACAAATGCAAGAAATGAACATGCTAAAATCTCTAGTTTGGAACAGTTAAGACGAAAGTAAATTGACTAAAGGTATGACTCTTTTTCAAAAGCTATCAGATGTGGGGTAATGGGACGGCAGTTCCAATCTTAAATCCCAGAGCTTTCTTTGCGCTATTTGGTTTTCACAGCTGGAATTTACTACTTCTTTATAGTACAAAACTATTCATCCACCCAGTTTCATTTTTTTGGCTCAATGCTGTGACTTAATAATTTTCAGCATCTTACTCACAGATGGAAAGTGTTCACTAACCATGCTGCTGAATTAACATGGAATGCATTTCTAAACCACAATAAAGGATGGAGCTGAAAGCGTCAAGTCCACACAGTTTCATCTAGCGTGCATATATTGTTATGATGTTCATAGAATCTTCAAAGGAAAAGGATCATTAGAGGTCATCTGGTTTTCACCTACTTTAATAGGGCCACATCTATCATTCCTAATCAAACAAACAAACAACAAAAATAATTCTCTTTGTCTAGGTAATATGCTAGAATCACACTATAAATTAAGCCTATTTTTTTCCTTTAAAATATTTCCAATGGAAATATTGAATAACCAAGCATTATCCTTTGGGTTAAAGTCCTTTGTTTAAGGACTCAAATTTTTTTACATCCTTCTTTAGGCCAAAATAATTTCACTTTCTTTCATCTCTCTGCATGTGTTCTATTTTCCATTCTATTCATCAGCTGTATATCTCTCTCCTGAAACCTTCCCAAGTTCTATGCTTTGGGTAAGATCTATGGAACAGTATGCAGCATTTTTAGTTATATATGTGCTGAGTATCTCCTGTTCTTCATTGCTGTATGCCCACTCTTGTATTCTAATACTGCTTGTATGTTATTGCATTTTTAAAGGTTCTAATGAAGCCTACTGTCTCCCTTGCCAAATTATAAATTCCAGGAGGGCTGGATCTATATATCTTTCTAATCCCTAATATATCCAGTACCTAGTACAGAATCTGGCACAGATAAACATTTGAGGAACGAGTGAAGGAAGGAAATTTTTAGAATACAGATTTTATTTGGTTCATCCAAACATAATACCTTTCTCCCCTAAACCTGAACTTTGGGAATCTAGTTTTCTTTCTTTGAATTTATATGTATTTTATTTCGTATTTGTGAAGAACTGCTTCTCCTCCTGATCAATTCAATAGTTGGGGCTTGATTAGTGTACAAAATTGGCTAAAATTGTAAGGGAATTTCAATATAGAGAGTCACTGACACGTTCTGTCAAACTTGTACAATGAGCTGTGCCTCCTCTCTGTAGGAAGAAAGTGTGCTATGGCAGTACAATGAGGCAGCTTTCTGAAAAGAGCCTAAAACTCTGGCGTTACTAGCAACAGAGCTCCACTCTGGATTTAAAAATTCGTTAAGTGGATAGATTCTTCAGGTCTCTACTATTTCCTCATTTGTAAAAAGATATAATACTTTTGTCCTTAGAAAGCTGATGAGAGGGTTAAAAGAAATAAAGGTATATGAGTACCTAGTAGATGTATAAGTACATAATAGACCTGTTGCAGAAAATATTTTTTGTCCCTTTTTTCAGAACTTTTTGCTACATATTTAGTATTGACACAGGCTAAAACAATTGTTACACATTCTGTAATGGAGACAGAAGAGAACAAATAAAAGATTTAAATAAATACTATGAAATTTTATGACAAAATGGTTCTGTGAAATCTTGCTTTTTTTGTCAGAAGAGAGGAAAAAATAAAACGTGGAGTTAATAACAAAGAGTTGGTGACTTAAGAGAATAATGCCTAGTGTATTAATAAATGTTAAAGAGCATATGACTAGTATGAATCTTCAGGTACATATTATATGGTATCCAGGAAATCTTAGATTCACAATTCTACACGTCCCTGTGAGTCCTGTTTGTTTGTTTAACAGCTTTATTGAAGTATAATTGGCATACAATAAACTGCATATATTTAAAATGGACAATTTGATAAGGTGTAACAGGTTTGTTAAACAGGTGATTAAATCCTCACCACAATCAAGATAATGAACATGTTTATCACCCCTAGAAATTTGTTTCCCTTTGCAATACCTCTCCCTCACCCAACTTCCTGCCTTGCCTCTATTACCTGCTTTTAGCCCCTGTAGATTAGTGTACATTTACATAAACCTGGAGTCATACAGTATGTATTAACTTTGTCTGGCTTATTTCACTCAGCTTAATTATTTTGAGATTATCCATGTTAATGGTTGTATTGAATGTTCATTCCTTTATATTGCTGTGAAGAATTCTATTGTATGGATATCTATTTACCCATTTATGATCATTTGGGTCAGTTCAAGGGTTTTTTAATTGAAGTATAGTTGATGTACAATATTATATAAGTTACAGGTATGCAATATAGTGATTCACAATTTAAAGGTTATATTCTATTTATAGTTATTATAAAATATTCGCTATATTCCCCATGTTGTACAGTACATTCTTATAGCTTATTTTATATCTGTCTAATAGTTTGTACCTCTTAATCCCCTGATTCAAGTTTTAAACTATTGCAAATCAAGTTGCTATGAACATTCTTATATCAGTCTTGGTACGGATACATGCTTTCTTTTCTCTACAGGTAGACTAGTTCACATGATAAGCATATGCTTAACTTTTTCAGAAACGTTTTGAGAAAGTATCAAACTCTTTTCCAAAGTGGTTGTACTATTTTACCATTCCCACTGGCAGTATTGGAGAATTCCAGGTTCCTCTACATCCTTGCCGATACTCGATACTTTTAAATTTTAGTCATTCTAACAGATTTGTAATGGTATCTCATTGTGGTTTTAATTTGCATTTCATTAATGATTAATGATATTGAACATCATTTCACATGCATATTTGCTGTCTGTATATCTTCCTTGGTGAAGTGTGTATTCAAATAATTTTCTCATGTTTTTATTGGATTGTTTGTTTTTATATTATTGAATTCTGCAAGTTCTTATATATTCTGAATCCAAGTTATTTTTTGGATAAATGTTTTGCAAATATATTTTCGTAGTCTATGCTTTGTCTTTTCATTCTCTTCTTCTCCTTACTCTAGGTTCAATTTGCCCTTCTTGTTCTAGTTTATTATTGTGTAAGCTGAGGTCACTGATTTGAAACCTTTCTTCTCTTATAATATAGGTGTTTCATTTTTAATGTGCACCTAAATACTGCTTTAGCAACATCCCACACATTTTTATATGTTGTATTTTTATTCATTTCTAATTTGTACGTTCTAACTTCACTTTTTTTTCTTCTTCAACCTATGGGTTATTTAGAAATGTTTTATTTAGTGTCCAAGTAATGGGATATTCTAGATATTTTTGTTTATAATTTAATTCCATTGGTGGCCAAAATACATATTTTTCATGATTTGAATTTCTTCTTTACTTAACTTGAATTCTTTAAAATTTATTGATACATCTTTTATTGTTCATGATTTAGTTTATTTTGATAAAGATTTCACATTCCTTTGAAAAGAAAGTATATTTTGCTGTTGTTGGGTGCTCTATACATATCCTTAGATCAAGTTGGTTGATAGTGATGTTTAGGTCTTCTATATCCTTACTAATTTTTTGTGTACTTATTCTATCATTTACTGTGAGATGGGTAATGAAATTTCTGACTTACTGTGAATTTTTCTTTGCAGTTCTACCAGTTTTTGCTTCATATATTTTGAGATGTTGTTATCAGTGCCTTTTAGAATTGTTATGTTTCCATTTGTAATTAGGAAATAAACTTTCTTATCCCTAGTAAAATTCTTTGCTATGAAATCTACTTTGATATTATTATAGCCTCTCTTGGTTTCTTTTATTTATTATTAGCATGGTATGTATTTCTCTATTCTTTTACTTCTAACATATTTGTGACTTTATATTTAAATTGTATTTCCTAGAGTTAGCACAGAATTTTGAATTTTTTTCCAAGTTGATAATCTCTGCCTTTTAATTGGAGTTTTTAGACCACTTACATTTTAGATGACTGTGAATATGTCTGAGTCTAACATCTTTCTTAAAATATGATTTTTTAGGTGAAATCAGAGCAGTGTTTTTGTTTTCTAGGACTAACTCTTTTCTACTGAGCTGACACCATTCTGTTCTGAATATTCTACCCAGTGTCCTGTACATTATAAGATTGTCCAGTTTTACTAGTGGGAACAGGCACCATTCCAGGTCCTGTGTGAGCTGCAGATACTCTCCCTATAATCTTTACAGATGGTTCTTTTGCTAACATCTGGTAGTTTCCTTCTGTGTGCATACTGAGTCATCTTCTGCTATATACTCATGTAAATCTCCAGCGTTCACATTCTGTGCAGCATTTTCATCTCCATGGCTGTCCTGAATACTTGCATGATCTTGGACTCTCAGTTCAGTCTTGTCAACTCACGGAGTCCACTGGATTTTCCCTATGTTTCCCTTTCTCATCTTGCAGCCTGGAATTTCTCTCAAGACAATAAGACCCAGGATGGTTAGGGCTTACCTCATTTGTTTCTTTTCTCTCAGAGATCATTGTACTTTATTGCCTGATGTTTAATGTCTTGATAACCACTGTTTCATATATCTTATCTTTTTTTTTTTTTTTGGTTGTTTCAGGTAGAGGGTAAATCTGGTGGCTCTTACTCTAACCAAAAATCTTTTTTTTTTAAAATATGAAACACAACTTCTATGATAAACTTTCAGTGCTTTGTTTGCCCTCCTCTGACATTTCTAAATTAATGTCCCAGCCACTAAGTCATAATCTGTTTTTTTAATCAGATTTTATTTCTCCAGGTCTCTACCACCATGTTAATGCTTAGTTATAGTACTACCACATATCTGAAGAAGTTGGCATACGTAATGATTTTGGAATAGCACAGAGACACTGAATATAGTTCTAAACAGGGACAGAATTCTTACCATACTGTTACTTTATTCTAATAGAACTTTAAGAGTATATTGCCTTATTTGATCTACAAAGAGTGCACTTTTTTTTTATCAGGTGTAAGTACTTGGGGAGCAGATATTGTAAGTTCTTATATAATAATTTTTATTGGAGTTTTAGATAGTTAAATAGATATATAGGCAGTTTCTAAAGGGATTTTTGGAAATATTTAGAAGAAACGTATAGATGAGCTGACTGCAGTACTCATTGCATATTCTCTAGGGTGATAACTTTTCTAGGAATATGCCAATCATGACTCTGTACTCAGGCTAAATTATAAAGCTTGTAAGTAAGGCTACATCATCAGTGACTGAGCATTTTCTTCTTCTTTCACGTTATTTTTGAGGATGGTCACCCTATAACCTGTCTTCTTGCCCTATATTTAGCACCCAGAAATGTCTCCTTGAGTAGCAATGATGTGAAATACCTTTGAGTTGTTAAGCACATCTGTATTTTATATGTTTTTGTCCATAGGCAAGGTCAGGTGAGATGAGTTATTTCAAAATCTGAAAATTTTTCTATGTGAGGAAGATACTGAGAGTGATGGTTCTTTACACAAAAGGAGACAAATTCAGCCCTGGTGCAAATGGGTCTCACTGGAGCCCATGGGCTATTCAGGGCCAATGAATCAGTGTCTATGGTGAAAGACCACCAGCCAAACATGAATTTGCAACTATTATAACTGGACCAAGGCCCACTACAGTAATTTATATTCGCAGTGCAGCTTCTGCCTCCATCCCTTAAAGACTAGAGGAGAGTTTAGTGAAAGACAGGAGAGTCACGAGTGGGTGGGAGCCAGAATCTTGGGAAATGTGGGCATAGGCAGAATCTCAGATTCTCTACTTCAGGCTTCAGGAAAGAAGGCAGAGAACTGTGGTAAGAAATGGGAACATCCCTATGCTGTTCTTTGGTGAGAATTCATTCCTTCTCCATACAGGCATTGCTTCACTCAGGGCACATTTTTATTAGACATGTCATGGCTACATGCAGTTGACATTCTGAAAATGCTGATTATTTATGTTATTTAAACTGATCAAATCTGAATGATAAGGTTAATATTATCTTCTTTTATTTCACTTTTATTATGTTAGGCCCTGGCCCAGGAATTGAGTTGTGGAAGTAAAAGAAGAAGCTGAAACTAAATCTATATGATTTAACTGTCTTTAGGGATAAAAACAATATATTCCAGAAGTGATGTTGAGTTCTACAGTTAATATAAAAGAAAGATGGTCATTGGAGAATACTTTAGGAAAAGTATTAGCTATCTTTTTAAAGGATTTTAAAAACTAACAAGATTTTAAATCCTATTAGATATGGGATTCTCTTTTTATTAATAAATAGGAAACAGCATTGCAAACTTTCTGAAAAGGATCAACTTAATTATGTTCTAAGATCTCCTGCTGAGGTGGAGATGATATTTTGTTTAATGTAGAACAAATAGTTCTACAAATGACACCATGACGAGCATGGTCCCTGGTATGTGAATATCTGCCAAACGAATACAAATAGTTTTAAGAAATGTCATTTTCCTTCAAAACTATTTCTTAATGCTATATGCAATTTAATTTTAAAATGGCAAGTTTTCTTATTTAGAGGCTTTTAGAGTAAAAATTAGTAGCTTTGGCTCTGTAGCCACATGTCACGGAAAGGTAAGATTATTCAACTAGTCCCTTCCTAAGTAAGTGCTGCATTTTAACAGGAAACAATAACGGTTCACAGTGACAGATTTCCTATTGGAAACCTCAGTTCAGATCTGTCTCTAAGGGGATTTTCTCTAAAGCAAACATTCTTAAACACTGGCAGAGAAAGGAAAACCAATGTTACTGTATCTGGAGTATATAAGGAACTTAAGACAGAAGATAAAGGATTAAACTGGCTTTACTTTTTTCTTCAGCTTTGGAATACAGTCTTGGAGATGTCAACCCAATATTTTAGGTACAATATGATAGAATTGTGTGTTTTGTTTGTGTGTGTAAGTGTTTTACATTTCTCTTTCTTTAAAGCTAAAATAATGCAACCAATCTACAATTATTGTACTGCCTGCCAATAACACCTTTAGGGCCTCTTTTAAAATTCATTTTTATTACAGTATTTTTCAGTTTATAAGATATATTTTTTAAAATTCACAGTTCCTAATATTCTGTTAACTGTACTCCATTAAGATGTAAGATAACATATTTTCCAGACTAAATATTCTGCCATCGCTCTATAGCATAAGCAGGTTTCATAAATGCTTTTGAAAATCGCCTAGTTAATTAAAGTTACAGAACCTAAAATGATGAGAAATCCTCAGAATACTCATATGAATACATATGTAGTTATCACACTAGTAGTATGATAGAATGTAAAGATCAGTAAATAATTTGGCCTCATGATTTACTGACCATATAATAATATTAAGTGTATGAACATCCATATGCTTCAGTTTTCTTGTGTAAAATGAGCAATATCTATCATAAACTTATTAAGAGGATTAAGTAAGACTACATTCTCAAAATGATTTATACCATATCTGACACATAATGAGTCTGTTTAAGTTAAATGTTCTCTCCTCCTGAAAACAAATATTTTTTCCGACACTGAGTCAATGGAACATTTATGCTAACTTAGAAATATGAAGAGGAATATGCTGTTTTCATCTAGTATATTTAGATTAGATTTGATATATTTACCTCCATTTGGATATATATTTTCCATAATATTTCTTAATTATTTACATATATATTTTTATTTTCATGTTTTTCAGATGAGTAAAAGCCCATTTAGGAGTGTCCAAAGTGAGGGTTCTATATAAAGCCATTTTAAGTCAAACATTGTGAACTGACTCAGAAGTTGACTATAACCAATGTAATTAGACTTGTAAAGTGGAGAAATCATTGATAAACTTTGAGAATTAATTTTTCTTTAATGGATTTTGTGAAGGATTTATAGTGAAAATCATTCCTGGAGAAGACAGGATCAACGCTTTTGAGAAACATAATGATGCATTTGTCTCTTTTGGGGTCCATCGTTTTCCTTTTATTTTGTAATCAGATCTTGGTGTTTAGTGGAGGGCCCATATTGAAGGATGGTCTTTGCTAAAGATTTGGGCTAAAAGAGGATGAGGGTTTGGCTATTGAGGATAATCAAAGGTAACTAAAAACTAGCAACAGAGATTTGGGAGATACTGATACTTAAGTTTTCCTAAATTTATTCTATTGTACCCCCAGGCTCTTTACCTATATTCAGGTTTGTTCATTTATCATTTGAATTTTGAACAGATGGTCTTGATTGACTTGTGGAATTCGTTTCTGGCCATTATCAGAAAAGATAGAAAAGTAGAACAGGAAGAGAGGACAAGATAATTATATTTAACTGAGGCCCTAAGATGTGTCCATCACTTTCTTGTAATCCGTAGAGAAATCTTCAAATTAGGTGGAATTGATATTATTATTCTGGTTGTTATTTATTCTTCCCATTTAATAGATGAGGAAACAGAGAGTCAGAAAGGTAAAGTCAGGCCAATGAATTGGACACAAGTCTGACTGGCCCAGGGAAAATCAGATTTCCACACATTTCCAACAGTTTTCTTAATGATCAGTTTCCATCCAAGTTTCAATGCCTAAAAGGAGAGAAATTATATAACAAAGAATTCATTTGTAATTAAGAAAGGTATCAGTTTACTGTTAACTGAAACTGTTCTAAAAGTTTATATTAAAATAATGAATTCAATAAAATCTTTTCTCATATATATATATAGAAATCTTGTAGACATTTGATTTCTTTATTATATCAAATCGTTTTCATCAAGATACAAGAAAGTTTGCTCAGATCTCTTTGGTGGAACAAAATTTGGCTCATTGTTGCTGACTTATCCAGTCTATTCATTAGCATTGGAAAAGAAGAAAATCTTAGTTTTCTGTGTATACGTTTTACCCTCAACAGATTTAACTGTTCTCCAAAACATATTTATATAGTGATTGATATATTTCATTAATTCATAGACCTACAAAGCTCAATTTTCTTCATAAATGTATTAAACATTCTTTAGTTTGAATAGAGTAAGACAATTTTTTCTTCCAGGAAATTTAATTCCAGTTTATCTCTTCTCCGTCTTTCTTCTTCACTATTCGTGTCCTTCCTCCCATCTCTTCACTTTCGTTCGTTCCTCTTAGCTTCTCTTTGCAGCTTATTCGTTCTATTTTTTCTCCCCAATCTCAATAATATCTCACTCAGTAAAAGTAGTAGTAACTGTGGGTATTTTTTCCCTACCTCAAATATGTTACCTAGATGATTGAAATTTGAATCTCTTCTACCTTCATTTGGAACCATATGCATATTCCTTTTACCAAAAGGAAATTTTTCATCCAATATTGGTGAAAAAAAGCACAGAATTACAGTGATTCTGCATCTGTCACCTCTCCTGTTTTGGTGTCAATTTTGATGACTTTTTCCTACCCATTGTCCAGTTGAATGTTTATATCACATCACTATGTTCTTAATGTGCAATAATAAAGAATAATTACTAAAGTCCAAATTCTTTTAAAAAATCAGAGCCTCGATCTGTGTAATGACTTTTCGTGGTCAGCAGACCAATTTGAGAAGATATCTAAGTCTTTCTTGACCCTTACCTTAGCAACTCATCATCCATTTATATGTGAGATGTCTTACAAAATATAATAGAATTTTACATAAAACTTATTATTGTATCTATATAGTAATGGTAATGGGATTATTATTTTTAAAGGATACTCAGAATAATTTCTCTCAGGTCTCAGCAAAAAGAAAAAAAATGTTTTGTTTTGTGCTGAAAGGGCTATTATATTTAATCTCCTTTACATCATATACCTTGTTATTTCCTTTTGTGCTTATTAAAGTTCATTCTCTATCAAACCCTCACTCCAGATTGTTGAGAATGCTTGCCTTTTAACCATGTCTTTTCACATTTTAGCTATGTCTCCTAGATTTGTGCCATCTGAAGGTTTGACAGCAACACATTTCGTATGTTTACGTAATTTCTTAATAAAATGTTTAATAAAGTTGTGTCAAGGGTGGGTATGCTGGCATACCATCAGGATAGTCCCTTCAGTTTGTCATTAAATATTATTCTTTGGGTCTAGTTTTTCAGAAGCTTAGAATTAACCTTGAAGGTATTATTCAAAATAAATTTATTTATCATCTCTTCAAAGACATAATTGACTTCTGGTTTCAAGATACAGAATGCCCACGATGTTATATTGGTACAACATAGTTAGTATGGTTCAATTTGTTGTCTCATCCATTGTCCTCTATAACATTTGGTTTTTCTATTTTTCCTGAGCACTTTTTTCCCCAGATTTCTTCTTAAGGCAGTCTAGATTAACTTTTAAGTCTTACTTTCAGCATATTCTTTGTAAACTTTGTGTAGGATCCATCTTTGAGCTCTTTTTGGCTTACTTTTCTTCTGTTAAGTTTCTTATACAAGAGAAACATGGCAGTGCCCTGGAAAAAAATTTTCAGGTTGTGGACCTGGAACATCTAACTGTTATTACAAGAATCCTGTGAGGCCACAGTAACGACTTAATATTAAGTATAGAATAATTGTTTAAAACTAGAAATACTGTCAATAGGATGTCTCTAATTCGTGTGTGTGTGTATAAGCGTGTGTTTGTATGTGCATTTTACTCTTAAAAATACTTGGAAAAAACTTCCCTAAAGCAATGATTCCTGATGTATAGCAAGCCTATAACTTGTAAACAAGGGCTGATTTTACATAGTACACAGAGTAATTATGTATTTTAAATAAGGATTTTAAATATATACACCAGCATATCAGATCATGATATCAAGAATCTTGTGGTTCATGGTGAAGTTAAATGTTAACAAGTTAAGCAGTTTAAGGAAAAATATTAAGTAAATACCGGTAGAAGTGATACTGGAAAATAGCAAATTTGTGAAGGTGGTACGTGAATGGCTGCATTGGAAAGCATGGCTCTAATGAGTTAAATCAAGCACATAGTCAGTGGGTTCCTCTCACCTCCCCTTTGCTTAGTAGCTGTTCCCATTCAGAGGTTTTAATTTGGTCCTATAACAATAGTTGGAGTTAATCTCGACTATGGATAATAATTTGATTAATTTGATGATATATTCCATATATCATGGGATATATGTTATAAAGCGCCAATTTGTTTCTTTCTTAGACTTTAGAGTATAATATGAAGAACAATTCTGATTCTTCATTGTTTATAGTGACACATTAGAACTTAAAGAATATTTGAGTGAGCTAAATTAATGCAGATTTAATGATGATTTATATTTTTCATTGAGATGCTTTCCTTTCTGCATGTGTCTAGTGACTGTATTAAAATGTAAATTTTATTGGCACCTTTATTTAAATTCTCATATTAAATTCAGTCCAAGCACTGTTTTTTTTTGCATTTTTTTTCATAGCCTGCTGTCTCTCTGATAAATATGATTCTAGAGCAGATGCAGTATTAATATAGGAGGCAAGCAGGCTTATTAAAAGGTGAATAAAGCCATCTAACAGAGAAGTGCACTATTAAGGTTAGTAAAGACATTTGGGAGTAAAGCCAAGCAAACAATCATGTACTGTAAGCAGACTCTTAAAAAAAAAAAATCAATACCTTGCTGACTAGGCAGCCAATGAGGAATGACAAAATAAAAGCTGATGTGATCATGTATTGATATGTAGCATCTGGTTGAACTGTAAGTCAAGTAAGGGGCATATTCTGTCCTGAGAGAGAGAGAAAGAGAGAGACCCCCATAATTTTTTTTAATGAGCTAACTTGTTTTCCTCAAATTATAATGTATGCCAGATTATGAAAAAAATGTACACAGTTCAGGAATAACAAATCTTGTCACTGATGGCTTCGAAATTTTGTCCAGATTTATCTCTGAGTGTAAATTACACTTATTAAATGTATAATTTTTTTTCCCTTTGATGCAGACCTGTTGCAGCTTCAGGGTTTTGTGTAAAGGCAACTGTGTTTTTCTTGAATTAAATGTGGCACAACTTTTGACATGTTTACAATTTTAGTCATCTTTTAGAATCCATAAAACTTGAGATCTTGGTGTAAAGTGCCAAAAGAAGGAAGCATTGGAGAACGTTGTTTGGAGGGATTATTTGTGTTCCAGTTTCAGAATGGGTTATAGTGTAGATATTGGATGAGATGATATGGATTCAAGTCCTGCTCTCACAGTTTAAGAGCTGTGGGATTTGACAAGAAATTCATTGTAACATGAGCTTTAGCGTTCTCAACTGTTCAATATACTTTCCTTATTGAGTTGCTAGGAGGATCACATGAATTAGGCTTAGTCTTGAACTTAGTACAGAGAAAACACTCAATAAATATTAGCTGCTATTATTGTTTTCAAACTAAAACATTAAATTCAAGCTGGAATCTGAAAACACTAATATTAGTTTAAAAACTGCTCATAACAATATTTACTTAAGAATCTCTTTGGATAACCAAATTTTACTGTACCAACTACAATGAAATAAAAAAAAACCAATGCTGTAAAAAATAAAATACAATTCTGGTTGAAATGATATACCTGTTTGGTACTTTTATTCAGTAAATCAAATTATTGACCTCTAGTCAATAAATCTTGTCCCTAGATTCATTTCATTTTGTATAAGATTCTCAGTATTCTTTCAAAGATGAATTTGGCTTGTTTTTACCTATTGTATACTTTATCAGTGTATGCCACCATTCTAGCTTTGTAAATATAAACACAAAGCTGAGAACAAGGTAATTATCCAGAATATATACAGGCCAAAGAATCCACCATGGCAGTCCACGATCTGGGTTTCTATATTGTTGTAATCATTTAGCAGTCTCTCAAAGCTCCATCTTTATTTTGGCATAAATCTAAACAAGTACCTGAAATTCATTTGTCAAAAAAGGAAGAGGCCAAATATATATGCTCTCTTCCAAGGAGGAGAAATAACAAGAGAAGTTCTGTTCAAAGCCTTGCTTGATGTGTGTGCCTCTGCACAAATGGACAATCTTCCTTACCTCTCCCATGGCTCTTGCTGAAGTTGACCTGTTTCCTCTCCTTTAGCCACCTTTGTCTCCCTGCTGTTTCTTGGACACTCCAGGCCTTCTTTCAAGGTCCTATTTCTTCCTGGGATGCCCTTTCTCCCAGATGGCAGCATGTCTCAATCCTTTTCTCTTTGCCAATTTTCAAGGTCACTTTCTTAATATAGAGTTTTCAGACTATCCTGTTTGAAATTCCCTCTCCACACACATTCCCTATTCTCTTCTCTTCTTTATTTCTCATTATAGCATTCCTTACTCTCCATAAACTTTTTTTTCCCCTTTATTTCTAGTCTCTTAAATCGGCACTTGGCCATTAGCATATAAACAAATGAGGGTAGGGATTTATATATGTTTCATTCACTGGTATAAACCCTATGAACTCAGAACAGTGCCAAGTACATGATAGGCATTGATTCATGGTTGTTGACTAAATGACTACATATATCCTTTCTTAAGTTGGGTTTTCCTAGAATTAGAACTTGCATTCACAATAATTTGAGTATAAGTGGTTTATTGGGGAGATGATTCCATAAATAAGTAATGGGTGGGCAGTTAACCAAGGAACGGAAGGAGGAATAGAAGGTACATTATTGATCAAGTTACTGCAGGAATGAGATCTATTCTACCAGGAAATTCTGTGAGATAATGTAGGATACTCAGTTACCCTAAACAGAGGACAGAGCTGAGATATTTATTCACCACCTCCTGTCAGTCATTGGTTTAACACTGCTCCAAGGAACAGAAGGGCATTAATACCTAAAAAGCACCTCCGGATTGGGGCCAAGCAGAGAGTCACATGTGCTTGTAGTTAGAAGTCATTGGCTTAGCATAGACAGGCATGACGGATACCAAGGATTGTAGATGGGGCACTGACACCATACATTTAAAGTCCATGTACCAGAACAAGACTTCACTGCTTTGTGGTCAAGAATCTAAGGATATTCCTCCATTTGAGGGACCTTGAATAGCTCAGTGTGTTGTTTCTCTTCTATTCCCACCATAGATTTACAACCAAACCTTTGTATTCAGCCGATATCAGATTTAAATATGCATTAAATTCATTTTAAAGGAAAAAAATTGGCAAAAGGGAATCTTGAAGACTGTATAAGTATGTAAGGGGCGAGAGGGTATCCTACTATATATCCACATAATTAGATCAGAGTCTAAGATTGAAAAGTGTTGGTCACTATCATCTAGCACAACTATTTCCACTTCCTCTTTTTATCCTTTTTCAGTAATTTCCTTACAGCCTGTCAGTTGAGTCCTTAAAAATAGAGTCTATGTTATTATCGTGACTTTCCATAATCTGCTCTGTTGAAATGATTTTACATATGAAAATAAGGCATCATATGACAATAGAGACTTGAAGTAGCTTAGCAGAAAGTGAGATTGGCTCCCAGACAATGGTATTGCTAAAACATGCTTTTTCTTCATATACCCTTTCCTCCAGATAAAAAGCAGTGTTTCTCCTAAGCATTGTAAACCATCTAAACTATTTAGGGTATTGAGGAAAAGGTAAATGAAAACTGTGTTCTAGTTGCATACTAAATATTTCTATCTATGATGGCAAACAAAGAAAGGAAAAATTAAATGCTTTACATGGGTTTGAATAATGTTTTAAATGATTCAGTGTAAAAGCGGTGTAAGAGGAGGAGCTTCAAGATGCCAGAAAAGTAAGACACAGAGATCACCTTACTCCCCACAAATACATCAACATATGGAACAACACCTACAGAACACCTACTGAACGCTGACAGAAGACCTCAGACCTCTCAAAAGGCAAGAAACTCCCCACGTACCTGGGTAGGGCAAAAGAAAAAAGAAAAAACAGAGTCGAAAGAGTAGGGATGGAACCTGCACCAGTGGGAGGGAGCTGTGAAGGAGGAAAGGTTTCCACACACTAGGAAGCCCCTTCACGGGCGGAGACTGTGGGTGGTGGAGACTGCGGGTAGTGGAGGAGCTCCTTCGGAGCCACAGAGGAGAGCGCAGCAACAGGGGTGCAGAGGGCAAAGCAGAGAGATTCCCACAGAGGATCGGTGCCGACCAGCACTCACCAGCCCGAGAGGCTTGTCTGCTCACCCGCTGGGGAGGGCGGGGGCTGGGAGCTGAGGTTCAGGCTTTTGTCGGATCCCAGGGAGAGGACTGGGGTTGGCTGCGTGAACACAGTCTGAACGGGTTAGTGCACCACAGCTAGCCGGGAGGGAGTCCAGGAGAAGTCTGGAGATGCCAAAGAGACAAGACACTTTTTCTTGCCTCTTTGTTGCCTGGTGCACAAGGAGAGGGGATTAAGAGCGCCACTTAAAGGACCTTCAGAGATGGGCAGGAGATGCTAAGGCTGCAGCTGCAGCCACCAAGAAGCCTGTATGTGAGCACAGGTCATTCTCCGTAACTCCTGGGAGCCTGTGCAGCCCGCCACTGCCAGGGTCCCGTGATCCAGAGACAACTTCCTCGGGAGAATGCACGGTGTGTCTCAGGCTGCTGCAACGTCACACTGGCCTCTGCCACTGCAGGCTCGCCCCACATCCGTGCCCCTCCTCCCCGCAGCCTGAGTGAGCCAGAGCCCCTGAATCAGCTGCTCCTTTAACCCCATCCTGTCTGAGCGAAGAACAGACACCCTCACCTACACAGACGTGTAGGTGACCTACACGCAGAGGGGGGTCCAAATCCAAAGCTGTACCCCAGGAGGTGTGCGAGCAAAGAAGAGAAAGGGAAATATCTACCAGCAGCCTCAGGAGCAGCGGATTAAATCTCCACAATCAACTTGATGTACCCTGCATCAGTGGAAAACCTGAATAGACAAGGAATCATCCCAAATTGAGGAGGTAGACTTTGGGAGCAACGATATATATATATATATTTTTTCCCCCTTTTTCTCTTTTTGTGAGTGTATGTGTATGCTTCTGTGTGTGATTTTGTCTGTATACCTTTGCTTTTACCATTTGTCCTGCAGTTCTGTCTGTCCTTTTTTTTTTTTTTTTTTTAGTATAGTTTTCAGTACTTATTATCATTGGTGGATTTGTTTTTTGGCTTTGTTGTTCTCTTCTTTCTTTTTTTTTTAATTTAAAAAAATTTTTAATAATTATTTTTTGTTTTTAATTTTAATAACTTTTATTTTATTTTTCCCTTTCTTTCTTTCTTTTTTTATCCCTTTTATTCCGAGCCGTGTTGATGACAGGCTCTTGGTGCTCCAACCAGGCATCAGGGCTGTGCCTCTGAGGTGGGAGAGCCAAGTTCAGGACACCGGTCCGCCAGAGACCACCCTGCTCCATGTAATATCAAATGGCAAAAATCTCCCAGAGATCTCCGTCTCAGTGCCAACACCAAGCTCCACTCAATGACCAGCTAGCTACAGTGCTGGACACCCTATACCAAACAACTTGCAAGACAGGAGCACAACCCCACCCATTCGCACAGAGGCTGACTAAAATTATAATAAGGTGACAGACACCCCAAAACACACCACCAGACATGGACCTGCCCACCAGAAAGACAAGATCCAGCCTCATCCACCAGAACACAGGCACTAGTCCTCTCCACCAGGAAGCCTACACAACACACTGAACCAACCTTAGCCACTGGGGGCAGACACCAAAAACAAAGGGAACTATGAACATGCAGCCTGTGAAAAGAAGACCCCAAATACAGTAAGTTAAGCAAAATGAGAAGACAAAGAAAAACACAGCAGATGAAGGAGCAAGGTAAAAACCCACCAAACCTAACAAATGAAGAGGAAATAGGCAGTCTACCTGAAAACGAATTCAGAATAATGATAGTAAAGATGATCAAAAATCTTGGAAAGAGAATGGAGAAAAAACAAGAAACGTTTAACAAGGACGTAGAAGAACTAAAGAGCAAACAAACAATAAATGAAAGTAAAAATTCTGTAGAAGGGATCCATAGCAGAATAAATGAGGCAGAAGAACGGATAGTGACCTGGAAGATAAAATAGTGGAAGTAACTACTGCAGAGCAGAAAAAAGAAAAAAGAATGAAAAGAATTGAGGACAGTCTCAGAGACCTCTGGGACAATATTAAATGCACCAACATTCGAATTATAGGGGTCCCAGAAGAGGAAGAGAAAAAGAAAGAGACTGAGAAAATATTTGAAGAAATTATAGTTGAGAACTTCCCTAATATGGAAAAGGAAATAGTTATTCAAGTCCAGGAAGCACAGAGAGTCCCATACAGGATAAATCCAAGGAGAAACAGGCCAAGACACATATTAACCAAACTATCAAAAATTAAATACAAAGAAAAAATATAAAAAGCAACAAGGGGAAAACAACAAATAACATACAAGGGAATCCCCATAAGGTTAACAGCTGATCTTTCAGCAGAAACTCTGCAAGCCAGAAGGGAGTGGCAGGACACATTTAAAGTGATGAAAGGGAAAAACCAACAACCAAGATTATCCAGCAAGGATCTCATTCAGATTTGATGGAGAAATTAAAACCTTTACAGACAAGCAAAAGCTAAGAGAATTCAGCACCACCAAACAAGATTTACAACAAATGCTAAAGGAATTTCTCTAGGCAGGAAACACAAGAGAAGGAAAAGACCTACAATAACAAACCCAAAACAATTAAGAATATGGTAATAGGAACATACACATCGATAATTACCTTAAATGTAATTGGATTAAATGCTTCCACCAAAAGATGTAGACTGGCTGAATGGATACAAAAAGAAGACCCGTATATATGCTGTCTACAAGAGACGTACTTCAGACCTAGGGACACACACAGACTGAAAGTAAGGGGATGAAAAAATATATTCCATGCAAATGGAAATCAAAAGAAAGCTGGAGTAGCAATTCTCATATCAGACAAAATAGACTTTAAAGCAAAGACTGTTACAAGAGATAAAGAACAACACAACATAATCATCAAGGGATCGATCCAAGAATAAGATATAATAATTGTAAATATTTATGCACCCAACATAGGAGCACCTCAATACATAAGGCAAATACTAACAGCCATAAAAGGGGAAATTGACAGTAACACAATCATAGTAGGGGACTTTAACACCCCACTTTCACCAATGAACAGATCATCCAAAATGAAAAAAGGAAACACAAGCATTACATGATATATTAAACAAGATGGACTTAATTGATATTTATAGGACATTCCATCCAAAAACAAAAGAATACACATTCTTCTCAAGTGCTCATGCAACATTCTCCAGGATAGATCATATCTTGAGGCACAAATCAAGCCTTGGTAAATTTAAGAAAATCAAAATCATATCAAGTATCTTTTCTGGCCACAAGGCTATGAGACTAGATATCAATTACAGGAAAAAATGTGTCAAAAATGCAAACACATGGAGGCTAAACAATACACTACTTAATAACTAAGATATCACTGAAGAAATCAAAGAGGAAATCAAAAAGTACCAAGAACCAAATGACAATGAAAACACCATCGTGTTTTCATCCCAAAACCTATGGGATGCAGCAAAAGCAGTTCTAAGAGGGAAGTTTATAGCAATACAATCCTACCTTAAGAAACAAGAAACATCTCAAATAATCAACCTAACCTTACACCTAAAGCAATTAGAGAAAGAAAAATCCAAAGAAGAAACCCCTGTAGTTAGCAGAAGGAAAGAAATCATAAAGAGCAGATCAGAAATAAGTGAAAAAGAAATGAAGGAAATGATAGTAAAGATCAATAAAACTAAAAGCTGGTTCTTTGAGAAGTAAAAAATATTGATAAACCATTAGCCAGTTTCATCAAGAAAAGAAGGAAGAAGACTCAAATCAACAGAATTAGAAATGAAAAAGGGGAAGTAACAACTCACACTGCAGAAATACAAGGGATCATGAGAAATTACTACAAGCAACTATGTGCCAATAATATGGACAACCTGGAGGTAATGGACAAATTCTTAGAAAAGCACAACCTTGTGAGACTGAACCAAGAAGAAATACAAAATATGAACAGACCAATCACAGGCACTGAAATTGAAATTGTGATTAAAAATCTTCCAACTAACAAAAGCCCAGGACCAGATGGTTTCACAGGCGAATTCTATCAGACCTTTAGAGAAGAGCTAACAACTATCCTTCTCAAACTCTTCCAAAATATAGCAGAGAGAAGAACACTCCCAAACTCATTCTGCATGGCCACCATCACCCTGATACCAAAACCAGACAAAGATGTCACAAAAAAAGAAAACTACAGACCAGTATCACTGATGAACATAGATTGAAAAATCCTCAACAAAATACTAGCAAATAGAATATATCAGCACATTAAGAGGATCATACACCATGATCAAGTGGGGTTCATCCCAGGAATGCAGGGTTTCTTCAATATATGCAATCAATGTGATAAACCATATTAACAAATTGAAGGAGAAAAACCATATGATAATCTCAATAAATGCAGAGTAGGCTTTCGACAAAATTCAACACCCATTTATGATAAAAACCCTCCAGAAAGTAGGCATAGAGGGAACTTACCTCAACATAATAAAGGCCATATATGACAAACCCACAGCCAACATCATCCTCAATGGTGAAAAACTGAAACCATTTCCACTAAGGGCAGGAACAAGACAAGGTTGCCCACTCTTGCCACTATTATTCAACATAGTTTTGGAAGTTTTAGCCACAGCAATCAGAAAACAAAAAGAAATAAAAGGAATCCAAATTGGAAAAGAAGAAGTAAAGCTGTCACAGTTTGCAGATGACATGATACTACACATAGAGAATCCTAAAGATGCTATCAGAAAACTACTAGAGCTAATCAATGAATTTCAAAAAGTAGCAGGATACAAAATTAATGCACAGATATCTCTGGCATTCTTATACACTATTGATGAAAAATCTGAAAGTGAAATTAAGAAAACACTCACATTTTCCACTGCAACAACAAAAAATAAAATACCTAGTAATAAACCTACCTAAGGAGACAAAAGACCTGTATGCAGAAAATTATAAGACACTGATGAAAGAAATTAAAGATGGTACAAAGAGATGGAGAGATATACCATGTTCTTGGATTGGAAGAATCAACATTGTGAAAATGACTCTACTACTCAAAGCAATCTACAGGTTCAGTGCAATCCCTATCAAACTACCACTGGCATTTTTCACAGAACTAGGACAAAGAAGTTCACAATTTGTATGGAAACACAAAAGACCTCGAATAGCCAAAGCAATCTTGAGAAAGAAAAATGGAGCTGGAGGAATCAGACTCCTGGACTTCAGACTATACCTCAAAGTTACAGTAATCAAGACAGTATGGTACTGGCACAAAACCAGAAATATAGATCAATGGAACAGGATAGAAAGCCCGGAGATAAACCCACACATATATGGTCACCTTATCGTTGATAAAGGAGGCAAGAATATACAATGGAGAAAAGACAGCCTCTTCAATAAGTGGTGCTGGGAAAACTGAACAGCTGCATGTAAAAGAATGAAATTAGAACACTCCCTAACACCATACACAAAAAGAAACTCAAAATGGATTAAAGATGTAAATGTAAGGCCAGACACTATCAAACTCTTAGAGGAAAACATAGGCAGAACACTCTATGACATAAATCACAGCAAGATCCTTTTTGACCCACCCCCTAGAGAAATGGAAATAAAAACAAAAATAAACAAATGGGATCTAATGAAACTTAAAAGCTTTTGCACATCAAAGGAAACCATACACAAGATGAAAAGACAACACTCAGAATGGGAGAAAATATTTGCAAATGAAGCAACTGACAAAGTATTAATCTCCAAAATTTACAAGCAGCTCATGCAGCTCAATATCAAAAAAACAAACAACCCAATCCAAAAATGGGCAGAAGACCTTAATAGATATTTCTCCAGAGAAGATATACAGATTGCCAAGAAACACATGAAAGAATGCTCAACATCACTAATCCTTGGAGAAATGCAAATCAAAACTACAATGCGATATCATCTCACACCGGTCAGAATGGCCATCATCAAAAACTCTAGAAACAATAAATGCTGGAGAGGGTGTGGAGAAAAGGGAACCCTCTTGCACTGTTGGTGGGAATGTAAATTGATACAGCCACTATGGAGAACAGTATGGAGTTTCATTAAAAAACTAAAAGTAGAACTGCCATACAACCCAGCAATCCCACTACTGGGCATATACCCTGAGAAAACCATAATTCAAAAAGAGTCATGTACCACAATGTTCATTGCAGCTCTATTTACAATAGCCAGGACATGGAAGCAACCTAAGTGTCCATTGACAGATGAATGGATAAAGAAAATGTGACACATATAGACAATGGAATATTACTCAGCCATAAAAAGAAACGAAATTGAGTTATTTGTAGTGAGGTGGATGGACCTAGAGTCTTTCATACAGAATGAAGTAAGAAAGAAAAAAACAATTACTGTATGCTAATACATTTATATGGAATCTAAAAACAAAACAAAACAGAAAATGGTCATGAAGAACCTAGGGGCAAGACAGAATAAAGACACAGACCTACTAGAGAATGGACTTGAGGACACGGGGGGGAGGGAAGGGTAAGTTGGGACAAAGTGAGAGAGTGGTAGTGTATATATGGACATATAAACACTACCAAATGTAAAATAGATAGCTTTTGGGAAGCAGTCGCATAGCACAGGGAGATCAGCTTGGTGGTTTGTGACCAGCTAGAAGGGTGGGATAGGGAGGGTAGGAGGGAGTGAGATGCAAGAGGGAAGAGAGATGGGGATATATGTATATGTATAACTGATTCACTTTGTTATACAGCAGAAACTAACACACCATTGTAAAGCAATTATATGCCAATAAAAAGTTTAAAAAAGTTGTATGAGAAATAATTATGCCACTCAATACTAAAAACAAAGTACTGTCAATACGAGAAAGTTAAAAATATTTATATTTTAGTCCAATTCTCCATGAATTTATACACAAATTAAAAGTATAGTGAGAAAATTCGACAATATCAAAATCCTGAAAAACTGAGAGCATATTGAATAAGTGATGAAGTGATTGAAGTGATCTATTTGTGTATATGTGTATATATATATATATATATATATATATATATATATATATATACACGTGTGTGTGTGTATTTGGGCCTTGACTTTTCAAAGTATTAAGGTAATAAATGATATCAAATACAAAACACCAAATAGAAGTATTAAAAAAGTAAAAAAATGGTAAATATTTGAATAGTTTGCTACAAATTCATTAACACATTTTTCTGACATTTCTAACTAAATTCATTAAGCACGTTCCAAAGTATGTTACTATTACTTAATTTTCACTAGTTACTACTTATGAAGCCAGGTTTCATTTCAGTGCTCTATGTATTTTCCTTCAGTTTTTTAGCCTTCAGGAAATTGAGGCACAAAGAAGACAAATAATTACTACCCTAGGTTGCACATGAGTAAGAGCCATAATTAAGGTTCAAATCGAGTTCTGCCTTTAATGCTCTGCTTCTTTCCACTGTGTATGCCTCATTGCCCCAACCAAATCAGGGTCTGTTATTGTCTACCAAAATTGAGCAATTGTCTGTTGACTCTTAATCAATAGGGTCAGACCAAATAGACAAATGTAATCAACTGTATATTAAAAAATATTTTGGTAGACTTTTTAGTTGCCTCAAATTGCTTTTACTTTGCTTTTAAAATAAAACATAGAATCATTATTTAGAAAAATGCAGGAAGAGGCTTATTTTGTTTTTCTCTTAAGCTGGAAGAGGGAGCGTAAGTAGAATTGTTAGACCGTAACTACCAGAATCTCTAACCAAGGCTCAGGAATAACTGAAGAGAAATACCCTACTCACACCTTCGTATTATGGAGATTTGGGTTCCTCTTCATCTGTGAATCACAAGTGTAAATTTGTTTATACAATATTACCATACAATCTGTCATGACTACAGACTGTTGAAAAGAGAATGATGAATTTAATTGTAGGGGTTTGGCAGATGACGTACAGAGGGTGTTGACAAAAGATGGGATAATAACTACTTCCCCTCACTTCACACCCATAACATTGTAATACAAATTTCTAAATAAGAAAAAAACCCAAAAATTCTTGTCAAATGCGATAGATGGCATTACAGGATGTAATATGACACTTTCTGAAACTGCATAATGTGAATTCAAAAAATTTCCGCTGAAAATTACATTGTATTGACATGCAATTTTTAAAATGTCATTGTCGGAGCTTCTAGAGAGCTAGCTTATTTTAGATTCATCTGTTTATAAAGAAAACATGTCATTGTTAATTTGTTTTACTTTATAAGCCCTTCTCTACCTGGAAGAATAATGTAAATTTTTTTTTTAAAATTAATAACTCAAAAGCAAAACAGAAGTAGGAGAATCCCATGGGGACATGCTGCAGCTGGCATTGTTATTCTCAACTGTTGGTGCATCCACATATTATTGCCACTTCCCCCTGAAGAACAGGTTGTGCAGGTAAGTGCTCATCGAGGAGTATTACCCTGATTGATGAGAAGTAACATGAAATTAATTTTCAGATCCACCAGACACTTTACAATGCAAGGCAACCTGCAGTTTTCCAGATAATCAATATCACTAAATGCTGTAATCGTGTTTGTCATGTAGAGAATATGCTCAAAAAAAGGTGTACCATCTCCCATTTTCATGGAAACCTGAGTTTACAAATCACTTTTAAATAGAGACTGATTTTGAGATTTCTTGTGGCAAGAGACTGATTTTCCCAGGTAATTATAAACCAATGAAATAGCTTGCAAATTATGTAAATCAGCATATACAGAAAAAAATATTAAGAGCCCATACTATTTCTAAACAAAATATAGTATGGTATTTGCATTAGTTAGGACTCTTGTCTGTAAACAAAAGAAATTCCACACAAACCAGTGGGAAAATGAATTTTATGCCTCGGTTCCAAGGAGTGGATGGAATTGACTTCAGGCACAATCTGGATCCAAGTATTCACATAGAATCACAAGAGCCTTATCTTCTTTTTCTCCAGTTCTAAACTATCCTTACGTTGGCTTCTGAGATGGGTACTCTCTACATGGTTTTTAAATGACCCATGGCAACTTGAGGTTATAATACTTGCAATCTTGAAAGGAAAGAAATGTTCTCTCTTTCAGTAGCCATGGGAATCACCTCAAATTGCTTTAACTGGTCTTGTTTACATATTGACAGAGACTCCTAAATTGCCTATCAATATACCCATTTTTTAACTTTCCCCTTAGAAACAGAACCCTAAGTCTTTGGTTGACACATTGCTATTCAGAATGTCATCACATTTCTCATCTCCCCTTGAAGCTAGATATTGTCACGTGACTAAGTTCTGACCATTGAAATGTAAGCAGAAGTATTGTGTGGAACTTCCAGGAAGAATACATTAAGGTAGTTTTCTTAAAGTAAAAAGCCTCTTCTTTTGCCTTTTTGCCCTTACTCCTTCAGGCCTGCAAGGTGATGACTCAAACGCTAGTGGGCATCTTGGGCCATGAAGTGACTAAGAAAAATGGTAGACATTAGTTAGGATGGATGGTGGAGCAGAATGATAGAAATCTGTGTTCCTTAGGACATTATCTAGCCACCATACAATCTCTGCACTGCCCTCCTCCATTACCTCTTTAATGCTAAGGAAGAATAATCATCTATCAGGTTTAAGCTGTAAAATATTTTTTTAAACATCAATAACATGACTGTTGTGGGACCAATTGTGGTCTAGGGGATGAGACCACCTTGGGTCATATGGTCCTCCCCTGTGACAGAGGAGGCAATAGCCCATGAATAACAGCTTTACCAGGGGTGGATATAGTAGTTTCAAAAGGACATAAAAAGTCAATAATAAAGTTTTATATCTATTATGTTCATGTCAGCCAAAAAGTATGTGCCGATAAATCCTACCTACTATAGAACATAAGGAAGAGAATGTATTTCCTTGTATCATCACTGTTCTGGAATTCATGACCAGTCAACGAGGTTTAGAATATTTGTGAGCAGCATATATAGGTATTCATTTCCATATGATGCTAACAGAGACCTGGAGGAGGATTTAGAGTGAGAGATAAAAACTATAAGGTTGGTTTAAAGAAAGAACATAATGACATCTACAGAGAGAAGTTATGCTTTGATAGTTAACAGATGGTTATCCTGCCCCCAAGACGAGACAAGCTTTTCTACAAAAGAAGGTGCTCCAGTTCTAACTCCACTTCTAACACCATACTTCTGACTCTACAACGTTATCATCTGGAACACAAGGTAACAAGGAGATACCATGATGGAGGCTTAACTTCTCATAGTTCTTTTTGCCTCAGTGTTTCTGTGACTATATTACTCACTTTTTTTGTAACAAAAGTCATTGCATGTTACCGAACTGTCTGTAATCATCATGTTTCCTGAACTGGAAGATAGATAGTGATGATTACAAAAGAACATTAGCAAGAGCAACAGAAACTCCGTATTTCCAATATTTCACTTTTGAATGTGAAGAAAAATTTGCCAATTCATTTTCTCAATGATGTCTTTTAAAGAATAAAAAAAGTTTAATTTTGGTTAAGTTTGATTTACCAATTTTTCTCTTATTATTATTTTGTGTGTTCTAAGAAATCTTTGCCTACCCCAAGATTATGAAAATATCTTCCTATATTCTAGAAGCTTTGTATTACATTTATGATCACCTCAGATTAATTTTTTTTTTTTTTTGGTGGTATGCGGGCCTCTCACTGTTGTGGCCTCTCCCATTGCGGAGCGCAGGCTCCGGACGCACAGGCTCAGCGGCCATGGCTCACGGGCCCAGCCGCTCCGCGGCACGTGGGATCTTCCCGGACCGGGGCACGAACCCGTGTCCCCTGCATCGGCAGGCGGATTCTCAACCACTGCGCCACCAGGGAAGCCCTCAGATTAATTTTTGTGTATGGTTATTATAGGTTGAAATTTACCTTTTTCATATAGATAACCGCTTGTTTCAGTAATAGTTGCTTAAAAAGACTTTCCTTTCCCCATTAAACTGATTTGGAGCCTTTGTTGAAATCAGTTGACTATATGTGTAGTTTTATATTTCTGGTTTCATTTTGCTTAATACTCTACTCTCGTGATTACTGTAAATTTATAGTAACTGGAAATCAGGTACTGTAAATACTCTAACTTTGTTCTTTTTTCAGTATTAGTTGATTGTTCTAGATCCTTTGCATTTCAGTATAATTTTAGAATAATCTATTTCTTAAAAGTAATTAGAATAGGATAACCTATTCCCTCAAAAATAACTTGCTGGAATTTTTATAGGGGTTTCATTAATTCTGTGTAGTCATTTAGAGAAAATTATAGCAATTTGAGTTTTCTAATTCATGAGCATGATATATCACTGCATTTTCTTGGACATTATTCACTTTCAGCAATTTTTATAGTTTTCATTATGAAGGTCTTACACAAATTTCACTAGTTTTATTTCTAGGTATTTGTTGTTTTATTGATACCATTGTAAAAGATTTTCTTTAAGTTTAATGTTTTGTTATTGCTAATATATAGAAGTATAATTAAATATATACATTGATGTTGTATCCTATGGCCTTCTCAAATTCACTTATTAATTCCAGCAGTTTATGGGATCCTTTGATTCCTTTTAGTATAAAGAGAAACTTAAATCTCTCTTTCACCCCTGTTTCTCAGTCCACTTCCCTAGTTCTTGCTGTGCAAGACATCACAGCACCAGATTCTTTTATTTCTTTTCAGAAATAGGCAAAGCATATACAAAGAAGCACCAATAGTACTGCAGTATGCATTACATATAGTTTTGTGTTTTGGTGGTTCCTTACTCCACCTTTCTGAGGATCAAATTTGTCTTGAGTATCTACAATTCATATGAAAATGTATTAAACAAAGAAAACAAGTTTTCAAACTTGTTTGAAACTATATTTGTTTTCTCCAAATTTATAATATCAAAAAATGAAATAAAGCATAGTTCCAGTGCTGTTTAACAATATGAATTAATAGAAAGCTCTACATATTGTGAGTATTTTAATTACAATACAGTATTACAATTTGGGATTATATATGTTCTCTTCTACAATCAGTTTTGGGGGCGCCGGTGATTTTCAATATTGGCTGCTCATTGGAATCACTCAACTTGCTTTAATAAAGATACTGATGTGTGGGTTCCACCCCAGAGAGTCTGATTTTATTGATGTGGGATATGGATTAAGCAAAGGGATTTTTTAAAGTTCCCTAGGTGATTTTAATGTGAAGCCAATTTGAGAACGCTGTTTTACACCTTACTAAAAAAAAAGTATATATAATGTATATATATATTATATATATATAAAGTATATATATATTATATATAATATATATATACTCCTCAAGGGAGATTTTAAATGCAGAAAAAGTCTATATAGTTTATATAGTTTGTATTTGTAATTTTTATAAGCAGTGTCATGGATCAAGAAGTTAAATAACTTGGAAACATAAAATTCGAGTAACCTTACCTAAGGCAATTAACCTTTCCACCTACTGTTTCTGCACGCCCCAAATTGAAACCTTAGCAATGAACTATAACTTGTTCTTGTTAAGAAATTACTGCAGGTCTCTTTGAAACACAAAATATGATAAAAATGTTTAAACATAGAAACAAAAGTACAAGGATTTAGGGGGGAAAATCTTAAAAACACGTTGTGTTGATATTTAGTACTGATTGTTAACCTTTTGTAGTCATGGAGGATTGCTTGGGGACAATGTTGTAATACTAAGTCAAATGGTCTATTTGACTGATCCAGACTGCACTTTCTTATATTCTTCTATTCTAAAAATTTTAAGCAATATTCCAAAATAATGCAAGCAACACATGGCAAGGAATAAATAAAACTGTTACCTAGAGTAGTAGTTTCAGAGGAGTTTGTTTTAATTGACAAAATGAAATAACCATCTAAATAGTTCAGTATCAAATCCCATATTTTCAAGGCTTATTATTTAAGTTCCAATCATCCTAACATATTGCTTGATTGAGATGTACATAATACTACATTAGAACTTCTGTAGATTTTAGACCAATTTTTAAATCTAAAGTGAGGTATAACACAGGCAAAAAGGATATATTACAAAACGTAGCATTCAACACAGTGACACAAGTTAGGTTCTGAGTAATCATTAGCAGATAGGCAGGTAGGCAGGCAGGATGGAAGAGAGGCAGGGAAATATTCTCTCTCTCTCTCTTTCTCCCTCTATTTATCTATTAATATCTATCTATCTATATGCATATATATATTAGGCTATATATAATATACACTTACGAGTAGAACAATGCATTTGAAGTCTATCATGAGAATTTCTACAAAATGCAAAATGTTTCTTGAGCAGGATCTGTATATAAATCCCTCCTTTGCCATTTAAGACCTTTGTAAAATTGGAGAAATCAGTTAAATCCTTTTTTAATTTTCTCATTTATTTCAATGCATGTAATAGTACTTCTTAGGGTTGTTTTGAAGATTGAGTATGATCATGTTTATGACAATGCTTATGCAAGAGGTGGGCTGGATCTTCAATATATGATCATTACTTAATTTTCATAATTAAACCTAAATCACTTTTGTTTTCATAATCTTATTTAAATCTGAATTTTATAAGATGCATTCTGCAGTAAAGAGTAGCAAACACCACCAAATAGCTTATCTTCTTCTTTAGTTAATTTATTTTACTAATCTGAATTATTGAACACTTCACTGTCCATCTCTAACATGGCTGAGAATAAGGAGTTGATCTAAGTATGTGAAAGAAAAATGTATCCTAAATTGTGCAATGACATTGTTACTCTTATTATTTTATGTATTTGAATTTATACCATCTTTATGCTTTTGACCCTTGGTACTCAGTGTGTGCCATAGACCAAGGATGATGTTGTCATTTAGAGAACATGTTAGAATTCCAGATCTACTCAATCACAATCTCCATTTTAGCAAAATTCCCAACTAATTAATATGTAGACACATTAAAGTTTAAGAAGTGCTGCTGTAGATTATAAACAGTTGGATATTACTCTTATGAAAATTTAAAAATATATGACCTAAACTCTGCATAAATTCTTACTTCATGAATTTTGATTCTGGATCCTATGGACACAGTTAGGTTTGTTGTAAAGAACAGTAAATCAGGAGTCAAAGCACACTTTTTTGATATTGGCTGTGCCACTTAATAGTAGTGAAAATGCATCAAGTTCTTAAACTTCTAAGAGTATCTGTTTTGTCATTTGTAAAGTGAAGGGCTAGTTAATACATCTCCTGATACTCAGTGGGATTATTTAGAGGTTCAAGTGAAATGGCACTTTAAGAATTTTCAAGGTCTGTACACATTAGGCGCTATTAGAATCTATGAGTTTAGATCAGCTGACCACAGGTAGATTTTGAGTAAGAACTTATAAGGGAGGAAGACAAGATGACAACCAGAGTTTAATAACAATTTCTTTATAGCTGCTGCTTTATATCGGAAATAGAAGGTGGCTTAGGAGTGTCCTAAAGAGAAAGGTAGTTTTGAATAATTTCGATCTTTATTTTTACTGATTGATTTGTGTTGACTTTGAGTGGGTGGTCCAATCAGTTACTTTGTAATTAGCTCACAATGAAATTTTATTCAGAATTTGCCTTCAATTTTTCCTAGGGATGGTCTCAGTAACTGACTTGAGATCTGAGGAAATATCATGTCCCCTGGATTTGGCATGGCAGTGAGGACATCGTGAGGGATGTCTTTATGGAAGTCAACGATGCAAATTCTGGTTCTTTCCATTACAGATAAAAAGACTTGTGGTCCTCATGAATTCCAGTGTAAAAACAACAACTGTATTCCAGATCACTGGTGGTGTGATAGCCAAAATGACTGCAGTGATAATTCAGATGAAGAAAACTGTAGTAAGTAACTCTTGCTTGAGAGCGTTGCAAGCTTGACAGCCTATTCAATAAGCAGGATAGCAATTTTTAGTTCAGTTAAGGTATGAATTTGAACCTGTCTGTCCTGCAGCTCACATTTTTATACGTATATCACATTTGAACAAGAATATTCAGACTAAATTGACCTAAATCTCAAATGGTAGAATTATTGAAATGCTCATACTGGGAGTTACTTTCTTACATTTATCAGAATTAGTATGAAAGTATCATGAGGTTTAATGCAACCCATTAGTATGCAATGAAGGTAGCCCTTGATGCAAATTCATACAAAGAGCTGAATGATATGGAGACAGTACAAAACATATCATTCTTTAATGGATGGAATTCATTTTATTTGTCTCAAATCCTATTACACTACAAATTCACCCAAGAGCATCTTTCAGTGAAATATCATTTATTCTCTCTGGAGTGGTGAACAACATAGGTATTCAGGATGCTTTTCTCTCAAAATAGAATAAAGCTATTATCATCATCTGCCTCCTGCATTTTTATGTAATAAATTTAAAAGACATTAATTAACCAACAGTTTTATTTTCTAAGAAGCATGACAGTATGCAAAATTGTGATAGTATCTCTATCTTCTAGCATTAATTTCTGAATGTATTTCTTACTGGCACTTTCTTATGCTGCTGTTTAAATAAAGAGGCATATAATCATGTTCAAAATAAGATAATAATCAAATTCCATTGATTAAATATTTACATTCTGCTACTTCCAAAAAGGATTTTATGATAACAATAATGTCTACTCTTATGCATTGGACTTAGAGCATTCATTTCCCAAGATACAGGAGACAAAATAGGAATTGTTATATTAAAGCATGGGGATATATTATATAAAAGCATACAATTAGTAGAGTCACAGCCTTAATAAACCACTTGGATGTTCAGTTTGCAAAATGTCAACTAATGTTTTGAATAACTTTCAGAACTTAATCTGACTAGTGTTTGAGTACCAGGTACATTAATTATGAAATCTCTGGATCATTATGATTATGAAATACTTTGAATATAGAAAGTATTACTATTATTACTCCCTTTTCACATAGATATCTCCCAACTGATTGTACTCTTTAGAAAGGTAAAAAGTATTGCAGAGAGTCATTAGAGTGTTCTAGATTCCTTTAATCAGTAATTTAAAAAACAATTTTTGTATAGCATGTTTTCAGATTCTGTCCAGTGATTAAAATAAAAATCTAATGGGGTGATGGTGGTAAGAATAGAGGAGAAATATAAAAAAGAAACAATTATTATATACTTTTAATTTATTTTATTTGTATTTCAGAGCTTAAATACACAGATAACTACTTAGCTTAGTTTTGGATACATTTAGTGTTAGTTATCAATAATATACCTGAGAGGAAATGCCTGTGACTGAAGGATATTGAAAACAAGAGAGGGTAGGTGGGAAGGCAACACAGGAGACTCACATCTTGGAAGACCCTTAATTCAAGTCATAATTTAAATTGTGTGAGAAGTTAGGTTACTGCTTTAATGAGAAATGAAGAAGAATGAAGGGTTGAGAAAGCTCACTTCTGAGTCTGCTGGGGTTTCTTAAATGGCTGAATATCATTTTGCTGACATCTCCTATAAGTCATCTTCTGATGCAAGAAAGCAAGGAGAAGGAACATTGCCTCTCACTTGTCGCTGTGGAAACTTAGTGATAAATCATTGTAGCCACAGAGCCCTTAAGAAAAAGCAAGGGAATTGACTGCAGTATCAAGCATTGCAGTATAAAATACCCAATTATGTGTGTATCTCTTTTAGTTCCTACTCACTCTGAGCTTGTGGCTAAGACAGGTAATATTGATGAATTTGCAGAGGAGAGATGACAGTGAACAAGAATGAAGCATATTATGGTTGTGACATGGAAGAATAGAAGGCATACACAGGATAAATATCAGAGTGGGTAACATGTTAAACATGTAAGAATATGTAAGAGAAAGGATCATGGGCTCTACATCATTGAGTGGTGTTTGAAGACACCATCTTGACTAGGCCAGAAAAATGGGAAGATTTAAGCATTGAAAATGCCAGTTCTACATAGACAGAAGCTGAGTCTCTGAAGAATGAGAAGAAAAAATACAGTATATCTATAGGGAACACCAAGAGACTAGTCCTGTAGAAGTCAGCCTTAGAAAAATTACTGTTGCTGTATTAATCTAATATCTTATTATCAATTGAAATTATAATATGTATATAATTACAACAGAACTATTATAATTATATACACATAATTATATATTGTAATTATGACTATATTATATACATCACATAATTTTATATATATAATTATAATATATATAGATGACAAAAATATACCCAAAAGGGCAAGTGGTATAATATTATTATGTTTTCTAAATATTATTAGTCAACGATATGCATTTTAGTGCACATTTTGTCATTTATTGTTAGCTCTTATTAAGTAGTGAAACATACCAGAGATAGTAAGTTGGTCTTATACAATAGCAACATGCTTTTTTTTTTTTTTACAGGCCTGTGTACTATCACACAACATTCATTTGCATTCATTGCCTCACTTATTTCTTTATCACATTTATCTGAGTTCCTACTTAAATATCTGGAGATGGAGTACCATGGTCTAACACAGTGCCTGACACATATTTATAATATTAGCAATGTATTTTAAAATTTGCTTTTGGACTTCTTTGTTTATAAATCATATATAATGAATTAACGTTTTAAATTGTATTGGAAACATTCCAGCCATACATATGGGAAGAGCTGGAATAGCAGTGGAGCAATTAACTGCCAGCTATGTTTTAGTTTAATATGCTTTCTAATGTTTTATATCTACATAAGATAATTAGTCCATTGTCATTTCATCATCTGATGATGATCATTTCCCTTGTTAAGTGTTCAGCAGGGACATTTTGCTTCAGCAATGATTTCTGCTCTTAAAAATAAGAAAATTTCATTGTTATTGGAGTAATTTTGTAATTTGGATCAAAGGTTTGGAAATATTTGAGAAATCTTGACATCTCTACTATTTTCATCAGCAACAAATATATATCGCATGTGTGCCTTCTAAGTAATTGATATGCAAAATAAAATTATTTCATATCTTTGAATTATTAAGAAGTAACTAACATTGCAATAGATTTTAAAGTATCAAATAATTTGATCAACTAGATCAAGTTTTATGTAGAAAGACAAGCTACATCTGCCTTATTTGAATTTCTAGTACTTTCACACTGAATTTATATGAAAAGATTTTTTTTGTATAGCACGTCAGTTATACTAATTGTATTCTAAAAATTCTCCTCAGATGCTCACACCCACATTGATATAACTTTTGAACTTATCACCAAGGGTTTATGATAATATACTCAGTGGAGAAATTGGAGTCTGGAAGCTTTTCTGCTATGCCACTAACTCTGTGGCTTAGAAAGTTGCTTTTATTTTCTGAATATAGCTTCTTAGGTTTTGTGCAGGACGGCTTTCATAGTTCGTTTCAGTTCTGAGGCAGTATGTTTGTGCCTTCACTAGTATCAAAGGAAGTGACCAATTTATATGATGCCTTTATTTTTTATCCTTATTATAGAATCAGCCTTCTGAAACATGCCCTGTAACGGCTTCTTGGCTGTTAATCTAGCATGTTTAAATGAGATTTATGGAAAACCTGGTTAATCGTTCATGTATGGGATTCCCTATCTATTTTAGATCTGAGGAATAGGTAATATCAGACCTAGTTAGTGTGGGAAAAACATTTTAGAAATACTAGGGAAAATGTCACATTTAAATTTTCTTTCCATATGGGCTAGATTTCAGGTATAGTCATTTTTTTGTTCTTTTTCACAAGAAAAGTGCCAACTATCACACCAAGTTCTAAAAATTGGTCTCTTACTTTATCCTGAAAAGATCAAAGGCAAAATAAACAATTAGAGAATACAATCACTTAGGATCTTCTCTCATAGCAAAATTACATTTTCCTCAAGAGAGAATTTCTTTTTGAGATAACTAGTAGCAAAAATTCTAAGACATATAGATGAGAGTTAGAAACAGATTAGCTTCCCCATTCCTTGATGACATTTGTATATGTATAAATAATTCAGGATTATTATTCAGAAGTAGATTTGCTGGCATATTTTAAAAACATGGTAGAAGCATACAGAATTTCCATTTGTGTTGGAAAATGCTTTTCCTAGTAAGTCTTTCAGTTCCTTTGCACCATATTGGAACGGAATAATTCACAATGGTAAGACAAGTCTCGATAGATCAAATGTTCTGTGGAACTATTGGGCAAATGCCTTGAACTACTGGCTATACATTTTTGTAACCCTGCATCAGCAACATCCAGCCCTCTCCATAGCAGTGCATAAAACCCTGTGAAGTTATTGCTGCTTAGCACATGATAAACACACTTGCTTTTAATTAGAATAAAGGCAAATTAGAATATTAAAGGAAGAATTATCCTCTTTGGATACCCTCATGTCCATGAAATAAAATGATTCTACTGCTGTTTTAAAACATCTAAATATACTATGTTTTAGATGTACGCTCTCTTTATTATTTAATGAAAATATTTTAATGTTATTTACCATCGTTTGATGAATTGAGCATTGATTAATTAATTATTTTACTATAATTTCTTTTCCCTGAGAATAAAACTGCATGTGTCTGCAAATAGAAGAAGGGTGAAACAACTTCAGTATGGATGGATAAAAAGAGAAAAAGGGTTTTTTTAAATTATTATTGTAAAGTGAAATAGTCATTGCTAGACATGTGCCTTGGACAATTAACTTGACTTTTCAGGGCTCTAATGTCAATGCCTGTAATAGGTGAGCACTTATTACTTCTTCAGTGGTATAGGAGGCAATGATATGACCTAACAGTAAAAGTATAGGCCCTGGTATTAGGTTGTCTAGGTTCAAGTTCAATACTAGCTCTTTTGCCTGCTGGGTGATTTGGAGTAAATTTCTTATCCTCTCTGTGCCTCAATTTACTCATCTAAAAAAGGATCCAACAATAGCAGCTACCTTACAGAGTTGTAAATATTAACTTACGAGCTAATTCAAGTACTTGGCATTAACTTCACCTAGTGCCTAACAACAAACAAGAAATCAGTAGCTGGTAATTTTTATTATTGTTTTAATTAGTAATATTAGTATTAATAAAGTTTTAAAAATTAAAATGTAATATATGTAAATATAGTGCAAAGTGAAAAAGAGAAACTGTTCTTGTCATGCTGTCTAAACAAAGGAGTATTGAAAAATGAGGGGGAGTCCCCCCTTATCATGCTACTGATAAGCATGATATTATTCCTAGTCTGAAGTTCACATTTTAAAATAAAGTCCCAGAGCAGAACAAAAAGCTCTGACATATATTCCACTTTTCACAGCCCTTCCAGTGTTCTCAGAAGGGGTCTTTATATATAAATGTAGGAGCCTTCATGATAACAAACATTCAAGATGTTACCCTATAGCTAGAAACCTAGTGATTGTGTAGAGATATATTCAAATACAGGCTGAATTATGCACAATCTTTATGGAGAAAATTATGCTTCATATGAATATTCCTTAAATTTAATTTCTGTTACCTATTTCTTTTTCATCTGAACAAGAATATTATTGTGTGTGAGACAGCTGTAAATACAGTTAATGACTGGGGGAAAACAAAAAGGGGTTCTCTCATCATACCAGATATCATTTCTCTTTGGAGAACCAAAACCAAACAATAGATGATGCCCAGCAGTCGTATTGATTACTTGCAGGAACAAATTACTGCAGTCCTACTTCATTGTCCGGATGAAACATATTCCACATAGGAATGAAGCCAAATAGCAAGTCACAATATTTGGCTTATGTCCTATGTGGAATATGGTGAAGCATAGTTAAATTAAATTGGGAAATTATCTAAAATGGCAGGTAAATTATGTAGGGCATAAGCAAACAATTGCATAAATAAAGAGGCAATTTTCAAAAAAGAATCTCCTCCTGCCTCTTCAATCCTTACCCACCCAGTCTTGTCCAATAATACCTCCATGTATAATTTAGTTCTAGGAACTCTGGATTTTCTGGGGACAAAATTGAAGAATTAGAAAGTCATTAGAATACATAATAAAAATTCAAGAACTAAATTCTAGAATCTTCACTAAATAAACAGCCCTGGGAACCCACAGGGATAACAAAATGTCTTACTTGCTTTAAGTAAGTACTTAAAATGACTTAGAATTTCAACTGGAAAAGATTGTTGTTTTGTTTTAATATGTAGATTTTTATGCCTTTTAATTTACTTTGCTGCTGCATTTTTAGTAAATAGTAGGCTATTTATCTTTTGTCTTTTCTTCAATTTGTTTCTATAATGCCACTTTCTATTCCTGACTTTAAAAATAAATTTGAAAAATCATTATATTATGTACCGTAGATCCTTCATGAAACATTTTTTCTAAACAATTTATCGGTTCTGCTTGGCTAACCTTTATTTTCTTAATGCTACCTCATGTTGTATGTCATATAAATTTTAGAATGAAGTTGCATATAATAGAATAACCCTGTGCTATTTTTCTGTTCCCAGAGCCACAAACCTGTACAGTGAAAGATTTTCTCTGTGCCAATGGGGACTGTGTTTCTTCAAGGTTTTGGTGTGATGGAGATTTTGATTGTGCAGATGGCTCTGATGAGGTAGGCATCTTTGCAAAATCAAACAAAAAATAAAGTAGTTCCTTAAAATCGCATTCGTAATTATTATTAAATTCAAGGAGTGTGACAAGGACAGCTCTGAATGCATTTTGCTTCTGACACACTGAGATAAGTATTATATCTAAGTGCTGTGCTGCACACATCCAGCACAGGGAAAAGCTCTTGTGCTACTATTGACAGTTAATTTTATATTCTCTTTTACCTCAAGTGGTGAATGGCTGGGTTGGGAATAAGATGTTTGGAAACTCTATTCCCTATAGCTGATGCCCTTGCCATCTGTGAATTTGTTCATCAATTTAATGCAGTATTTATAGTCAGGACTAATATTTTTATGCATTTTAAACAGTTTCTTCTCCCCAGTCTCTTTCTTCAGTACATATAGTCTTATAGACTTAGATATGGGTCATCAATTTTTATGAAACCACAGGTTTAGCTTTGCTTAGATGATGACTCACAATCCATTTATAATAAGCTCTACAATACACACAGTTAAGTGAAAAAGTTTAGAATTTCTCTGGATAATTCTGTAATTTTAGATTGTGCTAACATTTATAAAACTTCATGCAATTCATTACTTATGCATCTGTGTATTCATGTTACAGATATTAATCACTCCATGATGCTTTAAAAATAATACATGACACACCATAATAATCACTGTGATTACTATGAGAAAATAGTGATTTTCTCTGTTAATGATTTCTCTTGTTATTCTCAGGAACATAGCACTTGTGTAATCAAGTCTAGTCAGAGATGAAGGAAAAATGAGGTCTTTGGAGCTCAGTGGCCACCATGGCTCCTCCTGGTACAAAGTGACTCCCTAGGCCTCCCTAGACCATATTGACTCGAATATGTACTTAGCTTCACAAAGGGCCTCCCACTGACTGTAGGCTTGGCAAGAGAGAATCCTCCTGCTGCTCTAGAGGTTTCTGTGTTTCAGGTTCAGCTTCCTCAAGTATCCACTGATTATCCACCTCTTTGGGAGACACTGCAGGTCTCTATTAATGATAGAGCCCACACTAACTAGATCTTTCCCAGCCTTCAGGTATTCTTATCAAGTTTGGACAATTCTTCTCCATTCTCTATCTTGGAAAAGTTCCCCTAATCACATACAAGAGTCTAGAGTTTGGAAACCTTAATTAATTTCTCACCTGAAGTCCAGAAAACTTAAACCTTCAGGCTGCAAAGGTCACTTAGGAGAAGATGTAAAATACTACTTCTATTCCTGGGGCTATTCACAAAACAAGTCAAAATGAAATTTTAAAAAATGCACAGGGAAGTTCAAGTCTTAACATTGTTCAGCTACATATTTCCTTAGTATCTATTTACTCAAAAATTATATTAAATGTTTCCCAGTGAGGAAAGTATATTTCACATAAATTCATCCATATCATTAAGATGTTTTGTTTTTGTTTTCTTTAAAAAAATGTGTTCCATCAGCACCATGTCATTGTGAAACATCAAGAGGTGGGGATATATTGCTTAAGGCTTGTGATTTCATCTTGCATGTTGTTCACTAGATGTCCAACTTACGTAAACAGAATCAAACACTTCTTTTGCAAAATCTTATTCGCGTGAAAGTAGACATCCTTATCCATGCCATTTCTCTCATGCCGTAAGTTCATGGACATAGTGATGGCTGAATATATCTCCATTATCTGGACATTTTTATGATAATGTCCCTAGGGAATTAAATTAACTCTCTGAAAGGTGGTCTTTCTCTACGTTTACAAACATTTAGTATAGTCTATATGTAAGGAAATGGCTAACACTCTGGGCAGCTGATTTCTATTTCCTTTCTAAAATCTAGCATGATAGGTTTCATTGACAAGAAAAGCAAACAAACAAACAAAAAGGTGAGCTGTACAAATGGCTAGAAGGCATAATTACATGCAGGATATTCTCATATTGGGAACAAAAAATTGTGAGGATTAATTTTGTATGAATGTTAACTGAGTTAGTTTGTTAATTTCCAGCCAAAACAAAAAAAAAGAAACCAAAAACTTGTATCAATGTAATTGTGTATCAAGTTAGTGACAAACACAGAGAAGAACTATTTAAAGTGCCTTTAAAATATAATATATGGGGTGCTTCCCTGGTGGCACAGTTGTTGAGAGTCTGCCTGCCTCTGCAGGGGACGCGGGTTTGTGCCCCTGTCCGGGAGGATCCCACATGCCGCGGAGCGGCTGGGCCCGTGAGCCATGGTGGCTGAGCCTGCGCGTCGGGTGCCTGCGCTCCACAACGGGAGAGGCCACAGCAGTGAGAGGCCCGCGTACAGCAATAAAAAAATATGTATATATATATATATATATATATATATATATATATATATATATATATATATATATGTAATATATGGCCTCTGCATCCAGTATAATATACTGTAAGGACAAAAAGAAATTAAACTGTATTCGTAGATGTGTTGTTAAATAATAACATTGATTTTGCTAATTTGAATTTCATATATCAATATCTTAAGGGTAGGATAGTTCAAATGTTAAATTTTTAAAATATTAACACTCAAAATTTTTAAGTAAAATAAAGGAGATACAAATCTAGAAACAATGAAAGTAAATAAAAGTCCTATAATTAAATTCAAAAGTATCAGTTTGAGATCCTGATTTATTTTTCTCTTTTTAAAAATATATATTCTTAGCTCTGCCACTGAAAAATCCTAAAACCAATGACATCCCAGTCTTAAAGACTATCTCTAACACTCACATCATGACCTCTAAATACATTTTCCAGTTAACAGAATCAAAACCCCTTTAAGAAATGTTTAATTCTAGGTCTGAGAAAGGAAATTGACAAAATGAGCCACTAACATCTTGTCAAGCCAGAAAACAAGGCTATTAGGATAGTGTCGAGAGTACATAGGAGCAAAATTGCAGGGCTTTCCACTGACAAAAAGGACAATTTGAGCGTCAGAAAGAAAAAACAAATGACTGTAATGTATTTTGAAATATAATAAATGTACAAGGTACATGAGTTCATAATAATAGTTAAACAAATAAAAAGCTCAATTGTTACTTTGGAGGTTGCTAATGTATCAACATTCTTAGAATTCACTCAGCCAAAATCAGAATGTGGGACATTCTATAGAGCAAATTACCTGGTTCCTTCAAGTAGTAAATGGCATTTAAAAAAAGTAGGGGAATGGAAAATAGTTACACATTAAAAGAAACTCAAATCAAACTCAGTGTATAGACATCTTTTTTTTTTTTTTTTTTTTTTTTTTTTTTTTTTTTTTTTTTTTTTTTTGCGGTACGCGAGCCTCTCACTGTTGTGGCCTCTCCCGTTGCGGAGCACAGGCTCCGGACGCGCAGGCTCAGCGGCCATGGCTCACGGGCCCAGCCGCTCCGCTGCATGTGGGATCCTCCCGAAGCGGGGCACGAAGCCATGTCCCCCTGCATCGGCAGGCGGACTCTCAACCACTGCACCACCAGGGAAGCCCTATAGACATCTTTTACATCCTTCTTTTACCAAATAGTATTTTTATATAGTTAAGAAAATCAGAAAATTTTTAATGTGGATTGGGAATAACTTTAAGAAATTCTTGTTAATTCCATGATACTGTTAATTTTCTGAAGCTATCGTTGTTATGTTAAAGTTCAGAATATAAATAAATTGGGGGAGAGGATTATGAAACATGAATAGCCAAGTGTGGATAATTGTTAAATATGCATGGTGAGCACATGGGTCATATTATTCTATTCTCTCTATTTTTCTGTATGTTTTTAAATGTCTAAGATAATTAAATACCCCACAAATATAAATACAGACACACTGCATCAACTATACTGTAATCTATTATAAATCAAAATCTTCTGATGATAGAAAAAGTGTCTAGAAGTATTACCTTCTGTATTATTGTCAATACAAATAGACCAGTGTTACTGGTTACTGAACTCTTTTACTTGAATTAGCCTTATTGCTGAGATAAACATTAATTAATTCTATAAATATATACTGAGCAGTTTTAATCAATGCATATATTAGACACTTGATTCATAGACAGACATGATCCCTATCCTAGTGGACCTGAATTACATAAAATGTTAATTTATAGTCCTGATTTTCTACATTTGCTACTTTGTTCATTCAACCATTTATTCAGCAGTTTTTATTGAATGCTTACTTATTGAATGTGTCCCAGGCATAGTACTGGGCATGGAAGAGGAAGGTGGTGAACAAAATATATGAAATTACTTTCTCATGACTAGTGCATGGGCTATTTCTTCAACGTCATGCACCATTACATAACTTACCCCTCAGATACAGCACGTTTCTAATTCTCCTTACACAGGATCTTTTCTTAGTTCCATTTCTGTTTAAACTTCTTCTGTGAAACCTTTAAGAATTCATATGTTTAAAGCATATTCATTTATCTTGACAGTATATTTTACTGCAATTGTTGGTTTAGGTGCTGGTCTTCTATTAGAATTTATCAAATATGGGGAGTAATCTTAGTTTTCTTTGCATTGTTATTTAAGAAACTCTAGTAAATGGTAAATCTTCAATACTTGGGAGAAGAAGGGAAGAAGAAAGGAAGGAAAGAAGAAAATCAGTTATATAGCAGGCAGTCTAAACTGCCATCAGCAAAGAGAAAATGATAGGAATTTAGAAAATAAACTCTTCTTTCTTATATGGGATGAAAGTGGCAAGAAGCAGGAAGTAATAGTTTGATATGCTTCATTCACTGGGAGTTTCACAAGCTGTGAGAGTGCTGCACCTTTTGTGAAAGGAGCAGACAAATAGATTTTGGCAACAGTAGAATTTGCTAAACAGCAGAAAAACATCATCCCAGCAAGATATTTCACTGGAGCATCCCATTTCAACCAGAGCGGTCAGACTCAAGGAAAGTAAATTTCTAGTGGATCCCTTTCATTGATCTCACATAAAGAACTGAAAGGCCCCCAAAGGTATCACTACTATCTTATTTGACTTCCAAATAAAATCTGCATGCGAGCTAGCAGAAAATGCCAATTGTGACAGTTCATTTCACAGTTCTACAGGAACAAATGTCAGGAGAGTGGAAAAAGAATATGAACAGCAACCAAACTGTAAAAGAACAGGTACAGAGGGAACAAAAATGGGAATAAGAGGAAAGAAAGAACATTAGGGGAAGTTTTGCGAAGGCAAGACAGAATTGCCTTAGGATTCTTAGTTGTTTCACATTCATCCTTCCACCCCACTCCCAAGGAATCAGCTGTACTTGCTTAGAAATATTTTTTAGCCCTTTTATTTCCCCACAATCTTCATTGTCACTTACACTTATTAAAATTACATTACCCTGTAACTGTCTATTGGAGAATGAGCCACTCAGAGCAATTTAATTAGTTGATAAAGCCGTGGGATTTATGTTCTTTTTACATTTCTCTGTTTTATTATGACTAAGAGACAAATGAAAGTGGAAAAGGATTATAATGTTATATAGTCACAAGCTTAAATGTGACCATCTGAGTTTCTTGTATGTGTCTTTTTTGGGTTTGAAGACATTTGCCTAAAAAATTAATTTTAATTATGTCTGTGTTGTTTTTGACAGAGAAATTGTGAAACAAGTTGTTCCAAAGATCAGTTCCAGTGTTCCAACGGTCAGTGTATATCAGCAAAATGGAAATGCGATGGCCATGAAGACTGTAAATATGGAGAAGATGAGAAAAACTGTGATCCAGGTAAAATTCTTGAGGCCATATTTCATTTAACTAGTATTTTAACTTGGTTAGAATTTAAATTTAAGCAATGATATGCATAAAACAGTGGCAAATAATGTACATATTTACTGTTTTTAATAAATAATCTGAAATATCTGTAGATAAATTAATTGGTGTGCCCTTCATATATTTTGAAAGTGTTTTGGCAGGTAAGATTGTTATTATTTCAAGATCCAAGCATTGCTCCCCCAAATTTGGTTTTCTGGTCTCTATATTTTTCTACACCATTTGGAGTTGTTTTTCCAAGACAGCAACATGAAATATGTTGAAACTGTAAGTATGATAAAAGTCAGGTTTCAATTCTGGAAATTAAGGTTATAAAACAATGTAGTAGTTTCAATGTGATACCAACTGAGAAAAAGGATGTCTATTATTTCTATTTATATCATGGTCCAAAATAAAAATAAAATTAAGAAGCAAAACCAGAGTATAGGAAGAAAAACCCAATTTATACATTTCTATTCCTTAAACATGACTTTAAATATACTCATTAAATTAACTTTTATACTTAGGAATTTTAATAACAATATTCTACAGGAAAATAAATACTGGGGAAAAAAATCACTTTGTAATCTATGTATATGGTTATAAGCACTTTCATGGTTAAATTACTTTGAGAGACTAGGTCAGAATTGCAGATACCTGGCACACACATTACCATTGTCCCAGTACCGTGCCCATGGTCCATGTTGCTAATTGATCACATCTTTTTTCTTACTGAATCCAGACATATTCCCAGACTCCTTATTAATACAGATCCCTAGGCAAACACTGCCAATTAAAAGAAATTAAATCCCAAGGGAAAAGCTTTTTAGCATTCCTGGACTAAGTAATTTAGACCACAGAGTCATTATGTAAGTACATTTGGCTACCCAGTAGCCTAATATAAGGCCAAGAACCCCAGAGGTTTGAATGCAAACTTAGCAAACTCAAACACATAGACAAAGAAAGGTCTCATCATTATTATGTCAATTAATTAAATTGGGTATTGGTAGTAACTTATTTATCCACACTAAAAAAAATTTTTCCACATCATAAAAAAATACTTCGAATTCTACAGACTCTGCTAATTATACATATATTCATATTTTAAACCCCAAACCAAAAAAAATAAATAAATAAACTTCTTAAAACTTATGTAAATATGACATTTATATCAAAACAGCCAAATAGATATCATGGGGTCTATGAGACTATGCCAAGATTTCCACTTTTAGCTTTATACAATGCACATATGAATTAACATTCCCAAAGGTCACTAAATCCTATTACAGTTTAAAAATAATTTGAGGCTTTTGTCTTTTAAATAAATTAGTTTAAAATTGTAAAAAAATACATTTAACTTCACAAATCAGAAGGATGGAGGATATAGAGGGTTTTTTTCTTTCCCTTTCTTTCTTTAGTCTAGTGAGTTGAATACTTATTGTACAGGCTATTACATCATGAGGTATATTTAATACAATGCAATAATATTGTAAAGCACATCTTAAGTCAATATTTAATATCAGATGTTGAATATAGCTCAAATAATCTAAACTATTTTCATTACTACGTATAATTTTTATATGCTTATATAATGCTTTTATCTATCAACCATTCATTCTGTTCACTAAATCTAAATTTCAACTTTATATTCAGCTTCTCCTGCTTGCTCATCAAGTGAATATATATGTGCCAGTGGAGGATGTATTTCAGCATCTTTGAAATGTAATGGAGAATATGATTGTGCTGATGGTTCAGATGAGGTAAAATCTACCTTTTGGTTAAAATCTCTGAATTACAAGAATTAGGTTTGAGAAAGCAAATATAGTAAAAACAAAGAGACAGAATCTTGATTCTTCGCACTGTCTAAAATGTCAAGACAAGAACATTGAATACAGTAATTTCAGCAAATACCTGAATCTTCGTGCTGTCCATAGACTAAACCCTATTGTCATTTGCAGAGGTGATATTCATTAAATAAAAATAAAAGAAAGCCCACAGTATAGTCAGTCTCCAGTATTGTCAGCTGCATGTTTATCTTGCTTGTGACCATAGCATTATCATTAATGAAAACTGTAGTGGCTGTTTGTATTTGAACAGATGGACTGTGTGACTGAGTGTAAAGAAGATCAGTTTCGATGCAGAAATAAAGCCCACTGTATTCCAATTAGATGGCTTTGTGATGGAATTCATGACTGTGTGGATGGCAGTGACGAAGAGAACTGTGACAGAGGTAAGGTACTGTGTGTGTGTGCATGTGTGTGTGCGTGCGCGCCTGCAAATAAGAGAATGGCAAGAATGGCAGTTAAGATGCTACGTAGAGGATGTGAGGGCGATCTGGCTGTGACATCTGTCACCCCATTGATCGCCAGGGTTGATTCGGCTGATCTGGCTGGCTAGGCGGGTGTCCCCTTCCTCCCTCACCGCTGCATGTGCGTCCCTCCCGAAGCTGCGCGCTCGGTCTAAGAGGACGACCTTCCCTGATAGAGAAGGACCATTCTTCAGTCAAGGGTATACGAGTAGCTGCGCTCCCCTGCTAGAACCTCCAAACAAGCTCTCAAGATGCTACGCAGAATATTTACATAGTGTGCTAGAGGCAGAGGATAAGATCATTAAATGATTCTCCTTTTCTAGTTTCATTACATAATAGCCTATTCTAAATAAGCAAAATCTGGCTCATTTTCAGACAAGAGTATAAATTCCTCTTCGTATAACAAAGACAACCAAAATGCAAGTGTGTTTTTGGTGCCTATCATGAGCATGTCTTTGGACTAGATGTTGGGTCAGGGATGGGGATATGAGAAGAATCCAAGGAACATAGCCACTACAGCCATTCCTACCAAAGTATTTTCTGGGCACGTTTCTCTTCCACATTGCTTGCCTTGTTTCTGAAAGACTAGAAACAGCATATGGTATACTATACCACGTGTACTAATATGCTAGATCATATATAGGTTATAGGTTGTGCCCCAGATTTCTTTCTTGCCATATGGTTGAGAAAATGACCTACATTATTTGTCAGTCTGAAAGAAACTTTCTGTTTTATAGCATCATTTTTTTCCAGCTATGTGAAAATCCAGACAGATAACTTTTTAGTTTAATCACCACATTAAAAACAGCAATTATGGCTACTTTAGAGTTAATGAGAGGAAAGCAAAGAAATTATAGGGTGAATCTTAAAATGACCACAAATTGCAGCATTCTTATTATTTTCATAAGATATGTTATGAAATATATATCTTATTAATATATATTATAATATATATATTTAGATATATAATTAGATATATTGTTTAAATACAAAATTTATTTTTACCTACTTATAAAAGTCTCTCAGTCAACTTTACATTTTAGAGTATTTGGAACATCATCAACAGAGATGATATTAGATATTGACATATGTTGCAGGGCATTTAAACAGACATTCAGGGTTTACGCAGTTTAAATGGACCTAAAGTATTTACTTCTGTAAATATCTAGTTGCTCAAGGAAAAATATCTTCTACTTTCTTTAATATTAGATCAAAACTTTATGATATATATATTATGATATATATATTTCTATTCCAAACCTGATAAAGTATTGTTATATCAGCAGAAGAAATCCTATTTGTCATTTGGAATCTGCGGTACCTTATAAAAAACTGTAGAAGATTAAACTTCCATAATAGCTGTTTCTACTTTAGCTTAAATTCTCACACTCTCTGTAATTGATTACTCTAGAGAAAGCAAACTTTGTGGACATTCTGGTACCAACAACTCATATACAATCTTATAGTCAAAGACTTTGGGACCACAATTAAGCTACTCATCATTTACCATTTTCTAATTAATAAGCTCTATCCCCTCAGCTTCAGTCACTGTCACCAGTCTTGTTCTTTTCCTCATGGCTTCCCATCTGGGCTATTAGTGACCCAATTGGTCACCAGTACATCCTATTCACTGCTGCCATGTTCATCTTATTTAAATGTAACTCTGGTTATGTCCATCTTTACTTAAAGCTCTTCCTGGTTAGATACAAATATCACAACCTGGCAGTCAGGGTTATAAGAGAATGATCCCATTTCGCCTTTCCAGTCTTATAACTCTACTAATCCTCTTTATGTATCATAAATTCTAGCCAAACTGGAAGATAATATTCAAGCAATATCCTCCATGCTTTTCAGCATCTTTCTTGATTATTCTACTATTTTGCCATCTCAGTACCTTTGCAAGTAAAAATTATATCTATCCTTTTAAGTCCATCCCAGTTACTACTGTGTCTTCAACCAAATGGCAGTCTTTTTTTAGTTTCCCTAGGAAGCACTTGATTGCATTCCTGTTGTCATGTTCTTCCTTCTAATATAATCACTTCTGTATTATTTGACTAAGCTTCCCTGTTGAAATATGAGTTTCTTGCTGTGAAAAATTAGGAATGCAAACAAAATGTGGGAGTACATTTCAGGCAGTGGGGTCATGATGTTCAAAGTCACAGAGGTGAGGGAAGTGATCTGTTTAGGAGCCACAAGTAATTGAGGAGTCATGCTATAGAACTTGGTTTTAACATTATGCATGTTGAGGAGTTTTCCAAGGCTTTTGAGGAGTTTTCTAATATTAAAAAAGGAAGGGGTGATGGGATTTGAACTATGTAACAGCACAGAGAATTTACTGAGATGAGAATCAAGCAGTCCAGTTTCTTGTCTTATCTCCATGGACATTTCTGTGCTCATGTTCTCATGCTATCAAGTCCAGCCACAGTGAAATATCTCCAACAGCTGTAGAAACACCTGGAAAGTGAGTGTGTGCCTGGGAGGGTGGGTGGTGGTGGGCATCCTTTTGGATTTAGCTACTTTTTAAATATTGGATTTCATTAAAAAATGTGTTTGAACAAAGGATTCCAGGTTAAAAAATCAAACATTAAAGTAAAACACTGTATTTGAAATCTGAGACAACATTCAGATTTAAAATGACTATTAAATGTTTAAGCTTACTGACTAAAAAAAAGAGTTGAGAGCTTTTAATTCAACCGTTTAGAAATATGTCAAAGCTCCCCTACCCTCCCTATTTCTGCTTCTAACACTTCTTGGGTTCCTTTGCTGCTAGGTAATTAAATTCCAATGGAATACCTTGTTGGTTAAAATGTTTGATCCTGTATGGATATACCATAAGGCATGACCAAGTTCAGATTTCTAGTATTTGATTTGCTGCCAGGAAGTTGTTTAGGTATTGGAAAATAGCACTTCAAGGCACTGAGGAGATAAAATGCCAGAATAAACATCTCTTCTGTTAAATGTTACTTCCATTCGTCTCAAATCTGGACACATGAGCTAACAGGGGCTAAGTGCTGGGGGCTGGGAGATAAGAGAGCTGCAGGATAAACATGGAACATTTTCATTGTGAATCAGTTTTACTGGTTTACTTTAAAAGGACTGAAATCCCAAATACTATGGAATTAAAAGCAGCATTCACTTTAAAAAAAAATAAATTTATTTATTTTTTTTGTTGTTGCATTGGGTCTTTGTTGCTGCATGAGGGCTTCCTCTAGTTGCGGCGAACGGGGGCTACTCTTCGTTGCAGTGCGCGGGCTTCTCATTGTGGTGACTTCTCATTGCGGAGCACAGGCTCTAGGAGCACGGGCTTCACGAGTCATGGCGCGCGGGCTCAGTAATTGTGGCACACGGGCTTAGTTGCTCCACAACATGTGGCATCTTCCCAGACCAGGGCTCAAACCCATGTCCCCTGCATTGGCAGGTGGATTCTTAACCACTGCGCTACGAGGGAAGCCCAGCAGTCACATTTTTAAAAGTAAACCATGTTGCCTTAAGGAAACTTGGTGTTTGTTTTGGCCTGAGCTTTCAAACTTTATTCTTTATAGCAATTTTGTTGGAAAAGATAGTTATTCTTTTTAGTAATTATCAGCTCAAATGCATATATTATTATAGAAATTATAAAATATATTTAAGCTTATCTCAACCCAAATAAAGATGAGAACTCTAGATGATTATTTTCTGTGATGATTCACTTGTCCAAATTTCTATGAAACTGCCAAGAGCTAAGTTATATTTAGACATAGGTTGTTGTTAATTAATATACACTTATCTATTTTTCTAATAACCTCCCATTGAGCTGATCAAGAACATGACTAGGAAACTGACATTTTAATCCAGCTAATCTCTTTAAATTATACCTGTTTTTAATTGTTTATGTGTGCTTCATGCCATTTCAAAATAAGCTTGTTAAGTTAAGATGTCTTGGAAACCACCCACCCACCCACCCCACCCACCACCTCCGCCCCCAATGCATTTTTTGCAATGCAAATTCTTCCTAGTACAATAGGAAACATTTCGTAGGTTATCATAAAACCTTTGCCTTTCTGCTACAATTATGATTTTATTTATATTTCTCTTCTTAATAAAAATAGTGGCATGTCCAACACTTTTTTTGGTTTTATTTATTTTTGGCCACACTTTGTGGCATGCAGGATCTTGGTTCCTCCATCAGGGATCGAACCTGTGTCCCCTGCAGTGGAAGCCTGGAGTCTTAACCACTGGACTGCCACGCAAGTCCCATGTCCCACACTCTTATGGGGAAAATGATAATGTTATGTAATGCAATACCTTTGGGAACTCATTTTTTTTCCTTTTAACAAGACTGATATGCTACAAATAGAGTTTTTAAAAATAATCAGAGGATGTCAAGAGTTCACAAATTCTGTTTGAATTTAATCCATTTTAGAATGGAACATGTGATGAGATTTAGTCATTAGGATCTTTATTCTGAAAGAATACAACTCTATTTCATATTCTATGGATTTTGATATTGAATTAAGCCAAAGCTCACCTCAAACCAATATTCATATCTTTAATACTGAAGGCTGTTCATGTTATATCTTTTTGTTTTCAGACAGAGTTCCTAAATGGTAATATATTTTCTTGCATTGATTTTGATAATTGAGATTATATTTAAAATTAGGGCATTTTTAGAGTTGAACATTGCAGATGTTTGAAAGAAAAAGGCATCCCAATGCCAGATATTGTACTGTCAGAAGTCTCACATGGTGACATTCACCTTGCTGCACTCACCAAGGACCTGCCTTTTTCTGTGTCTTAGTTTGTTAGTGCTCAGAGGTGTCAATGTAAGCTGTACCAGTTCTGTTAAGCATTTTTGAAGGAAAACTTAGACCCATTCTGAATGGTATCACTATAACTTCTTGGTCTCAGCTTCAACTACCGCTCAAGATTCTAAGCAATCTACCTATATGTTTTTAATCATCTCTCTCTACCATTAACCATATCTGGTTTTTAAAAAGTTGATGTATTTTCTCACATTCCACCTCACAGCAATAGTAAAAATCCTGAGCTTTTTGCAACATCTAGACACAAAATTAACTAAGCTACATATAGCTGGGCCTAGCATTTCCTCCTTCCTTTCTCTTGAAATGGAAGACTTGTCTTCCAGCCTAAGGATAATCCTTTTATTTTGCTTTAGATCTCAAATCCTTCATACTTTTTTTTTTTTTTTTTTTTGCGGTATGTGGGCCTCTCACTGTTGTGGCCTCTCCCATTGCGGAGCACAGGCACCGGACGCACAGGCTCAGCGGCCATGGCTCACGGGCCCAGCCGCTCCACGTCACGTGGGATCTTCCCAGACCGGGGCACGAACCCGTGTCTCCTGCATCGGCAGGCGGACTTTCAACCACTGCGCCACCAGGGAAGCCCCTTCATACTTTCTTGATTCTCAAGGAACTCATTATCTGAATTACCTTTTCTCTCTTCTGTATCCTCAACATTACCTTGTCTACTGAATTCCTTAACTTCCTCTTTTCTTCCTCCCCTTTAAGGCTAAACTTCTGGACTACAAATTCTTTATCTGTAATAAACAACTACAAACATTTCACTAAACCACCACCATTTCACTAAAGCTACTCTCTTAGCATCATTTAAATGTGCTAACTATTAACTTCTTGTTAGAAAAGTTTTCAGGTATTTTTTCAACCACTCTGGCTACTTCTTCTCAGTCTCTTTGGTAGATTCCTCTTTAACTTTTTTTTTTTTTTTTTTTTTTGGCGGTCCGCTGGCCTCTCACTGCTGTGGCCTCTCCGGTTGCGGAGCACAGGCTCTGGACACGCAGGCTCAGTGGCCATGGCTCACGGGCCCAGCCGCTCCACGGCATGTGGGATCTTCCCAGACCAGGGAACGAACCCGTGTCCCCTGCATCGGCAGGCGGACTCTTAACCACTGCACCACCAGGAAAGCCCCAGATTCCTCTTTATCTATTCAGACTTTAAACGCTGATTTTCTCTGTGTTCTCTTCTAAATTTCAAATAATAACTGTATTCTGATCATTCCCGACTCTACATTTACGCCTCAGAAACCTAGCCCATATTTCAGACACATTTATCCACTAGCCTGCTAAATATCACCACATGATTGTCTTACCAGTAACCTAAATGAATTGTGTCATTATTTCCACTAAACCTCATCCTCCTAATGTGATCTTTTGTTTATTGAATGACACCAACATTCACTGAATCATCCAAACAAACCAAAAATTGAGTACTGTGTTTGACTATTCACTCTCCTTTACCACCCTCATCTAGTTAGCCATCAGATCCTGAGGATTCTACCTCCTGAAGAGCTCTCAAATGTAGCTACTCTAAATCAGGTTTCCATCAGTTGTTTTCTGAATTGCTGCAAGCCCTCTTCAAATTGGTCTTTTCCTCCCATCTTGGCTTTACTCTCCCTGTCTTCATTTCTGAGTTTTCCTCACTGTAGCTAGTATTGTCATTCTAAAACCCAATCTGATTCTGTGATTTCCTAAGATAAATCTTTGCTACTGGAAGTGAATTACTAGAGATTAGTGTGCAAGTCAAAACTCAGAACAAGAAGAGCTTATTGACTCTCACAAGCCTAGGCTCATTATTCTCTCCAAAGTACATACATAAAATGAACAATGCTTCTTTCTTGGAATTTTCTAGGCTTGCAAGGATGAGCACTGTCACTCCCCAGCTCCGTGTTTTAATAAACATATCCATTTTTAATATGTTAATACCTTCAATCATCAAATCTCACCAATATAGAAATGATACTACTTATATATGAAATTTAAATTGGTAATATAATTCTCTGAGAGCAATCTTATTCATCTTAATTTTAAATTCCCATCAAGTTTCTTTGTGTGATTTCCCCATGTACTCCTTGCAAATATGAACTTATAAATCTTAACAATACCTCTTTGGTAGCATATGAAAATGTTGAGCCCCATAGAAATTAATACACTTTTCCAAAGCAAGACAAAGCAAGTTCCTATCTCCCTAACCATTGCCGTTTCTGCTATATATTGCTACATATCTAGACATACAACTAAAGTTTATTCGCACTTTCGGTCCTTTGCCTGTGGTGGATTTATTTAATTTTAAGTTAGAATGTCCCTGTATTCTTTTTTTTTCTTAACATCTTTATTGGAGTATAATTGCTTTACAATGGTGTGTTAGTTTCTGCTGTATAACAAAGTGAATCAGCTATACATATACATATATGCCCATATCCCGTCCCTCTTGCATGTCCTTCCCACCCTCCCTATCCCACCCCTCTAGGTGGTCACAGCACTGAGCTGATCTCCCTGTGCTATATAGCTGCTTTCCACTAGCTATCTATTTTACATTTGCAAGTGTATATATGTCAATGTCACCCTATCACTTCATCCCAGCTTACCCTTCCCCCTCCCCATGTCCTCAAGTCCATTCTCTACATCTGTCTTCATTCTTGTCCTGCCCTTAGGTTCTTCAGAAACTTTTTTTTTCTTAGATTCCATATATATGTGTTAGCATACGGTATTTGTTTTTCTCTTTCTGACTTAACTCTGTATGACAGACTCTAGGTCCATCCACCTCACTACAAATAACTCAATTTCATTTTTTTTATGGCTGAGTAATATTCCATTGTATATATGTGCCACATCTTCTTTATCCATTCATCTGTTGATGGACACTTAGGTTGTTTCCATGTCCTGGCTATTGTAAATAGTGCTTCAATGAACATTGTGGTACATGACTCTTTTTGAATTATGGTTTTCTCAGGGTATATGCCCAGTAGTGGGATTGCTGGGTCGTATGGTAGTTCTATTTTTAGTTTTTTAAGGAAGCTCCATACTGTTCTCCATAGTGGCTATATCAATTTACATTCCCACCAACAGTGCAAGAGGGTTCCCTTTTCTCCACACCCTCTCCAGCATTTATTGTTTGTAGATTTTTTGATGATGGTCATTCTGACCAGTGTGAGGTGATACCTCATTATAATTTTGATTTTCATTTCTCTAAGGATTAGTGATGTTGAGCATCCTTTCATGTGTTTGTTGGCAATCTGTATATCTTCCCTGTATTCTTTTTTTTTTAAACATCTTTATTGGAGTATAATTGCTTTACAATGGTGTGTTAGTTTCTTCTTGATAACAAAGTGAATCAGTTATACATATACATATGTTACCATATCTCTTCCCTCTTGCGACTCCCTCCCTCCCACTCTCCCTATCCCACCCCTCTAGGTGGTCACAAACCACTGAGCTGATCTCCCTGTGCTATGCAGCTACTTCCCACTAGCTATCTATTTTACGTTTGGTAGTGTATATATGTCCATGCCACTCTCTCACTTCATCACAGCTTACCCTTCCCCCTCCCCATATCCTCAAGTCCATGCTCTAGTAGGTCTGTGTTGTATTCCCATCCTACCACTAATCTCTTCATGACATTTTGTTTTTTAGATTCCATATATATATGTTAGCATATGGTATTTGTTTTTCTCCTTCTGACTTACTTCACTCTGTATGACAGACTCCAGGTCCATCCACCTCACTACAAATAACTCAATTTCATTTCTTTTTATGGCTAAGTAATATTCCATTGTATATATGTGCCACATCTTCCTTATCCATTCATCTGTTGATGGACACTTAGGTTGCTTCCATGTCCTGGCTATCGTAAATAGAGCTGCAATAAACATTTTGGTACATGACTCTTTTTGAATTATGGTTTTCTCAGGGTATATGCCCAGTGGTGGGATTGCTGGGTCATATGGTAGTTCTGTTTGTAGTTTTTTAAGGAACCTCCATACTGGTCTCCATAGTGGCTGTATCAATTTGCATTCCCACCAACAGTGCAAGAGGGTTCCCTTTTCTCCACACCCTCTCTAGCATTTATTGTTTCTAGATTTTTTGATGATGGCCATTCTGACCAGTGTGAGATGATATCTCATTGTAGTTTTGATTTGCATTTCTCTAATGATTATTGATGTTGAGCATTCTTTCATGTGTTTGTTGGCAATCTGTATATCTTCTTTGGAGAAATGTCTATTTAGGTCTTCTGACCATTTTTGGATTGGGTTGTTTGTTTTTTTGGTATTGAGCTGCATGAGCTGCTTATAAATTTTGGAGATTAATCCTTTCTATTTAACTTTAAAGAGAGAAAGAATGCAGACATTTAAAAAATACGCACAAAAAGAGTACTCTATTGCACAATTTTTATAAGAATAAATAATATTTCCTCACATCACCAACTTATAATTCTCTTATAAAATTGTTTCTCTATGACTGCAAAAATTTTTTTCTGGTCATTCTGTTTTTAATGGTTCAGTCTGTCAGTTTCCAGATACAACTGAATTATCTAATAATTTTTAAAGTGTCTTTTCTTTCCAGAACAACATAATTTTTAGTAAAGAAAATTAATACTATTTAAAATCTAAGTTTCTTTACACTCAGTAACATAGAAATGATATGAAATGGAAGGGAATTTATATTTGAGAAAATTTGATTCTACCATCTTATGATCAATATTTTCTAAAAAAAATATGATAGACATGAGTGTGATATCAGATTGTTTTGAAAAGTTAAAAATGAATACCTTTTTAAAAAAGTTTGGACATTATATATTCCTAGTATTATACATGAAAAAAAAATAAGGAAATGAGACACTAGATACTAAGCTGAGAATTAGAGGAATATGTGTTTTGTTAACTGGAATTAATTATGCTATATCCCTCTGTCTCTTTTTTGTTTTAAAATAAAGGAGGAAATATATGTAGAGCAGATGAGTTCCTTTGCAATAATTCCCTCTGCAAACTACACTTCTGGGTGTGTGATGGAGAAGATGACTGTGGAGACAACTCTGACGAAGCCCCTGACATGTGTGGTATGGCATTTCACGTGGCTCTAGATTGTACTCTCATCTCCTGATGTAGTGCGCCGGCGTGAATCGATGAAGTGGTGAGGTGAACCACAAATTTTACCGTCCTGGGGTTAGGTAGATAAAGTATAACCACAGATACAGCTTTTGGTCAGGTAATAAGAGATAACCCTGCTCAAAGCTTATGACTTTATAGAGAGCCCTCCTAAATCTGAACTTGCACATGTCAGCACTATTCAAAAGATAGATTATGGTCTGTCTAGGAGGATTTATAGTAGTTGACCTCTTGAATTGAGTAAGGTTCATATAAGAACTTTGGCTTTATACCCAATTGGTGTTTTAGGCTTAAACAATTTTTTGACAGATAAGCATGGAAAAAATGTGCATAATCAAATCATGTACTTCCACAAGTCACCCACTACTGAGACTGTGGTTATTCAGAGAAGGGAAATAAATATACATAGAGATATACAGACATTATCTATCTATCTATATCTATCTACCTATCTATTTGTTACAAATGTTAGGCAGAGAACTGCAATTAGGAGTTATTTAACAGTTAAATCTGAAAATCTTAACAAAATTTATTTCTTCTTCGAATTCAAGTTACTTCTGACATTTGTCACAAGCATGATTATGCAACCACAAACTGTAAATGTAAATGTGCTCTTTTAGATCACCAATTTAAATGATTTCCTGTATTTGGTAAACACGTTTGTTCTTCATCTCATTCTTTTGCAAATCTCAGCAAAAAAGGTAATTTAACTTTTAATTTAAAGAAAAATACTACTACTTTGGATATAACTAATTAGCACATCAGGTGAATTAAAGAAAACATAGCATGAGTGTATGTTCTTAAATTCTATGTTCTATTTGGTATATCAAATTAAACTAATTATTTTGATAGATGATGATATTGACTACAGATGTTACAGCTGAAAAAAAAATCTGAAACAAGGAGGCAGCTTTGTTTTAAACATTTTTTAAAACTTGAAAAAGACAGTAGTTAGAGAATTGATATCTGTAGATACAACTGATAAGTGATATAACTAAATTTCAATTTCAGTTCTTCTACATAATCTTACAAAGTGAACTCTAGAGAATGACCAGAGATAGTATTGTTTCTGAATCGTAATAGTTGAAAAAATATGAGTGTACCAATATCAAGCCAAAACCTGTTATTTTTATAAACTATGTTTTTTTCTTCTATCCTCTATTCCACTTCAACACAAAACTATTGAGTGTAATAGGAAATGTTTGGAAACTAATTAACCACGTGGGGCTCCAGAGTCACCCCCCGAGAACCACTTCAAGGGCCAGAAAGTGATTCTCAGGGACATGCTGCATAGCTGCTGGAAAACTTGTAAAATACATCCAGCTTAATTCTGTGAATATTTTTGCATTCCCCTCAGTCATCAGTATCAACACTGAGTCAAGCTATGTTCTGGAGACTGTGCTAAGTAATTGGGATAAAAAAAAAAAAAAACCTGAACAGAATATGGTTCTCTTTGAAAAGGAGATCTTATTCTGGTTGGAAAATAATAATTTCCATAAATTATATTTTAAGCAATAGTAGAATTAAGTAAAGACAAGGCAGAGAGGGATAAGATGAACTCTGCCTGAAGGGGAATTCAGAAAGCTACAGCTTTGAAAGATCTAGGCTAAAAGTCACCATAGGCATAGAGAACAGTGTGGGGAAAAGTATCATTCATTCATTTAATAAATATTTGTTAAACTAGAGACTGTGATTATTTGTGGTGATATAATGATGAGAGAAACAGATATGGACCCAGACTTCACAGAGCTGAGAGTCTAGTGGAAGAGGGATATTAATGATCACAAAAATATATAGTTATAAACTATGATACGTGCAATGAAGAAAAAGTATAGTAAGTTATAAAAATATAGAACAGAAGGATTTTACTCAATCTTGGATTATAAGAAGTAACATTTGAGTTTGAGTCTGAGAAATTTATAGCTGCCAGGTAGGTAAAAGGGATGGAGCGAGAGTGGATGACACAACATTTTAGGCAAAGGAAACAAGATGTAGAATGGCCCTGAGGTAGAGCAAACCATAGTTTACTAGAGAAGCTGAAAGATATGTGTGCTTGGAGAATACAGAACAAGATAGATAATGGATGAAACTGAAGAGACAGGAGAGATACATGGAACCTTGTGAGTCTAGATAGGGATTTTTAGATTTAGCCTGAAAGCAATTAAAAATACTATAGAATTTAAAGTAGAGGATGCATATAGTTATATTTATATCTCACAAATATTGGATAGAAATAGGCAAGAATAGTTAAGACAATTGCAGAGCTCAAGGCAAGCTATGCAGGTAGCTTGGATTAAGATAATGACAGACCATGATGGCAAAGTATACACAGTTTGAATGTGATTTAAAAAGCAAAATGAATTGGATTAAATAATGGAATCGTTATAGGAGGCAAGAGAGAGGAAGTTGCCAAGTATAATTTATAGGCTGTTTTCGCTTGCATATTTGAATAGATGGGGAACACAGGAAAAGGAACAGTTTTGCAAGTAAAGATTAGAAGTCTGGCTTGAGATGCATCTGAGGAGACATTCAAGTACAGATTTCAAGTGGGTGCTAGATATTTGGTTCTAGAGGTTAAAGAGCTGGTGTAGAAATATAAATTTGAGAGTCAGCATAAAATGTAGTAGTAAATACTATGGAATTTGTAAGATTTAGGCTGGGAGGGAATGAGACATAAAAGGAGGGGATTAGGATAGAATGTTGAGGGCCACCAACATCTAGATAAATATGAACAGCCAGAAGAGAGTCAGGTGAGTGATAACAAAAGGATAAGCAAAAAAAAAGGAAGTATGATGAGAAATATGAAGGTAATAAAATGTTTCAAGAAAGATGGGATAGTTCCTGAAGAGGCAGGGGAAATTAAGCTTCAGAGCAAGTGAAAAAATCAGTTTTAGATAAGGTTAGTGACCCCTTGAAATGAGTTGATAGACTATATGCAGATGCAGATAGATGTACACATATTTAATGATATAATAACATTTTAAAAATCTTTTTATTTCCACTTTTTTATGTATAGTAAGGAAGTATGTTCATATATAGAATGTGAAAGGTTGGTGTGGTAGGGAGATTCAAAAGGAATGCAGATTTGAATCATTACTGCAAAGGGTAAGAGTGACATTATATATAGATAGATATAAATATAGATATAGATATAAATGAATGATTTCCCACTAGTGTTCAGGGCCTATCTGGCATTGATAAATATTCATATTTGTGATATCAGTTGGTCTTGTGGTATGGTCATCTGCAACATTCCTGGGCTTCCCAGATACAGACATTGGGATAGCAGGTGGTTTCATTCATCTAAGTTTGGGATTCTCTTAGATAATTAAGATGAAAAAAGCAAAAGGGCTAGAGAATCCAGATTATTTGGACAAAAGTGATTTTCTAAAAGTACTTAGAAAAATGTCCAACATATAAAGGTTATCAATAAATACCAAATAGGTAAATTAAAGATGGAATGTGGAATCTAATGTCAACAGAAAGGGAAGTAAAGAGAAAAAAGGCAATGGTAAATAAGGAAGAGTTAGATGTATCAATGGGCTAAAGTTTCAGGTAAGACTGAAAAAGCATCTTTAATGAGAGGGGTTGAATTAAAAAGTTGGCTAATTGGAGATTGTTATCAGAATTTGGTCAGACTTTTAAAATCAGTGGCTTTGTAAATGAAGCAATTGGAGGAAATAGCACATCCGGCTGTGTCAATGTTTCTTATCTGCGAGCAGCAGGAACTGTCATTGGCTGAACTAAGAAGATAAATTTGTTGAAATCCACCCATGTCCACAACCTTCTAGAAGAACGGGTGGCCTAGGTGGATTAGAGTAAAAGGACATTGGCTATGAGAAAATCAGGAAGTTAAGAGGTGCAGTTATTGGCTGGTTTGCTCATATGGATGTTGATGTCACCTAGGATGCTGGAATAATTTAGATGGAGAGAAATAGCTGTGAGGGACGGTGCTACAGTCTTGAGTGCATTGGGGAGGGGGTGATGTTTATAACGTTAATTAGAAAATAGCAATAAGAAAAAAATACAACCAAATGCCTGGCCCTCAAAATAACAGTTTTTGTTTTTAGTTTATTTTAAAAAATAGAATGTGAATATATAGTAGCAAAGTTCTGGAAGCCATAGTAGGAAATTATGAGGTCTTCAAATATGAGATAACATGAGGTTTGAGCAATTTAAGAGACATTCCTAAAAAACCTGAAGGGGAGGAACTCTGCTTAGAGTGAGATACAGATTTTAATTAAAAGAAGGAACGTGGAAAGAAGGAATATGGCACATTTAAGGAGCTAATAAAGAGTGACAAGGGAGGGCTTCCCTGGTGGCGCAGCGGTTGCGAGTCCGCCTGCCGATGCAGGGGACGCGGGTTCGTGCCCCGGTTTAAGAAAAAAAAAAAAAAAAAAAGAGTGACAAGGGATCAGTCTGTAGGAGTGGCATGGACAAGATAATGATAAGTCTATTATGCCATGTGAAGTATCTTAAATTTTATTCTGGAAGTGATGAATAACTATGGAAGAATTTATCAGATTGCTGTTCTGGTGGCTTTGAGAGGATTTTAGGCTGAGCAATGAAACTGAGACATTAAGGATTCTACGACAGTCATCTCTGTAAGAAATAATGAATAACTGAGCTGTTGGAGTTGTAACTGGTATGCATGGAGATAAGAGGGCAAATTTAGGCCATACCAACTGCACTTGTTGACTAATAAGAGTTGAAGGATAGTGAGAGGATGCATTTAGAATAATCCCAAGCTTGTGGCTATTATGTGCCTCAAACTGAACTATGGAAATAAGACAGAGCTTGTTTGAGGGGAAGGAGGTCAAGGGAAGATGATGAAGAATTGAGCTTTGAACTTGTTGAATTTTAAATTCCCAAGGAAATGTCCTATAAATAACTATGAGATGCTAGAATTAGATAGAAAATTGAAAGTCTTCAGAATATAGTGTCAAGTAAATCCATGAGAATGAATGAGAATATCTAAGCAGAAAATTCAAGAGTGAGAACATCAGGGGACCAATGATAGAGCCATGGAGTAGTCCGCATGTGAGATTGGGAAGACATTAGAGATGTTTCCTACTTTAGGGGTAGAAGTCTTCAGATTCGATAGTGTTGGAAAAGACAAGTGTAAAATTCCCTGTCTTTGTTTATTTAAGTCTCATACACACACACACACACACACACACACACACACACATATTAAAAATGAATAAGTAAGATCACCTTATTTGCCTTAAATACATATCGACCCATTTGTTTATGGAGACAGAGAGTAAGAAACACAGTTATAGTGTTGTTGGGATTTTTTTTATTTTTGCTGATTGACCTATTTTCAATTTTGGATCCATAACATATGCTTGCTCAAGCTCTATTCTGTGTGAAATTGCTCTTTCAGATAGCTGTGTCCTGCCATGTTGCATAAACCGTTGGCATAAATTAATTTGGTACACTAAGGGAAGTCAGCTAAGATAAAGCATTTGGAAATGAAACCATGACGTTTGACTCTTTTTCTTACTTCATTCAACATTTCAGCTGTGCACTCTTTTCTGTCGTTAATATAAATAGCTAGGATCATACCTTCTATTATCACCCATTTTTCTAGTATCTACATGTAAGCACTTTCCACAACAAAAGATATTCAGAAAAGCTAGATTATGGATTTGAAAAGGAAGAAAATAAAAGGAAGACAAAAGAAGGATGGTTCTTCATAAGTCAGTGTGCCCAAAGGAGCTGCTTTGTTTTTTCTTTTTTTTCAGAAAAATTTCTTTGCCCACCCACAAGACCGCACAGATGCAGAAATAACAGAATATGCCTGCAGCCTGAGCAAATGTGCAATGGGGTTGATGACTGCGGAGACAACTCAGATGAAGATCCCTGTGGTGGTAAATCTTTTTAATGTGAAATAATTGATTCAGTGACAGCTACAGATAATATAATGATTTTAGGGCTCAAAAATTTTTAAAAAATATTTTCAAGTGGCATGTCTGAGGGTATATTTTCAGGCACTTGATTTTCTGACAGGGTATGAAGATAATCCACTAACATTTCATTTGCATAGTAGAGCTGTGCAACTTTATCCGCTCCCTCCAGGTCTGTAAATCTCCATTGGTTATAGGTACTTTATTCTAGGAAGTACTGCATGAGAGAAACAATGTAGTGGTTTAAAATATTCTGTTAAACAACTTCTTGGGGGAAAAGTGTTTATATAGATTGTATGTATGCGTACACAATCCCTTTTTCACAATTCAGAAATTAAGACTCAAAAAACCAAAAGCTTTAACTAAAATATGCAGCAAAACCATTTGGTGACAGACCCTGACTTGAACTGGTCTGAGGTAGTTTATATTACTTTAAAAAAAAAATCTCAGGGTGAATATTCAAAAATTTTCCTGTGGAAATATAGTGTTATTTATTATAGGGTAAATACAGTGTTATTTTTCTAAGAATCAAAAATTTCAGAATTTTTTTTTCAGTTAGCCCCAAGAGCTTCAAATAAAGGATAATGGATCTATGTTTTTCATAGTGTTTAGCAAAATCTTGAAGCGGTTATAGACTCAATAAATTTGTTTTGCTTCTGTGAAGTGCTGATCATTTTTTAAATAACTCTATAGGTAAGCTTACATATAAAGCAAGACCTTGTAAAAAAGATGAGTTTGCTTGCAGTAATAAAAAATGTATCCCCATGGACCTCCAGTGCGATCAGCTTGATGACTGTGGAGATGGTTCAGACGAACAAGCCTGCAGAATAAGTGAGTTTGTTTCCTGTTAAAATGCAGCAACACACAAGTTCAATTTCTGCTTCAATATGACTAAAATTTTCTTTACCGCTGTGAGAAAAGATTGCTCTTCAAAATGTGCTTAAGTAATCCTTGTCTTTAGGCCTTTGCCAAAGTAACCTTAGAATATCATTTTAATTAATTTAAAGTATGAGGTAGGAAAGGTTGATTTTGCAATGAGTATATTTGTTAAAGCTGAAACTTTATCCAAATACAGACCTTGATATAAGCAAAGAAATCTATATTCCTTAATATTTTATTTATAAAATATAAATTTAATAGAACAGTGATATTCATTTGAATGATGGTAAAGGATAATAATTTGTTTAATGTTTTAAAATCTTAATCCATTGCTGAGTCATTTTCAAAGATGACCTCATTATTTTATTCAGTTAGAGTGCTATGATACTTAGTTATGAGACCTTGATTGTGAATAATTTTGTGTTTAATGTTTGATATCTGATTTTTCCATATTGAGAAAACTAATTAAACTTATGACCTTAAATTCATATTGCTTAGAAAAGTCACAAAATAGTTCCAATTCTTCAGTCTTTTATTTTGTTCTCATTTATACATAAGTTGTTCCTCACTGGATGTTGAAGCAGTATCCACCAGGATATGGCCATGTATGTCTCAACTGTGGTGTATATAATTCCACTGGTGTATTTAATTAATTACAAAATAGTCAAGAATCAGTGGGAATTAACATTATATTTCTGATAATTAAGGTTTTCATATTTCTCATGTAATTAGATTTTTTAAGTAAAATAGAGCTAATTCAATGTTACCCCTATAATAATATCCCTCTCTTTTATTTGCACTCTAAAATATTTTCCTGAATTGGAGATAAAGCAATGAAGTTGCAACTACCATGCTGGAAACTACAAATAACACATAGTCTGTCCTAACTTGTATTGAAGTCCATGTCCATTGGAGCATATTACAGACTCAAATGCTGCTCCCTATTTGTGTTTAGGAACTGATAATTTAACCTCTTGCTTGAGTAACATGGTAGTACCCTTGACTGAGTTCCTGAATACTAAGTTTAAGTTAGCAATAGATGCCTACATCTCTAGGTAGGTTCTAGGAAATGTTTTGGTTCTTAGAGAAGAATGTGACTCTTGTACATTGTATCATGGTAAAGATAGACTGTCATTAGAGCCATTGATTCTGGAATTCCTTTTGGAAAGTAGTATAGCTCAATCACAGCTGTAAATATCAGCTGTTGGCAGCTTGGTCTCAACTATCCCTAATGTAATTGATTTGGGTTTTTATCTGCTTCTATACCTTTATAAGAAATGAGGACTTATATGGGGAGAAGACCATAACCTTATAAATTCAAAAAGAGTTATCTATGGAATAATAAATGTAATTTCAAATTAAGAAAAATAGTAAACTCCCACTTCAGGAATTAGCATTATATTAGTTTTGATCATATTTTAAAATCCTAGCTCCCGCTGAATATACCTGTGAAGATAATGTGAATCCATGTGGAGATGATGCATATTGTAATCAAATAAAAACATCTGTTTTCTGTCGCTGTAAGCCTGGATTTCAGAGAAACATGAAAAACAGACAGTGTGAAGGTATAGTACATTTCCTCAACAGCTTGCTCTTAAATCTTTCAGTTAGAAAAGCCTCCCAAAGCTGCTAAATTGTGAGATGACAGGGGACTGATTTTCATCAGAATGGTGCATATCTATGGGATACCGTTTTACTTATGAGAGTTAAAGTCCCTGGGATCGAGACTGTTTGCACTGCGAAGCTAACCGTTTCTGAGGCTTACAAAGCCTTTCCTATAGCAAATTCAGACCTGCAGGAATTTCTATTGTGTTGTTACAATTTTGTTTTGAAATGCAAATAACGAAATTGCTGATTCAGAAACTATTGAAGAATTAGAGGCCTTCGCGAAAGAACATGTTTATGATCACACACTTCTCTTGAGTTGTGGCATTTGCAATACTGCAATAAGTAATTCACTTTTAGAGAATTATGGGCTTTTGTCCTAACACCACGTCTTAAACAGTGCTTTATGTTATCAAGAGTGTCTCCTAAAATTCAAAGACAGGATTTAAATAAATCTCTGTCAACTTACTTGTGATCATTTAAAAACTGAGCATGTAAGGGAGCCAGAATCTCATAGTAAGTTATATGTAAATATAATTTACAGTAGGGCTTTAACTACAGAGCCATGAAATACAGACCTATATGCACTTTCTGCCAGTTTCTCCATTAATATTGATATTATTGTGGTTAGAGCCAAACCTAAATTATCCAAGTCTGGCTTATCCAGGGCAAATTCAACTCGTAAAATGCTTTCACCTTCAAGATCTCTGCTCTATTGTCTCCTTGTGTTATTCTTGGGTAAATAAAAGTGATTTTTACATTGTGTCGATCAAAATGGAATTATTGAAATTAATTATATTCATCCAAAGGGGAAATAATTGTAACCACATCATATATATGAACATTTTGAGTTATATACTTTAGATTGTTCATGCCATTTTATTTCTTCATTAACATGGAACACTGAAAACTGGCAACTTAAGTTTCTCTATTTTAATAAAATAGCGAATTATTTCTCAAGACTAGATTATTTCTTCTTTCGAGAAACTATGTCAGTTGTATACAAACACACACACACAATCTCTTCAAGATTTTACTTCCAAATAGCATTAATTTTCTAATGCTTATTTGTGAATAGTGGGCTCTGTTTCCTGTATAGACTTACTAAATTTAGAAATTCTGATCTTGAAATTTTCTTTATTTTTAGTTATATTCCATGACAGATATAACCTGCAAGCTATGTTCTTCATTTTAAATCACTATGAATCTAGTATTTCTGTTGTGCAAATGAGTAACTTCTGAATTCTAACAAAATATATATCTTCATGTAATATATGAAGTTTTGATAGTAGAGAAAAGCAGTTTGACGTGGTATGGAGAAGAGGAAAGACATTACCTTGATTTATATTCCAAAGAATTTAAATGTTTTGTGTCCTTTCTATAGGTAGCTCAAAAAGAGCATAAGAAATCACTATTTGATGTTAAAGCCAAAGCACTTCAATTAAAATATCTAAAGGGAAGAAAAATTTAAGGGAACAGCAAGCAAGAAATAGAAACGGATTAATAGTTGTTGCATGCCAGGCACTGTTCCAAGTACTGGACATGTGTGAGATTACTCCATCCTCTTCAAAAGCTCCCGACATAGACATGGTTATAGAGATGAGAAGAAACGGTGATTCTGGCCAATGCAGGGCCATGTGAGAGAACTAAGATTTTATCAAATCATGCAGATTTTCACTGATTATGATTTCACCTCAAAGAGAAACCACAAATACAAATAATTCCCTGTTCAAAGTTACAGCTGCCAAAACAAATAAAAATATTTATTGTAATACTTTTTTGATGGCTGAGAGCTGATACCATGTATTTTACTTATCCCTGGTATAGCATTTGTTAACAAGTAAATTCAGTTTTGTCTCTTTAGCCTACACTTCAATTAAACGCAGAATTGCACTCCTGAGAGTACGTAAGTTCACCGTGGGCAAAATATCATAGTAGAGACAATAGAATCAAGAAGCCTGAGTTTAAGCCTTGGCATTGTCACTTACAAATGTCACTGGAAAAATCCTTATCTCTACCATTGAGGCTTTGGAACACTGCTGAATGCTAAACAAGAGAAAATTACTATTGCTGTGCTAATCCTTAAATTCCTCTAATTCAAGAGAAGGATTAATCTCACAGATTTATTATGTAATTAGGGCAACTATAAGTGATAAAGGGAGCAGAGGAATTATGCTGATTGAAAGCAGAAGTAGAGGAGGTAAAGAAAAAGAAAGTAGATAATTCAGCAGAATCACCTGACCTCAATCCTGGCCCTGCTTAAAACTTTAAAATTTGAGGCACGTGCTAAGCCATAGAATATTGCCTAAGATTTATTTATTACTTATGATTTATATATATTTATTTTTATGTAGGCATTCAGGATTTTGTTGTTGCTTGTTTACTTGGCCCTTCTTGTTACATAGTCACTTTGTATACCTGAAGCCAGAAGTGTGTTAGAGGTGTATCCATATCTTCATTCTTTGCCAGGAATTGTGCAAAATGTTGGCAATAAAAAAATGATTAAATACGAATTTATGATCCCAAGGGACTGACAGTCAAGTAGAGGATATGAATATGTGACCACATATATGAAATACCATATGAACTGTATTTCATATGTGTGGCATAAGAGAGAAATTCCAAGAGAGCAAAAAGTGGGGAATCTAGGAGGTGGATAGCCATTACTGTATATTGGTGAAGACCAAGGAAGGCTTCACTTCAGGTGAATCTTGAGAGGTGAGTAGAAATTTTCTATGTAAAAAGCAAGGGCATTACAGGACACAGGAATATCATACGACATGTGCAAAGGTATGGCAGCAGGTAACCAGAAAACTCAACCTTTATTTGAGTGGATGAAAATACTAGGGAAGTTTGAAATGGATATTTCAATGTGTTAAGTGGATTAACAAGCAATGCACAAACAATTGATGAGTCATTATAGTGAAACTATTGTGAAAAAATTGTTATGGCTGGAAAATATTACATAGCAAGTCACAGACTTAACAGTTTGAAAAGACAATGAAAGAAATAGGAATAATAAGTTGAAGGACACAAAATACATTTGTCTTTTTTGAAAAGTGGTAAGAATGGCAGTACTAATTGGGGTTTTATGATGGTGCTATTTTGAGCTCTTCTTTTCTAGACCTTAATGAATGTTTGGTGTTTGGCACGTGTTCCCACCAATGTGTAAATATGGAAGGATCCTATAAATGTGTGTGTGACCAGAATTTTCAAGAAAGAAATAACACCTGCATAGCAAAAGGTAAGGATATATAACCATTACTTTAAATGTTATTATAATTTTGCTGTAAACATTTTATGGGGAAAAAATGTTTCCTATTGCATTTTAGCAATGGCTTAATGCCTGAAAATATAAAATAAATCTTTTTTTTCTCTTTCTTTTTTTTTTTTTTTTTTTTTTTTTACGGAATGTGGGCCTCACGGTTGTGGCCTTTCCCGCCGCGGAGCACAGGCTCAGGACGCGCAGGCTCAGCGGCCATGGCTCACGGGCCCAGCCGCTCCGCGGCATGTGGGATCCTGCCAGACCGGGACACGAACCCGCGTCCCCCCAATCGGCAGGCGGACCCCCAACCACTGCGCCACCAGGGAAGCCCTAAATCTCTTTTTAATAAGAGATTAAATTACAAATTTAATAAGGGATTAAATTATTAATTATTATTTGGTTAAATTATCCAATTTATTATCATTCTTAATTAATCTAATATGGGAAGGTTTATAAATATGGCTGTCAAATACCTGGCTACTATTAAAATCACTTTTGTGTTTGAAACAATTTATCAGGAGGTAAAATTTAAAAGCCAATGTGATAGAATATGAAGTATCTTTCTTCATGGCCTGCTCTCAGTGTACTTGAGAAAACATTATACCACTGGGATACAAATAACAGGTTAAATTAAATGATAGCATTATAAAGAGAATGGAATTTTGAGTAAGAACTTAAAGGTTTTAAAATAAAATTATGTTTTCAAATTCAGACTTCCTCTACTTATGAATATCATTTTTAAAAAATTAAATTACAGATATATATTTGGGGCTTCTTAGATACGGCTTTTAATGCTTTTATGTTTTTACTAAATAATATTGTAATTTAAATATTGTTAGCATGATTAACAATGTTAATAAGACAGTTATTAAAAGAGGAAAGCAACATGATATAGTGAATCAAGCAAGAATGGGCTATGGAATTAGACGGACTTGTATTTGAATCCCAGCATTGCACCCAATTGTGTGGCCTTGGGGAATTTAAACTCTCTGAGCCTCAGTTGCTCATCTGTAAAATGGGAGGCCTAATCCTTACTTTCCATGGTTGTTGTAAGAGGAGATAAATTGTCAAAGACTTAATACATCTCCTATCACATAGTAACCATTTACTAAGTGAGAGCTATTGAGCCTATAGAGCTGAACTACAACTCGTGTATTAATTTTTTTTTAAATTTGCAGATATTATATATGCAATTCAGTCTTTCTTTATGGTTTCATTAATATTTCAATTACTATTTTCAGGATTCTCTTTCGGGTTTTACTTGTCTCAGTACGCAAATTACATCAGTATTATATTGTAGGTGTCAAAATTTCAGGCTACATTGTTCCAGTTAGCAAGATTCTAGAAAATGTTGAGATTATGGCATGTTAGTATAATAAACACTGGTATTTTTATAAAATTTTTTATAAAATAAAAATAAAAGAACATTTGACATATATGAATACTGGAAGAAGAAGAAGACTCTTCATCTTGTAATTTTTATTTCTTAGCCTAAGGTAATGATCACTCAGGTGCATAAACTAAATGCTCAGGAATGTCTGAGGCTTAATGAGTATATAACATGGTATTTGAATATTCAGATCCAAAGCATTAAAACATAATGTATTGTGACTTACCAAATAGAAATCCCTTTTCATAAAAAGGATATCTACTACAAATACCTAATTTCTAGCCTTAAGGTAAGCTTTGACCTAAGAAAACCTCCATTAATAACTCTTAAACATGTTTAGTTAAGTGTATTTTAGAAATGTCATGGGGCTTCCCTGGTGGCGCTGTGGTTGAGGAGCTGCCTGCTAGTGCAGGGGACACGGTTTCGAGCCCTGGTCTGGGAGGATCCCACATGCCGCGGAGCGACTAGGCCCGTGAGCCACAACTGCTGAGCCTGAGAGTCTGGAGCCTGTGCTATGCAACAAGAGAGGCCGCGATAGTGAGAGGCCCGCACACCGCGATGAAGAGTGGCCCCCGCTTGCCACAACTAGAGAAAACCCTCGCACAGAAACGAAGACCCAACACAGCAAAAATAAATAAATAAATAAACTCCTATCCCCAACATCTTCTTTAAAAAAAAAAAGAAATGTCATGAAGACTAAAAGATGGTATAAAGCCGGTTTATTTTTATTGAGCAAGAAACTGTGTTAATAATAACAATTCAAGTTAATTTAAAAGTACATTCGTTGCCTTTACATTAGTTGAAATTTATTTTATTTTTGTATTTTATTATAATAATCTCCAGGCTCTGAAGATCAAGTTCTCTACATTGCTAATGACACTGATATCCTGGGTTTTATATATCCATTCAACTACAGTGGCGATCATCAACAAATTTCTCATTTTGAACATAATTCAAGGATAACAGGGATGGATGTATATTATCAGAGAGATATGATTATTTGGAGTACTCAGTTTAATCCAGGCGGAATTTTCTACAAAAGGATCCATGGCAGAGAAAAAAGGCAAGCAAACAGTGGCTTGATTGTAAGTAAATAAAATTGAATATTTGAAGGCTCACAACTTACCCCACTTCCCTGTTTTTTTAATCTGTCAATCACAGTATCTGATAAGAGGTAATTAATATATTCAGTGATTCCTCCCAGTATTCTCCCTGTATAGAAATAGAACATTTTCCTACTCCTTTATTCTCATAGCTGTGTACAATTCATTTTAATTACATGATATTATGTGTTTCTTTTAATACATTTTCTGTAGTTACATAAGAATAGTAATTAATAATACCTAAAATTTCTAGAATTTTCTATATTTTATAGTATTTAATAATATATTATGAACATGAGGGTTTTTTTCATCATGAGATCATATTGGGAACCATCACTTTGTTTTTACATTAGAAAATAAACTCAAAAATATACAGGGTAAATTGTTTCATTTTTAACAATATGAGAAATATAGTTCTCTTCTAGGACAAGAGATCAATTCGATAGTGTAATCATTTCTTCTGACTCCTAATAACTATATTTCAGGGAACATCCAAAATAGAACAGTATTGTTTACTGGTGTATGACGGACACATTGATTATCATGGTTATTCCTTTTGAGAAAAATAAACTAGAACATTTGTTTAGACTTGTGGTTGTAGGTTATCCTTTTTTGTTTTAGGGCATGTCAACTTATTATGTATGTTATATTTTGAAGTAAATTGGCAGAGAAATAACAGATAAAAACTTATTTTGGGGGGGCCTGGCCCATTCCCATACAACCAAAGAGTCAAAGACTATCACAGTCGGATTAAATTACTTTAATCCTACTAAATAATTAAAGCTTTGTATTTGAAACGAATCAGAGACACCTATCTGGAAGTCTTCACTACCTTTTTCAGAGGTATCTACCGTAAATATTTGAACTCCGTGAATATCATTTGTTGGAAATCTGGAACACTATTTTTTATCAGTAGTAGGTGTCAATAAGCTGGTTTTAAAAGAAGCTATATTATTAGCTTTAAAATTCAGTTTAGATTAAATTAACTGTGAGTAAAAATCCATATATATCAGAGTTGTTTCTTTAACTCCTCCTCCCCCAAACCCAGTGTTATACAAAGCTTTAGTTCTATTAAGGGTAGTTCTAGGACAGAGCCAAGAACTTCAGTGGATTACTCTGCCCTCCTTCACTCACGTATCATCTCCTTCCAATCAGACCAAAAGACTGATTCAGTCTTGACTAGCTTTAGCTTTCTTTATCTCTAAAACAGAAGTTTGCTTTGCAAAAACATTGTTCCTATGGTACAGTTTCATGTATTAATGAAGTGATAAAGAGTATATATTGTGAAATTACACTGACTGGGTTTTAATCTTGTTCCTGTTGCTTACTAGCTTCTTAGCTTCTCTGTACTCTCCATTTCATGAGGTTTTAGTGAGGAATACACACGCGTGCACGCACACACACTATATTTATATTAGCATTAATAGTTCTTGGCACATAATAAGTACTGTATAGATTTAACAGAATGATATGATAATGATGGTGATGGTGTTGATGATGACTGGCAAAATGTTCTTCCCTATAATGCATATTCTCACATTAAAAATTGCAAATTACTCTTGCCTGAATTTGACAGTTGCTAAAAATATATCTTTATTTTTCATACAATTTTCAGTGACAATGATTTGATAATTTTTTAGCTTTGTCCTTGGGGAGATGGGTAAATACAATCAATAGCCTCTAGCAAACTGTTTATTGTAGGCCACGAGCCAAACTTGTTTAATAGCTAAATATTTATTCTTATGTATGTACTCAAATATATAAATGGATCAATATATACTTTATATATTTTACATATTTTAATTTTTAATTTTATTAATGTGGTATAGAGTCTTTCATCATCAATGCAAAGTTATTGATTATCCTTTTTCTAATAGGATTTGAAATATCATTAGTCTTTTAATGGTAGTAATAAGATGTATTGTGTAATCTAGACTTTCTATTTGTTTGTTTTTCTCTCTCTCTTCTTAGACCTACCAATGACTAACAGTATTCAATAGGAAGAAAGTGGGTAACAGTAGGGTACATTTTCTAGAAACCCATCATAGCTAACTAAATGTCATGATTATAAGGTTGGAACCTCTGAGCCATGAATTTTAGCACCATGTTCTAAACCATTAAGCATTCCATAGAAATTCCAACCAGTGCATTATATATATGTATAAAAATACCTAAGGCTACACTGATAAGGGCAATTATTTAACTTTGCTTCCTAAACCTTTTTGTAATCCTAATATCTCAATATTATAAATGTGGAATAAATCCATTCTCACCTAACCTTAAGTTAATGAGCAATGTGCATTCTAGAATGATTAAATGACTTATCTATAGCCATGCAGCTATAATGTGACACAATTTAGACTTTAACTTGAGATACTTGCTACATCTCTGAGTCTCAACATACTCATATGAACGCTAACTACTTTATTGAAGTAGAAAATTTCTAAAATCCCTTCCAGATAGTAAATATGTATGATTTCCCACAAATTTGTGACATAGTTTATGTCTATCCAGTTATTACCTGGACAATTTGTATTTATTTCTTTGAAATCCATCTTGTATATAAAGAATTGATTTTCTACCCTCATGAATTTCCCTGCAATGTATTATATTTGCTCCTTTAACAGTCACCAGATAGTCATCCATTAGTTTAATGAACATGCACTCTATTTCATCTTCTAAGTTTTGGCGCAATTATTAAATGATACTGACCTGAGAATTCCCCACTCCTCAGAAAACAAAACTTAAGATTTTTCCCTACACTGAATATGGTGCATTGATTTCTATCTCTGAATCAATAGGTAAAAGAAAGAAAAATATACAAATCAAACTATGGATACTTTAGTTATAACCCTATTATCAGTGAAGCAAATGGAAGGAGTTATCCATGTGATAGCAGGATACCTTGGAAGCATATTCACAGATACTGAAAACACTGGAATATTTTCATTTCAGCCAAGGGCAGAAAATATGTTGTATCAGAAATCAGAAGAATATTTCTCAGACAGCTAAATGTTAACTGAAGTCCATTCTAAAGGAAGATAGTTTTTAACATGATATTTTTTAGAAATAATGAAAGGAATTCTCTTCTGTAATCTGTGAAAATGGTTGGAATAGTAATTAGGATTGCAAATTTAAATTTCAAATGCAGATTAAGTTATTTATAGATAGAATTACTTATGATTTTCTAACCCCCTGAGCTATACAAAATGGATAGATTTTTCCTTTAAGAAAATTAAGTAATTTAAAACTTAAAACAAAATGGATAGATTTTTCCTTTAAGAAAATTAAGTAATTTAAAACTTAAAAGACTGACATAATTCAATTGATATGTAAAGCATAATGAGAATTTGAATTTTAGTAGTTAGAACAGAATATGATAGTGTTATACAACAACTGTACATACTTTCTGGCCATTTATCATTTCTAGTATGAAATGCTAGATGCATGATGGCAAGCACTATAAAGTAGGTCAATGCTTAGAAAAATTAAAATGACTTTAAATATACAGATTAGATTTTTACAATTAAATAGCTGAATATTCCTGAGCAAAACAAATGGTTCCTCCGATCTACCTGATTTTGAGAAGTGAATATGAGATACCATTTTTGGCATATTCTCCATTATGCAAAAGAGAATGTTCAGTATAAATTTACTTACAATTTTATTCATTAATAATCATAACTTTTTCTCAAAAAATTTGATTAGACCATTTTTCCTGAAAAGCTTTAACAAAATAACCAATTGTTTTCTTTAATAGGTTTCAATTTTGAATTGGAGTCCTAGCTATAAACCTCATACCCAATATATGGGTCTGTGGTACATCTCATACACACGCACACACACACACACACACACACACACACACACACACACACACAAACATAAATTTATAGGTATGTCTGTGAACCCACACATAAGCATGTGTGTGTGTGTGTGTGTGTGTGTGTGTGTGTGTGTACACACATTTTAGCAAAAACTTCAAAGTCTTGTTTTAGGATGTTTGGGTAGTGGTAAAAATTGATAGTTTATTTTAAAAAATTTTTTTCTTCATTATTATAAATTTATGACAACCATTTAAATCTAAATTGAAACTGTCTATACTTCCTTAGCAAGAATACTTTTTTTTTTTAACATCTTTATTTGAGTGTAACTGTTTTACAATAGTGTGTTAGTTTCTCCTTTACAACAAAGTGAATCAGTTATACATATACATATGTTCCCATAACTCTTCCCTCTTGTGTCACCCTCCCTCCCACCCTCCCTATCCCACCCCTCTAGGTGGTCACAAAGCACAGAGGTGAACTCCCTGTGCTATGCTGCAGCTTCCCACTAGCTATCGAATTTACATTTGGTAGTGTGTATATGTCCCTGCCACTCTCTGTCATCATCACAGCTTACCCTTCCCCCTCCCCATATCCTCAAGTCCATGCTCTAGTAGGTCTGTGTTTTATTCCCATCCTACAACTAATCTCTTCATGACATTTTGTTTTTTAGATTCCATATATATATGTTAGCATATGGTATTTGTTTTTATCCTTCTGACTTACTTCACTCTGTATGACAGATTCCAGGTCTATCCACCTCATTACAAATAACTCAGTTTCATTTCTTTTTATGGCTGAGTAATATTCCATTGTATATATGTGCCACATCTTCCTTATCCATTCATCTGTTGATGGACACTTAGGTTGCTTCCATGTCCTGGCTATCGTAAATAGAGCTGCAATAAACATTTTGGTACATGACTCTTTTTGAATTATGGTTTTCTCAGGGTATATGCCCAGTAGTGGGATTGCTGGGTCGTATGGTAGTTCTATTTGTAGTTTTTTAAGGAACCTCCATACTGTTCTCCATAGTGGCTGTATCATTTTACATTCCCACCAACAGTGCGAGAGTGTTCCCTTTTCTCCACACCCTCTCCAGCATTTATTGTTTCTAGAGTTTTTGATGACGGCCAATCTGACTGGTGTGAGATGATATCTCATTGTAGTTTTGATTTGCATTTCTCTAATGATTAATGATGTTGAGCACTCTTTCATGTGTTTGTTGGCAATCTGTATATCTTCTTTGGAGAAATGTCTATTTAGTTCTTCTGCCCATTTTTGGATTGGGTTGTTTGTTTTTTTGTTATTGAGCTGCATGAGTTGCTTATAAATTTTGGAGATTAATCCTTTGTCAGTTGCTTCATTTGCAACTATTTTCTCCCATTCTGAGGGTTGTCTTTTGGTCTTGTTTATGGTATCCTTTGCTGTGCAAAAGCTTTTAAGTTTCATTAGATCCCATTTGTTTATTTTTGTTTTTATTTCCATTTCTCTAGGAGATGGGTCAAAAAGGATCTTGCTGTGATGTATGTCATAGAGTGTTCTGCCTATGTTTTCCTCTAAGAGTTTGATAGTGTCTGGCCTTACATTTAGGTCTTTAACCCATTTTGAGTTTATTGTTGTGTATGGTGTTAGGGAGTGTTCTAATTTCATACTTCTACAGGTAGCTGTCCAGTTTTCCCAGCACCACTTATTGAAGAGGCTGTCTTTTCTCCACTGTGTTTCCTTCCCTCCTTTATCAAAGATAAGGTGACCATATGTGTGTGGGTTTATCTCTGGGCTTTCTATCCTGTTCCATTGATCTATATTTCTGTTTTTGTGCCAGTACCATACTGTCTTGATTACTGTGGCCTTGTAGTATAATCTGAAGTCAGGGAGCCTGATTCCTCCAGCTCCATTTTTCGTTCTCAAGATTGCTTTGGCTATTCGGGGTCTTTTGTGTTTCCATACAAATTGTGAACTTCTTTGTCCTAGTTCTGTAAAAAATGCCAGTGGTAATTTGATAGGGATTGCATTGAATCTGTAGATTGCTTTGGGTAATAGAGTCATTTTCACAATGTTGATTCTTCCAATCCAAGAACATGGTATATTTCTCCACCTATTTGTATCATCTTTAATTTCTTTCATCAGTGTCTTATAGTTTTCTGCATACAAGTCTTTTGTCTCCTTAGGTAGGTTTATTCCTAGATATTTTATTCTTTTTGTTGCAATGGTAAATGGGAGTGTTTTCTTAATTTCCCTCTCAGATTTTTCATCATTAGTGTATAAGAATGCCAGAGATTTCTGTGCATTAATTTTATATGCTGCTACTTTACCAAATTCATTGATTAGTTCTACTACTTTTCTGGTAGCATCCTTAGTATTCTCTATGTATAGTATCATGTCATCTGCAAACAGTGACAGCTTTACTTCTTCTTTTCCTATTTGGATTCCTTTTATTTCTTTATTTTCTCTGATTGCTGTGGCTAGAACTTCCAAAACTAAGTTGAATAAGAGTGGTGAGAGTGGGCAACCTTGTCTTGTTCCTGATCTTAGTGGAAATGGTTTCAGTTTTTCACCATTGAGAACAATGCTGTCTGTGGGTTTGTCATATATTGCCTTTATTATATTGAGGAAAGTTCCCTCTATGCCTACTTTCTGCAGGGTTTTTATCATAAATGGCTGTTGAATTTTGTCAAAAGCTTTCTCTGCATCTATTGAGATGATCATATGGTTTTTCACCTTCAGTTTGTTGATATGGTGTATCACGTTGATTGATTTGCGAAGAATACTTTTAAAACCCTCTGAGTTTATTCAAACCAGTCAACAGCTAAAATCATTTATTACAATTACTTTGGAAGAGATCTAAAACTATCAGATATTACACTATTACCATTTTGTGGCTTGACTATTGTTGACTGCATAAGACAGTCCCTCAGTAATACATCTGATTAGAGTTAATGGTTCTGAAACAGCTATGATCAATATTCAAAATTTACTGAACATAAATCTTATAAGACCATATAAAACATATGGTTATATAATTAATAATACTGAGTAAGTTATTGATCAGATTGTATAGCATTTTAAGGTGAACCAGTCAAGTTTTCATCAATCATGCCCATATCTTTATTTAAAGAGTTCCTTTTGTTTGGTTTGGTGTTGGGTTCTTAGGATACAATAAAGATAATAGAATCTTGTCCTCATGAAGTTTATATTCTGTGGAATGAAGACAAAGTCAAGTAAACTAATGAATAAATACAAAAAAAAAAATGTCCCGTTTTGAAAAGTGTATTGAGGGGAATAAAAAATGGACTTAGGGGCTTCCCTGGTGGCGCAGTGGTTGAGAGTCCGCCTGCCAATGCAGGGGACACGAGTTCGTGCCCTGATGCGGGAAGATCCCACATGCCGCGGAGTGGCTGGGCCCGTGAGCTATGGCCGCTGAGCCTGCGCGTCCTGAGCCTGTGCTCCGCAATGGGAGAGGCCACAACAGTGAGAGGCCTGCATACCGCAAAAAAAAAAAAAAAATGGACTTAGAAAAACTTAAACGTTGTAGGTTTTGAGTAAGATGATCAATAAAGGCACATTTGAAGAAAGGAGATTTTGAGCTAAGACCTAAGAGATGAGAAGGAAGTAATGCCATCTTATTTATATCTAAGACAACTATTTCACTTTTTATGTGGAGAAAGAATGTGGTGGGAGAAAAGACTGGAACAGAAGGAGACCACATAGGAGGACTATGCTCCCAATTAGAAATGGTGGTATGTTGCACTATTGTAGTCTCAATGAAATGGAAGGTAGTGAGTAGAATTTTAAGGAAAAATGTTTGCAAATAAAATGAATGTGAAAAATGAGGACAGGAAGGACTCCAGACTGACACCTGAGTTTCCGGATTCTATAATTTGATGGATACAGAAAATGGTAAACAGTGGGTTCAGTTTTAGTCATGTTAAGTCAGTTACCTGTAAGAGATCCAAGTGAGATGTCAGTTAGTCAGTGATGTATTCAAGGCTTTATCTTATATCTCTGGACTGAAGATTTACATTAAAGAATAGAAAAATAGAGGAGACATCTAAAACCATGAAGCTGGGTTATATTACCAGGGGAAGTAAAGAGGGACTGGAACGAGGCTCTGAGGCTAGATTAAAATGATGACAAAGAGTGGCCAGTGCATTAGGAGAAAACTAGAATGTAGAGTCACAAAAACTAAGAGAAGAAAGTGTTTTGAAAAAGAAGTTGGGGTTATATTTCTAGAGTACTGCTGAAAGATCAAGTAAAGGAAGATAAAGAAGTGTTCAATAAATTTGGAGACAAATTCATTAAAAGATCTTGACAAATGCTTAAAGTCATGGAGGAAGCAGACATCAGAGAGCACTTAGTGGTTCTACAATCAGTGGTTCTCCACTGGGGATGATCTTTCACCCCAGGGGACATTTGGTAAAGTCTGAAGATATTTTTGATTGTCACAACTGGGGAGTGCTGCTGGTATCAAGTGAGTAGAGGCCAGGGGAAATGCTTAACACCCTACAATGCATAAATTAGTTTCTCACAAGGAGTTATCCTTACCAAAATGTCAATAGTGTCAGAGTTGAGAAACCTTTCTCTTCATAGTAGCAGTATCAGTCTTTCCAGTTAAACTTTAAGTAGATTTTTCGTTACTTCATTTGATGTAATAATAAACCCTGTAATACAAAATAGTTCTAAGATGAATCGTCAGTATAGTTTTTCTTTTATTGTTCGCTCTTTTTTTCCTCACCTCTCAGTCTCTTTTGCTAGATCCTTTTCTCCTTCCCTCTTAACATTGGAATGCCCCAGGCTCAGATCTTGATCCTCTTCTTTCTATCTTTCCTCACTTCCTTGTAGAGTTCATATTGTTTCATGGTTTAACATATAACTACATGCTAACAATTGCCTAATTGATATCAGGCTCTGTCCAACTGCTTGCTTTGGTTTTCCTTTTGGATGTTTAAAAAAAAAATCCCCAGTGGAGCATGCCTAAAAATATACTTCTCATATGATCCACAAAATCTGCTTCCCCAATCTCATGCAATGACAACTCCATTTTCCAGGCGCTCAAAGTAAAAATCTTAGAGTCATTGTTGGCCCCTCTGCTTTTCTCATAACTCCAAAATCAGGCAATACTATTGAGTCTACTTTCAAGGTATGCCCAGGAGCTGAATACCTTACATCAGCCTGACTGCAAGGACCTAGTTTTGAACCGTCATCGTCTTTCTTCTGAATTAGTGCAATACACTCCTAATTGGTCTCCTTGATATCATTATTACTCACAACACAGTAGCCAGAATGCTCCATATAAAATATAAATCAGATTATATCACATCTCAAATCAAAAATATCCAGTGGTTCCCCACTGAAAAGACTGAAATTCTTATAATATCTTACAAGGGTTTAAAAGTTCTGGTCTCCTGTTACTTCTCTGACTTTATCTTCTACTACTTTCCCCCTTACTCTTCTCCAGGGAAGCTTTGCTATTTCTGAAACCCATCAGTACCTACTAATGTAAGGCCATTCCTGAAATGTTCTCTTGGCCTAAAATGTTCTTCAGCCAGATATCCTACATGACTCAATTCCTGAACTCCTTCAAGTTTTTGTTCAAATATCATCTTCTGAATACATAACTTATTGATGATTGCAATCTACTGCCCCATTCCCATCCTGGGATCTTCAATGCCTTGCTCTTTTTCATTTCCATAATACTTATCTTTTTTCACTGCCATATATTTTATTCATTTATTATGTTTATCATCTATTGTCTACCTCACCTTGCTATAAATAAATTCCCAGATGGCAGAGTGTTTTTTGTTGTTGTTTTTTCCCCCTACTGTTTGGCCACTACTGTAATCCTAGCATCTAGAACAGGCCTTGTCATAAAGTACGTCATATTTTTTAAATTAGAAGCAATAAATTAATTGAAAATCTTGAAGAGACATGGCAATAGCTTGTCAATCTTGAAAGTTATCCTTTAAAAGTTATTCTTCTCATCCTTGGTATTCATCACAAGTTTAAATATTTTTATCTCCAGATATATCCCATTTTTTCCACTTTTGTCTCACAAAAGCCTAGATTAAACTTTCACATTCTCCCCTCTGGAGTCCATTGAATAAGCCTCCTCTGAATTTCCGGTATCTCCTTGGTGCCCATCCCCAAGCCATTCTTCACACCATAGCCAAAATAATCTTAGAACATTAAACTCATCACCGTATCTCCCTACTTAAAACATTCAAATGGATTTCCATTGAAAAATCATTGTTTTACAAGCCTCTCCATGATGTTTAGCCTCATCTCCTACCACGCCCCTCCCATCTTCTTTCATACCCATGAATATACACATATATACTCACATTTTTTCTACCCATAAATAGATCATGTTTCATTCACAAGAATGAAACTTCACAATTATAATATGCATTATTTTCTCTGCCTCCCTTAATTACCCTAATGAATCAAAGTTCCTTTATTAAGAAGACGTCACTTTTATTATTATTGTGATCATTGAGATTGGTCTTGGTCTGATTTAGGTATTAGAGATCTCAGCCTACATAATGCACTTTCAGGTCTTCCTAAAGGCCTAACTGAACTAACTGTTAATGTTTGAAAGCACAGGCTCACAAAAAGACTGACTACCATCTGAAGAATGTCAATTGTATGCCCAGGAAGTAGCCTACAAGGTGACCTCATTATTATTCCACATTCTGCTTAGACTTAGAAAATGGATTACTATGGGCATCGTCAGAAAATCTACAAACAACAAATGCTGGAGATGTGTGGAGAAAAGGGAACCTTCTTGCACTGTTGGTGGGAATGTAAATTGATACAGCCACTATGGAGAACAGTATGGAGGTTCCTTAAAAAAACTAAAAACAATTACCATATGACCCAGCAATCCCACTTCTCTGGGCATATACCCAGAGAAAACCATAATTCAAACAGACACATGCACCCCAGTGTTCATTGCAGCACTATTTACAATAGCCAGGTCATGGAAGCAACCGAAATGCCCATCGACAGATGAATGGATAAAGAAGATATGGTACATATATACAATGGAATATTACTCAGCCATAAAAAGGAACAAAACTGGGTCATTTGTAGAGACTTGGGTGGATCTAGAGACTGTCACACAGAGTGAAGTAAGTCAGAAAGAGAAAAACAAATATCGTATATTAATGCATATATGTGGAATCTAGAAAAATGGTACAGATGAACCAGTTTGCAAGGCAGAGATAGAGACACAGATGTAGAGAACAAACATATGGACACCAAAGGTGGGTGGTGGTGGTGGGATGAATTGGGAGATTTTGATTGACATATATATACTAATATGTATAAAATAGATAACTAATAAGAGCCTGCTGTATAAAAAATAAATAAAATAAATTTCAAAAAAATGGATTGTTAGTTTATCTAGGGTGTAATGAAACAGCATGAAACTAATGTTAATGAAGCAGGACAGAAAATGATATATAAAATTCAGTATTATGTATATGTACACATACACTTACATATTCATAATTTGAATGAACTTGATGGAGAGACATTGAACTATAAGGGCCGGATTTATGTGTACATATTCATATATATATACATACACATTTACATATCTGCTACATAAGTATTCCAGTTTATCTACAAGATGCTTACCTAATGACTCTGGAGACACACTCTCAACATTTGCTTCTCTGACTCTTCTTTATCCATGTGTTTATTGCTGTTTTAACCCCCTTTCTTATAGATGCATGATTTATTCATTAAAGTCGAATTCTTTTATCTCTTTAAGGCATGGGTTGCAAACCAGCTATATAGGTAAGTTAAATGAATGAAACAGGTTGGACAGAACATTAGGGATCCAGGTGAGAGAGGCAAACTGAAGATGTATTTCATTTAAACAGAAGCAGCTGATTGACTCTGCTACTCTGGAATGTTGGCCTGCTTTTGATATACTATCTTATTTATCCTTAATTTTTAAGAGAAAAAAAGTTTAATTTGTTAAAGTGATATCCTCTTAATTTTAAAGTTAGAATCTACTTCATAGGTTTTTTTTTTTAAACTTTAACTTAAATTTAGTCCTCAACGTACCATTTTGCAATATCTGCTTTCAGATAGTTCTGCCTTACATCTCAGCTGTTGTGCTTGTTTAAACTGTAAACATCAGAAGGCACCTTGCTTTCTTAATTCCAGGTCTTTCACATAGGGAGATGATGTCAATTTTGCCCCATAAGTATCAACACATTTTTCACTTACTGACTAATGCATGAAAATTCATATTTAGCATTAGACGCATCCTTAAGATTTGTAAAGAATGGATAATGTTTTAAACTGTTATATAATTTCATGTTTAGAAGCTAAAGACTTTAACAGGTCATCTAATTCAAATCCTTTATTTTTATGTGCCACATAATTTATAGAGAAACTAGGACTGGCTCTTAAACCAAGTTTCTGATTTCAAATGTGTGCTTTCTAGTCTTCCATGATATCTTTTGTTTAGCTGGTAGTGTGAATGAAGGTTTTGAGAGTGGGTTTTGCTTTTTATGGAGGGTGAGTGGTAAATCATAACAAATAAGTTTAAAGAACACTGAGCATGTTAAAAAATGATAAGATCACATACAGTATTGACCTTGTAGCCCAAAGACAAACCTGGATCTTTTCAGGATGTTGTCTATTGAATGTAGACTCCTCCCACCACACAAGCACAAGTTCTTTACAGTGTCTTCACATTTTTGTTTTACTAGCATTGCATCGGGATAATTAACTTTAGCAAAATGAACTGAATTTTCTTTTCTTAGATATACAGAAAGATGAAAAATCATGAACAAATGAAATATATGACCACTTCAATCTATCCTTGTGTTAACTATATTTTCTTAAATTATATTGCTAACTGTAGGAATTTTGTTTTACAAAAGATAGCATTTCCATGGCTTGAATGTTTGCATTCTCCTTTCATAGATTTTCCTCTTTCCTTGATTTAAAACAAATGCCTTCAGTGACATATCTTTAGTTTACTGAAGCTGAAATTGTGCCAATATATTACCATCCATAGCTGTAAAGGACTGATAGTTTAAAGCAGTAACCTCTGATTTTGTTACAATCAAGCTGCCATTTTTTCTGTAAGATTTTAAGCATTTCTTTCATTTGACTAATATATCTCTGTGAAGAAGAATGCCTCAGGACTCAAAACTTTGTCTGTGTATTTAGAGAGCTTATTAGGAAAGAAATCATCTGTCTGGAGGAAGCAGTCAAAATTTGTCTTCTACTTTGTGCAAAAATATGAGCAATGCCTTTTGTTGTCTGGGTAACCACATGCCTCTGCAGTCTCTTAAACATGACGTATCTCATTAGTGTCTCTAGTTCTTTGGCCTGTCTGTCTAGAGTGCTAGCCAAAGGGGCAAATGAGAGTTTCATGTTTTCTTCGTATTTCCAGTCTAATGTGTTTGGTTGTTTTGTTTTCAGTCTCTTTAGAGACAGATGGCTTAACTATCTGTTTCTGTTTTTCATGTCAGTCTCCATTCCATGCCAAGAACCTCAGTTTACTTTTTCTGTGTTTTCCCACTTTTTGTATGTACCTGATTGATTTTGAACTTCTCCATAAGACCCAACAGGAATTTGCCTGCCACTCTCCAACCAACATTCATTCAATATGAGAATCCCTTTTAGATGGCTAATGCTATTCACAATCCTGGTGAAGTAGTGAGCAATAGAAAGGGATTATTTATTTCCTATAGAACTCACTATAGAGGTGATTTCCTAATTTCGCCATAGTTTCCTTAATAACAAGACCATCCTATTTCTGTCTCTTGTTCTTCTTCTTCTTCTGTTCAGTTCTTCTCTTTTCAGTGTTGAGAATAATTGAGCATTCAGTATGTTATGAGTCACTGAGGATGAACACATAGTAACATCTTCACCCTGCTGCCATTATTCTCTGAGAATCATCTTGTCACTGATGATTCATGACTTTAGGTTGAATTTATTGGGCCTGACCATCCTTTATCCCATATTCTAACTACTTTAGTTGATACCAGAATGACATTAGGGATTCCTTGATCAAGGAACCAGAGAATATCTGTATAGATTTAAATGACTCTATAACTCTTCAGCATCTCTTATGCTCAGCATTGAAAAGTAACATTTTTCCCTTTCCTTAAGCCATATTCTTCACTCTAGTAATGTGATCTAAGTTTGACATATCCTTCTGGAATTCACCATTAATAGAATTTTCACCAGCCAGCTTACCTGCAAAAGTATCACAAAATCAAACTTCTGAATGTTCTGTGATCATTAGGAATCTGAGGTTTTAATTGTCAGCAGTCCAGGTGTAGAAATATAGAATGGAAAGATAATCAGCCCTGTTTTGAGCATGAGAGAAATAAAATAAAAATCTTAAATTCAAAAAAATGAAGCTTTGCATAAAACATGTCCTATTTTAGAAAGGATACTGTTAGGATAGAAAATTATGTATGTATATTAACATCTGATAAAGCCAAAATAGGTATTTTTCTATGTTCCTGCTAGACAACTGATATCATATTTCTGCATGCTAAAAGATTGCTCTAGTGGTGTTAAAAAATGATAATATGCTCCAGCAGGCTTTACACAGTTTATAATGGTTATTTTTTCCCATTGTCTCTCATCTGTATAAATTTATGACTTACACTGACAAGCCTATACCACTTAATATATTTACTTTTAAGTGCTGCCAAATCAGAAAAAAAAAGAATTACAGTTAATTTACATAATATTGGAACACTTGAAAATTATTTTGTGTTTTGGCTAGGACAAATCTTTATAATCTACCCATTTATGAATATTATTTATATGGCATGTTTAGACCATGTTGTGTTGTAGAGTGCTTTTCATTTAACTTCAGTTAGCTATGAGATATCACTGGGTAGATGGAGAGTATTTATTATTAGAGTTGAGAAGTAGATTACTGTAAAATTTCATAATTTTAGTTTTTAAACCAGTAAGTGAAAAGATTGATAATAAAGGTCATTAGAAATTTCTGTGAGTTCTGTGTTTAGTTCAAGCCATTTCCTTCTTTGAGATCTCAGTAATCACATGGCAGACAATGACTTGTAATTCCTGTTTCTTGGCATCTCACGTTCTTTTTGAGAAGTTTGATTTGTTTTCTTTTAATCCAAGCCCACTCTTTAATAAAATGTGTTGACTAGTAAATCACAGAAGAAACAGTCATGTGTTAAAAACCCATATTTCCACTGGTTACCAGGTCCTAACAATGCTCTTACACATTGACTACATGTCTAGTTATAATGACCTTCAAATAATTGTTTCTATTCTTGATATAATACCCCTGAGAATTTCTTCTCACTTTTGTTTATGCACAATAAACCTGACCACGTCAAATTAATTACTACACTAGTTCCTGCTCAAAGTGATAAAGTTAATTGAAGGGCACAGCATACGTTATTTTCCTTGCTGTCTATTCCAATGAACCCTCATACCTTTGTCTCACAATAATTCAGTAATATAGTATTGCACAGAAAATCCAAGCTAGCAGATTTAATATAAATGACAGAGATTGTAACTTTCCTCAAAAGACATTTAAATATAGTATCTCTCCAAATGTGTCTATTTGTATTAACTTTCTTTTTCGATTTTAAATCAAATTATATATGGTAAGGATGTAGAGCAACTGGAACTTTCTTAAATTCCTGAAAAGAGTGAATATTGGTACAGACTCTTTGAAAAAAGAAATTCTAGCCCTATCTATTTAAGAAATCATAAGTATATCTTAAGACTCAACCGTTCTATTTCTTATTAAATACTCAACAGAATGAGAGTTTGTGTCCACCAAAAGACACGTAAAAGAATATTCATAATTTTATTGTAATGGCCTAAAATTGTAAACAAGCAAAATATATATTACCAGTAAAATGGTAAACAAATTGATATATATTCATGAATAATAATATTTCATATTCTGAAATATTATCCAGAAATAAAAAGCAATTAATAACTGACATGCACACCAGTATGGGTATATTTCACAAACATGATGTTGAGTCAAAGAAGTCAGGAATAGAAGAGTATGATTCTGTTTATGTGGATTTGTTTAAGCTAATCTATGATTTAGATGTTAGGATTATGCTTATTCTAAGAAATACTAACTGGGAGAGGTCACAAGTGAAACTTCTACAATTCTGGAAGTATTCTAGTAGGGTGGTGGTTAAACAGGGGCAGTGATAGGTAAAACTCCAGTGAGTTGTATACTTAGGATTTGTGAAATTATACATCTATAAAAACTAATAATAAAATAAAGTATGTTGGGGATTTTTTAAAATGTATGTAACAATTAACACCTGACCATGTTAATAAGATTCCCAAACAATCTCAATGTATAGATATAGAAAACTCCACCAATTTGCTTTTGAAAATACTGTGGTTTGTTGTTTTGTTTTCTTTTAGTGTCCTGAATTTAAAAGGCCCAGGGACGTTGCAGTTGACTGGGTTGCTGGAAATATCTATTGGACTGACCATTCTAGAATGCACTGGTTCAGTTACTACACTACTCACTGGACCAGTCTGAGGTACTCTATCAACGTAGGACAGCTGAATGGCCCCAACTGCACCAGACTCTTAACAAATATGGCTGGAGAACCCTATGCTATTGCTGTAAATCCTAAAAGAGGGTAGGTTAACAACCTGGTTATTTATATTTCTTGAAATGAGTATACATTTTTACAGATTGACCCACCTATGCTCTGTAGTGTTGTTTCTGGAAGAGTGTTCAACATATAATAGATTCACAAGAATTCTGAAAATCCCTCTACTCCTTCTGTACAAAAACATGTCCTTTTCACACCAAATGGTGGTGCAAAATATATTCTTCTTCCTGAACAGTTGCTACTTTATACATTTAGTGTATGTGTATATGTTATGTATGCATTCAGATTAATTAAACTGATGTGAAAAACATAACCACTGTAGTTAATCTAAAATCGAATTTTTGAGACATTAAAAATAATATTAAACATGTTAAGTGTAGAATATTAGTGATTTGGGCTATTTCTGGTAATAAACAATGGAGGCCTATGTATAAACAAATTTAAACAATTTAACACAAATATTCCCTTTACTTGGCTTGATTTTTTTCCTTTTTTACTCTCTTATTTTTTATTTATAAGCAATGACCAAAAAGGAAATACGGAAATGTTAAATAAAACTCCTAGTCACCCATAAAGTGGATCATTAGATCCTGAGTAAAAAGAGGCAACTGCTGTTTACTTACTAGAATTATGTTGTGTGGTGTCTTCTAAGTGAGAAAATTATTTAAGTCTGAGAAAATAGTTACTATATCAAAAACAAAAGCATATTGATGCATCATCTATAGTAAAATGAATATTCTGTCATGACAAGAAGATAATTTCAAGTGTTAGAAATACTTTTCTTCTAAAATTTTAAGGAAATTTTCAAAATTGAACTTTGCCTATCAAGTGAGCCTATTAAACAGTGGCTCTCAAATTTTAGGGAATAGGTACGACTTTTAAATTGTTGACTCCTGGGACCCCCTCTTAGAGGTACTCACTCTGTAGGTTTAGAGTTGGGTCCAGAAATCTGGTTTTTCAGGCAATTTTCAGGGACTCTAAGGTGATTCTGATGCACAGGGTCTGAAGAGACCCTGTTTTGGGTTGTAACAGCACATTCACCAGGCTAACCAACTTGACCTATCTCTTCAGGATGATGTACTGGACCATTGTTGGGGACCACTCCCACATAGAAGAAGCAGCCATGGATGGTACTCTGAGAAGAATTTTAGTACAAAAGAATTTACAGAGACCCACAGGTATGATATGTGTCCCACACAATCTAAAATGTGAAGTAGTGTGCTAAGTATAATAGTATTGCCATTCTTTCTAGTTCTGCTGGCAATATAATCATTTTTACAAGTGGATAAAATAATTTATAGTATGATTTTATAAAAGTCATTAACATTTCATGTTGTACTTTCCCAGCTTGAAAGTCAGGTTCTTACCATACTGCTGGTATATTATGGGGATGTTATTTGACAATTACCTAAGTTATAAGGCTATTAGTAGGATTTCACCTGCATGAAATTTTGACAGTTTATAACATTGTGTTAGGGTGTTTTTATAGCTACATGTTAATGATATTGGGATAGATGGTAATATCCTAGAGGATGAGAGACTAAATGGATAGACAGGTGGGAACATATAAACAATTTTTGTGAAAGACACTCACAGCTCTTTGCAATCTGGCTTTAATCTCCCTTCCAGCCATGTCATCTAAACTACCAGTCTCTACTCTCTGTAATTCCAGGACTGTTCAGGAGCTCAGGTCTTTTTTCTGCATTCCTGTTCTTTCTCCTATGCCATTTTCCTCCCAGATCCCTCATCTAGAATGCCCTTCCAACTTTTGTATACCTAGAGGAATCTTACCAGTCTTTTAAGGTCTAAGTTTAGTACTTCCTCAATAAAACATTTTCATCCTGCAGAAGCCTCAGAGATTTTTGTGCCATCCCCCACCCCCTCCCACTACATCCCCATCAAAAAGGACACAATACATTTTCTATAGCATATGTTATTTAACAATTAGGCTTTGCAGTCTCTTTCATAGTTGAAACTTTATATTTGGTACTTATATTTTTATTACTTTTAATGTGCCTTATGCCCTTTCCTCCAAGTAGATTGTTTTTACTCTTATAGGAAGGAGCAATCATTGGGATTTAGTTTATTTATGTAGGTGTGTCTCAATTCAGTGATTTAACAAATACTAATCGAACACTCACCTGGTGACAGAAATTGTTCCAGATGCTGAAGAAATAAATTCCTGCCCTTGTGAAGAGAGTTCCAATTCTCATGAAACTTACCTTCCTGTATAGGATAGAATATGTAGGATACATCATGTCAGATAATTATAAAAGCTATATAGAAAACAAAATATAAGAAATGGGCAGTTATGGGAAGGTACTATTTTAGTTATGATTATCAAAGTAGTCATCTCTAGAAAGGTGATATTTGAAAAGATAACTGAATAAAGAGAGACAGCAAACTATGTGATTATGTGAGGAAAGAGCTTTCCAAGTAGACAGAATGGCAAGTTATGAGTTAGAAATGAACTTAGCATGTGTAAGAAACAACCTACCATGGCGCTCCATATCCATGATAGGTTGAATTTACTGAACCCACAGATACCGAGGGCTGACTGTAATATGCCATTTTATATAAAGGACTTGAGCGTTCGCAGGTTTTGGTATTCATGGGGGATCCTATAACCAATCCCCTGTGGACACCAAGGGATGGCTGTATGCCTAGAAGCATATGATCAACTCGGGAGAATAGTAGATGTGAGAGTGACAAGGTGACCAGAGTCAGATCATCCAGGACCTGGAACACACTGATAAGGACTGGATTCTATTCTAGCTTTAAGGGAAACAAGCCACTGGGGATTTTGAGGAAAGTGGCATGATCTGCTCAAACACTATTTTATTTTTTAAAGAACTTTGTACTTCTTTTTCTTAACTTTTTTATTTTTAACTAATTTTAGACTTCTATTCAGTAGAAAAGTTGGGAAATTGATTTTAAAAAAGCTTCTCTGATGTTAACATCTTACATAGCCATAGTATACATAACATTATTTTCATTTTAAAAAATGACTCCGGAAGCAATGTATAGAATTGCCTGTCAGAGGGTTCTTATGAGGGAATCTGAGACAGGCATTCTTGGGAAATGTATTTATGAAGGGAGTGTTATTTCTTTGCTATCATGTGTTGTAGTTGTGGACATGACCAACCTAAGTCAATCAGATGGAGATAGCTCACAGAAAATTGGAGATTTTAGTTCTGGAGCTCAAAGCAGAACTAGAAACTTAGTTCAGAGAACTGGCAATAGAAAACTGATGATTTAAAGTTGCTGGAGTTAAGATAGACAGGGAGGAGAAAACAAAGAGGCTTCTTAGGGTAGTAATGTGTGAGATGCTTATATTCAGAAGAGTCAAGATCAAAACTAAAGACTACAGAGATGTTTGAGCAATAGGAGCAAAGCAACAGAATTCAGTGCCATAATAGCTGACAGAAAAGTTTCAAAAGGAAGATGGTATACCCCATTGGGCATAGGATAGTGTATTAGACAGAAGAAATATGGAGTCATAGAAAGATTATAAGCCTTCCATTCATAGGCTTGAGTTAAAATTGAGCAACCTGCATAAACTTTTCAGCACCAGTGTCCTTATTTGTAAAATGCATATGATAATATTTACCTTACAGAGAATTTATAACAATTCATTTATATCAGAAGTTAAAACCAATGTAAATTGATTGGTATAATTTCTTGAATACCTAAGACACTAAGAATAATTACAGAAATAATATGCCACATACTAGAGCCTTGCATTTCTACCTTGTCCACCATAACTCCATAACACGATTTTTTTTTTGATGGCATCTGGCCCATAAATGTATTTCCTTTTTTTTTTGAATTTTATTTTATTTTATGTTTATACAGAAAATTCTTATTAGTTATCTATTTTATACATATTAGTGTATATATGTCAAACCCAATCTCCCAATTCATCCCACCAATACCACAGCCCCCCCTATTTTCCCCCCTTGGTGTCCATATATTTGTTCTCTACCTCTGTGTCTCTATTTCTGCCTACAAACTGGTTCATCTGTATCATTACTCTAGATTCCACATATATACGTTAATATACAATCTTTGTCTTTCTCTTTTGGACTTACTTCACTCTGTATGACAGTCTCTAGGTCCATCCACGTCTCTACAAATGACCCAGTTTTGTTCCTTTTTATGGCTGAGTAATATTCCATTGTATATATGTACCACATCTTCTTTATCCATTCGTCTATCAGTGGGTGTTTAGCTTGCTTCCATGACCTGGCTATTGTAAATAGTGCTGCAATGAACATTGGGGTGCATGTGTCTTTTTGAATTATGGTTTTCCCAGGGTATATGCCCAGGAGTGGGATTGCTGGGTCATATGGTAATTCTACTTTTAGTATTTTAAGGAACCTCCATATTGTTCTCCATAGTGGCTCTATCAATTTACATTCCCACCAACAGTGCAAGAGGGTTCCTTTATCTCCACACCCTCTCCAGCATTTGTTGTTTGTACATTTTCTGATGATGCCCATTCTAAACAGTGTGAGGTAATTGTAGTTTTGATTTGCATTTCTCTAATAATTAGTGATGTTGATCAGTTTTTCATGTGCTTCTTGGCCATCTATATGTCTTCTTTGGAGAAATGTCTGTTTAGGTCTTCTGCCCATTTTTTGATTGGGTTGTTTGTTTTTTTTAATATTGAGCTGCATGAGTTGTTTATATATTTTGGCGATTCATCCTTTGTCCATTGATGTGTTTGCAAATATTTTCTCCCATTCTAAGGGTTGTCTTTTCATCTTGTTTATGGTTTCCTTTGCTGTGCAAAGCCTTTTAAGTTTCATTAGGTCCCATTTGTTTATTTTTGTTTTTATTTCCATTTCTCTAGGAGGTGGGTCAAAAAAGATCTTGCTGTGATTTATGTCAGAGAGTGTTCTTCCTATGTTTTCCTTTAAGAGTTTTATAGTGTCCGGTCTTACAGTTAGGACTTTAATCCATTTTGAGTTTATTTTTGTGTATGTTGTTAGGGAGTGTTCTAATTTCATTCTTTTACATGTAGCTGTCCAGTGTTCCCAGCACCACTTATTGAAGAGACTGTCTTCTCTCCATTGTATATCCTTGCCTACTTTGCCATAGATTAGTTGTGCATTTATAAGTGCGTGGGTTTATTTCTGGGCTTTCTATCCTGTTCCATTGATCTATATTTCTATTTTTGTGCCAGTACCATATTGTCTTGATTACTGTAGCTTTGTAGTATAGTCTGAAGTCAGGGAGCCTGATTCCTCCAACTCCTTTTTTTCCCTTCAAGATTGCTTTGGCTATTTGGGGTCTTTTGTGTCTCCATACAAATTGTGAAATATTTTGTTCTAGTTCTATAAAAAATGCCATTGGTAATTTGATAGGGATTGCATTGAATCTGTGGATTGCTTTGGGTAGTATACTCATTTTCACAACATTTGTTCTTCCAATCCAAGAACATGGTATATCTCTCCATCTGTTTGTGTCACCATTGATTTCTTTCATCAGGGTCATAGTTCTCTGAGTACAGGTCTTTTACCTCCTTTGGTAGGTTTATTCCTAGGTATTTTATTCTTTTTGTTGCAGTGGTGAATGGAATTGTTTCCTTAATTTCTCTTTCTGAACTTTTGTTGTTAGTGTATAGGAATGCAAGAGATTTCTATGCATTAATTTTGTATCCTGCAACTTTACCAAATTCATTGATTAGCTCTAGTAATTTTCTGGTGGCATCTTTAGGATACTCTACATATAGTATCATGTCATCTGCAAACAGTGACAGTTTTACTTCTTCTTTTCCAATTTGTATTCTTTTATTTCTTTTTCTTCTCTGATTGCCATGGCTAGGACTTCCAAAACTATGTTGAATAGTAGTGGTGAGACTGGACATCATGTCTTGTTCTGATCTTAGAAGAAATGCTTTCAGTTTTTCACCATTGAGAATGACGTTTTCTGTGTGTTTGTTTCTATATGGCCTTTATTATGCTGAGGTAGGTTCCCTCTATGCCCACTTTCTGGAGAGTTTTTATCATAAATGGGTGTTGAATTTTGTCAAAAGCTTTTTCTGCATCTATTGAGATTATCATATGGTTTTTATTCTTCCCTTTGTTAATATGGTGTATTGCATTGATTGATTTTCATATATTAAAGAATCCCTGCATTCCTGGGATAAATCCCACTTGATGAAGATGTATGACACTTTTAATGTGTTGTTGGATTCTGTTTGCTAGTATTTTGTGGATTTTTGCATCTATATTCATTATTCTATATTAGTCTAATTTTCTTTTTTTATAGTATCTTCTATTTTGGTATCAGGGTGATGGTGGCTTCATAGAATGAGTTTGGGAGTGTTCCTTCCTCTGGAATTTTTTGCAAGAGTTTGAGAGGATGGGTGTTAGCTCTTCTGTAAATGTTTGATAGACTTCACCTGTGAAGCCATCTGGTCCTGGACTTTTGTTTGTTGTAAGATTTTTAATCACAGTTTCAATTTCACTACTTGTGATTGGCCTGTTTGCATTTTTTATTTCTTCCTGGTTCAGTCTTGGAAGGTTATACCTTTCTAAGAATTTGTCCATTTCTTCAGGTTGTCTATTTTATTGGTGTAGAGCTGCTTGCAGTAGTCTCTTAGGATGCTTTGTATTTCTGAGGTGTCCATCGTAACTTCTCCTTTTTCATTTCTCATTTTATTATTTGAATCCTCTCTGTCTTTTTCTTGATGAGTCTGGCTAAAGGTTTATCAATTTTGTTTATCTTCTCAAAGAACCGGCTTTTAGTTTTATTGATCTTTGCTATTGTTTTCTTCATTTCTATTTCATTTATTTCTGCTCTGATCTTTATGATTTCCTTCCTTCTGCTAACTTTGAGTTTTGTTTGTTCTTCTTTCTCTAGTTCCTTTAGGTATAAGGTTAGATTGTTTATTTGAGATTTTTCTTGTTTCTTGAGGTAGAATTTCATTGCTACAAACTTCCCTCTTAAAACTGCTTTTGCTGCATCACATAGGTTTTGGATTGTCATGTTTTCGTTGTCATTTGTCTCTATGTATTTTTTTATTTCCTCTTTGATTTCTTCACTGATCTCTTGGTAATTTAGTAATGTATTGTTTAGCCTCCATGTGTCTGTGTTTTTTACATTTTTTTCCCTGCAACTGATTTCTAATCTCATAGTGTTGTAGTCAGAAAAGATGCTTGCTATGATTTCAATTTTATTAAATTTACTGAGGTTTGATTTGTGAGCCAAGATGTGATCTATCCTGGAGAATGTTCTGTGTGCACTTGAGAAGAAAGTGTATTCTGCTGTTTTCAGATGGAATTTCCTATAAATATCAATTAATCTATCTGGTCTATTGTGTCATGTAAAGGTTGTGTTTCCTTATTAATATTCTGTCTGGATGATCTGTCCCTTGGTGTAAGTGAGGCGTTCCCCACTATTACTGTGTTACTATTGATTTCCTCTTTTGTAGCTTGTTAGCATTTACCTTATGTATTGAGGTGCTTCTATGTTGGGTACATATATATTTATAATTCTTATATCTTCTTCTTGGATTGATCCTTTGATCATTATGTAATGTCTTACCTTGTCTCTTGTAACATTCTTTATTTTAAAGTCTATTTTATCTGCTATGAGTATTGCTACTCCAGCTCTCTTTTGATTTCCATTTGCATGGAGTATATTTTTCCATCCCCTCACATTCAGTCTGTATGTGTCCCTAGGTCTGAAGTGGGTCTCTTGTAGACAGCATATATATGGGTCTTGTTTTTGTATCCATTCAGCAAGCCTGTGTCTTTTGGTTGGAGCATTTAATCCATTCATATTTAAGATGATTACCGGTATGTATGTTCCCATTACCGTTTTCTTAAGTGTTTTGGGTTTGTTTTGTAAGTCTTTTTCTTCTTTTTTGTTTTGAACTTGGAGAAGTTCTTTTAGCATTTGTTGTAGAGCTGGTTTGGTGTTGCTGAATTCTCTTAGATTTTGCTTGTCTGTAAAGCTTTTGATTTCTTCCTCAAATCTGAATGAGATCCTTGCCGGGTAGAATAATCTTGGTTTTAGGTTTTTCCCTTTCATCACTTTAAATATATCATGTCACTCCCTTCTGGCTTGTAGAGTTTCTGCTGAGAAATCAGCTGTTAACCTTTTGGTATTTCCCTTGTATGTTATTTGTAGTTTTTCCCTTGTTGCTCTTAATAATTTTTCTTTGTCTTTAATTTTTGTCAATATGATTACTATGTGTCTCAGCATGTTCCTCCTTGGGTTTACCCTGCCTGGGATTCTCTGCGCTTCCTGGACTTGGGTGGCTATTTCCTTTCCCATGTTAGGGAAGTTTTCAACTGTAATATCTTCAAGTATTTTCTTGTGTCCTTTCTCTCTCTCTTCTCCTTCTGGGACCCCTATAATGCAAATGTTGGTGTGTTTAATGTTGTCCCAGAGGTCTCTTAGTCTGTCTTCATTTCTTTTCATTCTCTTTTCTTTATTCTGTTCTGCAGCAGTGAATTCCACCATTCTGTCATCCAAGTAACTTATCCATTCTTCTCTCTCAGTTATTCTGCTATTGATTCCTTCTGGTGGATTTTTCATTTCAGTTATTATATTGTTCATCTGTTTGTTTGGTCTTTAATTCTTCTAGGTCTTTGTTAAACATTTCTTGCATCTTCTTGATCTTTGCCTCCATTCTTTTTCCAAGGTCTTGGATCATCTTCCCTCTCATTATTCTGAATTCTTTTTCTGGAAGGTTGCCTATCTCCACTTCATTTAGTTGTTTTTCTCGGGTTTTATCTTGTTCCTTCATCTGTTACCTAGTCCTCTGCATTTTCATTTTGTCTATCTTTCTGTGAATGTGGTTTTCCTTCCACAGGCTTCAGGATTGTAGTTCTTCTTGCTTCTGCTGTCTGCCTTCTGGTGGATGAGGCTATCTAAGAGGCTTTTCCAAGCTTCCTGAGGGGAGGGACTGGTGGTGGGTAGAGCTGGGTATTGATCTGGTGGGCAGAGCTCAGTAAAACTTTAATCTGCTTGTCTGCTGATGGGTGGGGCTGAGTCCCCTCCCTGTTTTTTTTTTGGCCTGAGGCGACCCAGCACTGGAGCCTACAGGCTCTTTGGTGGGGCTAATGGCGGACTCCGGGAGGGCTCACACCAAGGAGTATTTCCCAGAACTTCTGCTGCCAGTGTCCTTGTTCCCACAGTGAGCCACAGCCACCCCCCGCCTCTGCAGGAGACCCTCCAACACTAGCAGGTAGGTCTGGTTCAGTCTCATATTGGTTCACTACTCCTTCCCGCTGGGACCTGATACTCACACTACTTTGTGTGTTGCCTCCAAGAGTAGAGTCTCTGTTTCCCCCAGTCCTGTCAAAGTCCTGTAATCAAATCCTGCTAGCCCTCAAAGTCTGATTCTCTGGGAATTCCTCCTCCCATTGCCAGACCCCCAGGTTGGGAAGACTGACATGGGGCTCAGAACCTTCACTCAGTGGGTGAACTTCTGTGGTATAATTTTTCTCCAGTTTGTAAGTCACCCACCCAGCAGTTATGGGATTTGATTTTATTGTGATTGCTCCCCACCTACCATTTCATTGCGGCTTCTCCTATGTCTTTGGATGTGGGGTATCTTTTTTGGTGAGTTCCAGTGTCTTCCTATCGATGATTGTTCAGCAGTTAGTTGTCCCGTGAATGTATTTCTACTGCCAGTTCTGTAGTGCTGAGTGGCTTACAGGTGCAATTCTAGTTTTAAAGGGACCAATTATTATTTTTATCCACATTTTAAAATGTCATTTAGTATATTTTGTTAATTTAATTAATTTTCTCATTGTATATCAATTAGAATTCTGTAAGATTTTTAAAAATCCACACACCACATGTAAAAATTTATTGCTTTACTTCATACCTTCCTACTTAATAAATGAATTTCTTAATATTGGAAATGCTAGTCTTGTATAATTAGGCAGGATTTTATTCCATCAAGCAGAAACATCTCTCAGTGTTGTCTTTATCTTTAATAACTCTTAAGTATGGCATGCCAAATGTTATTGATATACAACTGAGTCAAAAATAAATCTCAGAAGATTTTTAGGAAATAATAGATAATTTAGATTTTATAAATAGCATATTACTAGAAAGTAACAATGAAAAGCTGGCAGTTACTCATTCTGCATCTATATGCATACATGCATGTTATATGTGGGAGGACATGTGCACTTATGCAAATATGTTCTATAAGATATCCTTACATGGAAGTACATTCATTGCTTATGTCTTCCTAGAAACATCTTAGACTTATTCGTACCTATATTCTTTCTTTTGTTGGTGTATGTTTATAAATATTTGACCTGACTCCAAAGTTATTATATGAAATCAGTAACTATAATAATGCCTCTGTTTCCCTCCATGTGTAATATCTTGTTCTTTATGTTTGGGGTTTATAGGAAATTCTATCTTTCCTTGATGAATCCATGAATAATTGTGTGCACTAGGGTGCAGTACATTTGGTTATACTCTGTACTTCAATAGAGTGAAGGTGATATCGGCATTATGAACAGCAATAGGAATAGATAGAAAATTGTCTCTGTCCCTTTATATAACCTCTGTGCATTCTAGGGTTGGAATTGTACTGATCAGATAGTTAGCCCACCACCCAGACAGCCCTGTATTTGCTCACCACCAGCACTGCCATTACCTCCTTTCCAAACTCATGAGAATACCTCAGTTTTCTGGGCTTTGAAAGCACTCATTATCTCCATACTTGGTACAACGTAATCTACTGCTTTAATGATATAGTAGATCATTGACTACTTAATGTATAATCTATGTGCCCAGCAAGACCATAACAGGTTAAACCAAAACCATAATGGATATTCTTGTTATATCTCCTGTACAATGTTATAGTGGCTGTAATTAGTATGTGCTTAAGACTAATTATATTTTGAATGAATGAAGAGATGAATGCCTGCAATTTTTAACACTCTAACCCATGGTATGGTATTAAGATCTCTTTTAACAAATGGCACACTTCATTTTGTTAGGCCCTATATTAAATACAAGAAGCATAATCTATATTCTGATTCAATCAACTGTGTGGTGGTTGAGTAGGACGCTCCATGAGAGCACGAACATGATCTGTTTCGTTCTTTGCTACATACGTACCTGACAGTGTATGGTGCAAGAATTCTGTGTCAGATAAGGATACTTTCCAGTTTTCCCTGCAGTAGAAGGGTATGTAGAATTACATGAGTCTGATTTAAATACCATATTATTTGATATCCAGAATCTTATTTATGTTACCTTTCCCTCCTCTCAAATCGTGGCAATTTCTGAGAGAATAAACAAGTACACACTGGCCCTGGACCAGTCGTAATTATTTGATTCACTCAGTAAATTCTTTGTCATTGACCAACAAAAGATCTCTAATTAAATGAAATAGATAAAAACTTAAGGACTATTTTGCAATTCCTCGATACATTATTTTACTAACACTCATAAGTAGGTATGCGTGTGTGTGCATGTATGGTGTGTGTGTGTTTGTGTGTATATATATATATATATATATTACATATATATACATATATGTGTAAAAACAACTTTAATGTAGTTTGGAATCTAAGACCATATATAGGCAACCTATCTCAAAAAATATTTTAAACAATTTTTTAAAAATAAATTTGACATAGTGGTAAGTATTTTTAGTTTTTTGGACCCCTCTTATACCTCTTAAATCAAGAATAGGGTGGTGCACACCTGTTGGGTATTACTACCTTACAAATCTTGACTTTCCTTTAACACAAAATGTATAAAATCTTTTTCTCTCTTTCTGAAAACATAGTGATTTTAATTTATTTCTCTCTCCAAGTTTTCTCTCTTAAATATCACATTGGTACTGTGGTCATTTCTCATAAGATTTTTTTACCATTTTCTGTCTTCTTTTTAGATCATAGTGGAAATCGGGGAACTAGTGGGAGGATCTTGGAAAATTTCAGAGTTCAACAAAAGTTAGATTCAAAAATCCCTAAAATGTAACAGTAGTCTTGATATCATGGGAGATGTTTAGAAAATGAATACACAATTAGGGTCATTATCATGTGCTCCTAAAATTTATTGAGACTTTATCTTTCATAACACTTCCAAACTGTGATTCCATTATGCTTGATTAGAACAAGTATGACATTTTATTTTAAATTTTCTGTACTTACACTGACTTGGTTCCAAATATTCACCATTCCCAGTTCAGATAAGAATAACTTTCCTGGGAATTAATTTTTCCCCCATTTTATTATTGCTTCTTTGCTAAAGACAAAAAATAGATGTGAATTTTTTAAAAATATAGAAATGAACTTGTTTTTTCATATAAACTTGACTCATCTCTATAACAAAAAAGTAAGTTGATTCCTTTTTTAACTTTTTAATTTAAAAGACTATCTGTTTTATTAAAGGGCTTAAGGAAAAATCAAAATCATTGATTTGTGGATGTGGGAGAATATAAATCCCACTCATCTAAAAGCTTTGTTATATAATTTTTATCTAGGTGTAATTCCATCCAAAATAGTACGGTATGGGACTGGAGATGATAAAGATGTGTTTGTCTAAAGCCTAGACTAACAATGCAATGTATGACACGTTTGAGAAATTTTTACTGCTGCTGAATCTGAGGAAACAATATTGGTAATTAAATTAGATTACACACCCATTGTTTTCTTCTTTTATATGATTAACAAATTTAATATTCAAATGTAGAGACCCATTATGTTTGGAACAGCTTTTTTTTAAAAAAAAAGCTCCTCCCTTGCACCATACACTGCCAGGTACCAGTATGTAGTATTGTATTACACTGGTGGGAGAGAAAGAAAAGCGTTTTCAATCTTTCTGTGATAACCTTTTTGAAACAGAATGGCAGCAGCAGGAAGCTGGATCATTTTATGGTTCATGTTACCCATAATTATACATGAAGAAACAAAAACCTAAGTCCCAGAATAACTCCAAATAACAAATTAATCATTGAGCAAAAACTAGTAAAACATGGGCCACTTGTTGTAATTGTTAACTCATTTCTCAGAGGCTGATTGGGCATAGAACATCTTTATATTCTACTTGAGGAGAAATATTTATATTTAGTTTGATTACATTTGGGATAGATCTACATACTGAACTGAAGAATTATTCCCAAATGATTTTCACCATGATATGCTTTCATTTTGATTGTTAATCTTGGCCCATCTACACAGGAATACAATTAGTGTAAACTCAAAAATACTTTTCATTCAGTTGCCTTGCCATTGAGAGGTACCTCGGTTTTTTTATTGAATGAGCTGATTCAGAAAGCTCTTTAGCATTCAGTTGACAAAGGTATTTTGATTGCATTGTACTATCAAAGTATGTCATATCCAAAGACTAGCTATGTCGTAAAAATTGAATATCTATAGCAGTGAGGATTTGTTATATAATTCATATGTCATAGATCTTACTCTCCTATGCTGAATGAAGTTTACTTAAGGTATTATATGTGTTGATATTTGTGCAAGAAGACACCGGCTAGACTCCAATCACATTATGAAATACAAAATAAAAAGTTGAATAAATAGCAAAACATGATTTTTTACTACATATTATGTTAGTCCATTGGTATTCACTAACAGATAATGATGATATAAAGAAAGACAGTCTCAGAGCAAATTAATGATTAGACTAAAAAAATAAAGTGAAAAATTTAAGTATCAGTACAACTAGAACCTTATTAAGGAATTTACTATTCATTCGTCCCTACTGTAAACATCAATCTTTAGTCAATTTATACTTCAGCCTGCACACAGGTGTTTCATAACACTGTAGACTAACTCCAAATGGATGAAAATATCTTATGATTAAGCCCATGAACCTTTTATATTCTGAGAAATGCACCTTCATGAAAAGATTCAAAATATAACTAATTACACTGAATTATTTTAAATAATGGTTGGGTAAGTGATTTAAATGGTGAAAGTATCGTGGGAAATTCTTTTAGAAAATAACCATAATTAAGAAAGAAGTGTAGAAAGGAAAGATATTTAGGGCAGCTTTCCCTATGTGAAGTAAGATTTTTTTGCCACAGTTTATTAAATAAATTCTATGTAATCTATACACACATGTATTTCAGATAGGGATTAAGCTATTTCAGTTTTTCGGATTTTTGCACTACTGTGATATAGACTGGGTAATTTCTAAGATGTTTGAAGAAAAATGTCAATTATAATAAGACATTAAAAGAGCAGAAACACAATTTTAAATAATCTCATATGTATTTCTGTTATTTGTCTGTGTGTATTGATTTTGCAGGTCTGGCCGTGGATCATTTCAGTGAACGGATATACTGGGCTGACCTTGAGCTCTCTGTTATTGGCAGCGTTCTATATGATGGCTCTGATTCAGTAATCTCTGTCAGCAGCAAACAAGGTTTGTGAAGTGCTCTTGTTTTTGCTTTTAATTATCACTGAAAGTATTAAATAATGATACATAAATATAAGTATGAAAGCTTTACATTCTGTATTTTCTTAAATTCTTTCTCTTTTCAACTTACAGCTCTTACTATTCATTACAATTTTCATTCTTACTAGAATAACAAAGAGGTCAGGCCAGAAGAACTTCTTGACTCTAGAACAAATGTGGTCCATTGCTACCCAGATTCAAAAAATATTCATTCTGTTTGTTGCTTCTGTGGTTGTTCTATTCTGAGCAGAACACTTCAAGTAGTCGAGATTACTGCCTGTGAATGCTAATTTTTATTTCAAATTGCAGTGATAAGTAGGAAATGAGTTATTGTATATAGTAAAACATCATAGTAAAAAATATTATTTTAGGTAGTTGATAGGGATATTCTCATCCACGTGAAAAGCAATATGTAAAAATGACAACTTACCTCTCACACAAGTGACTGCAGAATCTACATGTGCTCTTCTTTGTGGCACCCTTTTATATCTCCATCTCTGTGTCTACCTCCTATTTTTTACTCTCATTTTTGATTCCTTTCTGTGTCTCATACATTTTTTGCCTGGCAATCTCAGTTCTTTCTGATGAAACTAATTGATTTCCCTTCTGTTCTTCTTTCCCTTTCCTACCAAAACCACTTACCTATTTAACACCAATTGTTCACAATATATACTTGAGGTTTTTATATTTACATATTTTATTTACTGAATATTGTTTTGTTTCCTTTTTTTTTAAAACAAAAGCAGAGAAATTTCAAGAAAAATAATTACATTGAACTTTCACTGTGTCTTTACTGGAAGTGTGTGTTTTTTGTATGATAACCCTAGATGGAAAAAAATTCCATATTCATGTAATTGATTGCAAAAATTTACCTGTTTTAGCTTAAGTGTACATTATACTATTTCAAGGAACATTGAAAGAAAATATATGTTAAAAGGCATTTTATGTTTTACAATCTTTAGATAATAAGTGAAATATAAATGTTGTTATTTTACTTGTTTAAATTTCAGTACCAAAAGTTATATTTCTTATAAATTCTCTCAAATAATAGCCATTTTGTAAAATATGAAAAATTGTTATTATTATTATTACTGTTCTTCTCAGCCATACTAGTCATATGTATGATTACCATTTGCTAGTTTGTTTTCTTAACCCCATTTCTAAAACAGATAATAGTAATGCCAAATTTTGGAGGAGGATTTTACTGTTTAAAATCAGTTCATGATTGATTGATAAAATTGTCATTCAGGTAATCTAATTTGACCATTAATTTTATACAGAACACAAAATGATAATTTTGTAAATTCCTGGTTTTGAGCAATGGATAACATGGGCCTGTAGGCTTTTTGTTGTTGTTGTTTGCAAACTGTACAGCAGAAAATATTACTATGTATAATAAGTCCCCCAGCCAATGCTTTGTGATGGTGATGATGATTAAAGTGATGATGGAAGTATTTTTTATGTTCTGAGTGACAAGTTTAATATCTCGCATATTTCTACTGCTAATAAATTAATCCTAACAATGTTACAGCTAATATTAAAAACATTTTAATTCTGAAAGGTTTTTTATGAACAGGAATAAGATTTTCTATATGATCTTGGATAAACTTAGTTTTCTTAAGTCTGAGTATTTATATTGCAACCCTTAAAACTCCATTTTTTTTAAATTCTAGGCTTGTTACATCCACACAGAATTGATGTCTTCGAAGATTATATATATGGAGCAGGACCTAAAAATGGTGTATTTCGAGTACAAAAATTTGGCCATGGCTCAGTAGAGTACCTAGCTTTAGATGTTGATAAAACAAAAGGTGTTTTGATTTCTCATCGCTATAAACAACTAGACTGTAAGTATAATATTTTATACTATTGTCTATATTGGCAAAGTTTCTTTCTTATGACTCTCAAAATAAAGTATTTTTAAATTCTTAACTCTATTCATGGCTTAACCCCAATAAGTTAAGTCACTTTAATTTTGATATCACCAGACTTTTCAAATTACCAACGACAAGAAATAAATAATGCAATAGTTGCTATTTTTGCTAAAACAGGTATGAAAATTTCAGGATTTGTTTGTATTTTCTTGGAATTAGAATTAACTTTGTTATAAAAATTTGTGTCTTATTTTGTGTTTTTCTAAATTCTTAATCAAACCTTGTGGGTCAATAGATAAACCACGCAAGTAAGGAAATTTGTCATTAGCCTTTTTCACTCACTGATAACCAAGTAAAAATCATAGCTTTAACATTTCATCTTTAAAGGTATCTGAGGAGAACTGTTCCCAAGGGTTGTATTTTCTCTCATGGTTTATGACTTTTATTGTTACTTTCTCTCCTAGAAAAATATAGATAAATAATTGACATAGTTATTTTGAAAGATCTGTTTCAAACACAGCCATAAGAAATATCAAAGAACAAAGGAATAAAATGTGGCTGAAATTCAAATGATCTGTGTTTATGTATGAGTTCACCCTTCAAAAAACTGTTTCAGATTTACTTGTAATTATTTTTATGGCAAATAAAAAGGGATTTAACCTCATTTGGTATGATGGTCTGGAAAGGTAACAATTGATATTTACCAAATCAGTTTTGGAAACAGATGAAAACAACGTATATTCCCCTACCTTCCTGAAATTCTATTCAGTGTTTTGGTACTCTTTGCTAATGATCTGACGCATATGGTTCCAAGGTTAATATGAGGACATTTCCTCTCATCCTCTAGTTCTGTTTGATTCATATTCATAGTCAAATATTTCCACCTTCATAAAAAATAAATACATAAAATCTGCCCTAAGTATAATAGGTGTTTGATTAGTGGTTCTTACAGAATGAAAGCCACTTTCATAGTGGCTTTGACTACATAGATACCATTTCTGTTTCACTTTAATGACAGATCCTGCATGGAAAGCCACGCAGCAGCTGTGGCTGCAGAGGATACCGATTGGATAGAAATATAGACAAAAATTAATGTGGTACCCATTTATCCATGCACACAAACTCCTATATGATGGAAAGGACACCATATTAAACATGTTTTTTAGGGAAAAAAGTCATGTTTTGTTTGTGTTCTGACAGACAACTGCATATGGATTTTAAGCCTTTGTAAATACTAGGGGGAGCTGTTTCTGTCTGTTAAACCAGTTTTGAAACTACCTAAATTTGCCAGAGGAAAAGTGACAAAGTATGTGCTTGAATAATTTCTTCTCCCTCATGGGAAATGTAAAGTAGGGTAAAGCTTCTATTAATGATGAATGTTGGGTAGTAATTTTTTTTCATCTATAAAGGAAAATTGGAATATTGAAATAAGATACTCCCAGTAAGAATTTGATGTTATTTCTTTTCAACATTGCTAATTCATCATTTCACCTTATTGAATTTTATGTTTTTGAAACCTACTGTATTTATAGTTTTGTGTTTCTTTTTTCTTTTGTTTTGTTTTGATCAGTACCCAATCCATGCTCGGATCTAGCATGTGAATTCCTCTGTTTGCTGAATCCTTCTGGGGCCACCTGTGTGTGCCCAGAAGGAAAATATTTGATTAATGGCACCTGCAATGATGACAGCCTGTTAGGTAGGTAAACTTCATTATTCTGTAAATAATGAATTACTGTACAGTAAATGTTCACAACTACTGAAACTGAGCAGTATTAGCTACTCAGTCATCACCGATATCATTTCCATGATATCACTGGTTCTTGAATGCCTGTGTAAACTATTCTTTTCTCTGATTTTGACTTCCCGTCAATTCTTTCTACATTTGTTCACAAAGCTGCATTGAGCACTTACTATGCATCAAAGACTAGATTAAGAACTTTGAAGTCACACACAGAATCGAGAGACCTGTTTATATAGCTCCTGTATCAGTAAAGATAATGATATTTCTGAGGGTGCCATTCTGCTATTAGTTTAAACCCAACTCCCAAATCCATTTATTCATTTAGCAACTTTATACATGTTTTGTGTGCCAGCACTAATTTAGAAACTGATGATTAATTTAGAAAATAAATCTTAGTTTCCTCTGTGTAAAATTTGATTAACAGCAAATACTACTACTACTACTAATAATAATAATAGATATTTTGAGGGCTTGTGAGCAAAGCATAACACTAATTTAGAAACAAAGGACTAAGTTAGATACAAAACTGAAAATATTTCTTCATTCAAGAGGTTTATCTATTAGAAGCTAGAGGTTGGAACAAACATTTAAAAACTTGAAACATTATTTCAGATGCGAGTATGTATTAAATAGCAAAACAGAAAAAATCAAATGAAAAAAATCAAAACTGAAAATAGTCTGATGGGAAAGGGAAAGAGATGTCTCTTGGATATCCAGGCAGACTTTCAATAAGTTTCCTCATATTCAAGACATTAGCCATAATGGGAAAAAATGCTACTAAGAGAAAGGAAAATCAACACATTAGTTTTATGTCGCAGACAAAAATGCAGTGCTCCAAAAATCACTTGAGGGTCACAGCAAACATTTTTCCAATGAGATACACACTTAGGATCTCTTCATAGCAGGGCTGCCTACCGGTTGTATTTCTCTGAATGAACTCCTCATGTGAACACAGTGTCTTTGCCCTCAGTCAGCATCTCTACCCCATATCATTGTCTCATTGTTCTCTGCTGGGGGTTATAACAGCTGAAGACTTTTGCCTTTCCTAAGGCACTCAGTGTCTAAAACTGTCACAGCTCTTTCATTTAATATGTATTTTTAAGTATTTGACATGCAAAGCTGAAGAGGTTGAAAAGATGAAATGATGAATGACACAAACACCAATAAATACTTATGTGAATAGTGATATAAGCCACAAAAGAGACAGACTTTATACTATTATGAGGAATTAGATGATTATCCAGTTAGAGAATTGATTAGAATTTCCTATAGAACATGACATTAGAACAAGATCTGCAAAGATAGATTATATTTAGATGAAGTAGGAATGAAGGAGGAGGACACTGAGACAGAGGAAACTGTCTGAAAAGTCATGAAAGCATGGACTGTAAAGAAAATAATGAGTCATTTATTCCAGTTAGTGTGTAGGATGTGCAAAGTGCTGTTGTGGGTGGCAGTTGGGACATTCTTAACGGAGAGCTAAATATTAATCATGACTGGTATTTTGGATGGGTACTTAGTGCCAGTAATTGAAAAGGGATGCTGTCACTGGTACTAGGATGCACCCTTCCTTTACCAATTCTCCCAGCTAGAGTTGCCATGATCTCAATTGTGATGGTAGAATAAGAGAATTAAATGAACATTTTCAAACATTATCAGGTACATTTTTCACTCACTGCTCTGACACAGTCACAAATTCTATACTTAACATCTCAGAAACAGATTCTTAAAAATGTCAACGACTCCTTCCTTGTGGAAGATGTGCCTCATTTTCACTAGTTCCACATATACCCATAAGCAGTGCTCTCACAGATGCCTCCTACGTGCCATGTCTACTTACACTATTGTTTGGGTGGGAGAGACCCCTGGGAAAGAGATGAGTATTCTGCACAGAAGTACACAGCTTACGCTACCAGTGTGACTTTTACACTGGTTCAGATATTATAAGTGTTTTTTTTTTTCTTATGGTCAAGTTGCAGACAGCTTTTCTTGTTTTTCTTTTATAAGTAAATAAGACTGTCTCTTCTACATAACCTCCCTTTTTCCTCTTTGCTTAATGCAAATAATTTATTCAATAATACAGAATCAACAAATATACCGGAAGAACATGGTCTGGAGTAGAGCTGAGGTGGTGCTTTGGATTAAGCCAAGATCTATCACTTAACTAATATGTTTGGCCCTGTACTCCCTCAGTCTCAGTTCCTTCTGTGTAAAATTGGATTACCAATAAATACTACTACTACTGCTAGTAATAATAATAAATACCTTGAAGGCTTATAAGCAAGGCATAGTTTAAGTATGTTATATATATATAATTTCATATACTCCTTACAAAACTCCAATGATATTATACTGTCATTGCCCCTATTTTTACAGATAAAAAATTGAAGTATGGAGAGGCTCAGTTGACTAACAATACTTAATAATGGTGGTACTCTAAGGTGGACCTAGGCATTCCACACTCTTAATCATCACATAATACACTCCAGTGTCTCCAAGTCACCCAAAGTAGCCATGTCCAGAGTCATTGGAAATACTAGAAATAACATACAGAAAGTGCCTAGCACAATGCCTTGCAAAAAGTAGACACACAGCACTCTAAAATAAATCTTTCATGAAGTAAGCAAGAAAATGAAGATGTTACCAAATTGTATAGTTTTATGTTTTAAATGAGGAAGCATTTTGTCTAAATATACAAAGATCTAAAACTTTTTTAGAAATTTTAGTTTTACTATTTCAATCGTGCTTGAAAGGCAGGGTTACAGAAACCTCCTCAATGTTTATTTTATAATTTAAAAGAAAATCTTATATTTTAAATAATCTGAGTGTTAAAAGTATTCACACTGGCCTCTATATATGAGCCTTGGTAATGGATGGCTTGGACCACTTCGGTTAGGAATATAAATAAGTGGATTTTAGAATTATTGATTGGTGAAGATAAAAGCCAATTAATTTTTTCCTGACATTAACATTTGATATAGCCAACTTTTTCAGCTCTTTATAATTACTTGCCTTTCTCTAGCTGCTATTGTTAAATGATAAGCACGCTGAGTATTTTTAATCTTCATGTAAGAAATTTGAATTCAAATGTTATGCATTATTGGAGAACTATTCACCTGCTCTTCCCTATAGTTGATTATAATTGCTGGAGCGTGGCTTCTGGTGGTGATTTAGTTATTGACAAAAGCAGCTTCCTTTTTCATTATAGAACTATTACAGTTAGGTTTTGAAAGTATGTAAATCTACTTCCATTTCATCAGGCAGTGTTATATTTTTAAAATTTCTGGTGCCTAATGAGGCACATTATAGAAATACACCTGTCCTAACATGTAGAGATTTTGAATATCTTTGTATTTTTACACAGAACATCTACAGGTGAAAATGAGCCCTCCCATAACAATCCTAACAGTGGTCATAATACCTTAAATATTTATCTTCATTGTTCACATTCACAACTCCAGTCAGGATATTTCATGCTGAATGAGTTAGGAATGTTTTGGTAAATTTTAAATTGAGCAAGCATGTTTCACTCGAGATCTTTCTTGAGAACGTGACCTCTATATTCAACTCTTTGCTAGAGATTCCCACTTGCATTTATATAGGTATCTCCAATTAATTACGTTCAAAGATAAAACAACACTTCAGGTCCTATTGGCCTCGTGTTAGAAACTGAAGAATTATCCTTGGTTTTTCCTTTCCCTCTGATATGATTTTTATCTTCTAGTTACCTTTAGAATATGTCTACATTATCTATCCCAGATTACTCTATTTTAGGCCATCATCTTATCTAGCCTGGACAATTTAAACAGAGTCCTAATAGTCACCGTGCTTTCAGTTTAACCCCTACCAGTACAGTCATTCTTGGACTTTTTAGACTTTTCAAAGACCTAACATTGCTATGGGGACAAAGTCCAACATCCAAGGATCTCCTATGACACTCTGCTTATCTCTTTAAATTCACTTCTCTCTTTCAGTTCCTGCCTTCACACTCTGTAATCCAGGTCCAGTCACAATAACTTTCATTCAGTTTAAACAATGCTCACCTTCTGGTGTTCATAGATGCCACTCCATGTGAGCTGTATTCTCAGTGCGCCTTATGGGCACTCAATACATAATGCTGAATAAGAATGTTACTGGGTAATTTACCTAGTAAATTCCTCAATTTCCTGTTAAAATTTAACAATACACCATGTAGACCCAGATTGCAGGTCTTCATCCTCGTACTATTCTAGTATGGCTAGAACTCAAATTCTCATTTGTGTGTATGTGTATGGTATAGACTTAAAAATTTACAAAGTTTTATAATTTTAACTTTTACATTCCAGTTTCTTATTTAATTTAATATTCACAACAAACCTATAAGTTAAGTTGCACATTTGTCCTTAAGGCTATCTTAAAGTAGAAATAACTAAGGCTCAGATAGGTTAATTTGTATGCCTAGTAAGGGGCAGGACTAGGACTTAAAAACAGGTCTCACTACATCAACTGTCATTTTGTTTATACTCTGTGTATATAGTGCCTCATGAGAGAGTCCTTCATATTACAAATGCAGGCTTTAGTAATGCCAACCTGAAGCCTCCCTACATGACAAAGTATTGGAAACTGCTTTGCAATGCCGAAAATCTCGAAATTTGTCTGACACTGCTGATAGATAGTCTCTGTTTATGACAGTGGTTATGATACTTGAATTATGGTGTCATTTGAAGTCACTGAGGCTCTTTAAGATGTTTTGTGATTATTGCAGTGATAAGTATTCAAGCTTCTGTTATGTCTGTGCCAATGCATCTTGAGTGAAGAATATAGGCTGTTTTGATTTTATCTTATTTCATATAAAGTAAGCATGACTTTAGAAAAAGGTATTTTTTGAATAGAATGCTTCTTAAAATATTGTCAATTGTCTTTGTTCTATTGGACGTTATGTGCTGCTCTATGTAGAGCAATATTTCTAATGGAGCAAGGCCATGTCTACACATACAGAAAAATAATGTGGAAAATGATTCCAAACCAAGTTTTATCATAAATCAGACTCATCATATTTTTAAAAATGATTTTGTGACCCCAAGGAATGACCATCTTTCTTTTTCTCAGCCAAAATGTATTATATAGGAAGATTGTGCCTAATTATTTTATATATGGAAAAAAATGTTGCTGACACTGTTTTATCACCATCTTGTATCAAATCTAAGTAATTTTTAGTTTTGTGTGTTAATATATAGTTGACAAGGATGTACATCAAAGAGTATCTTTTCATGTAAATGTTTCCCTATACTAAAAATTATATGTATATATGTTTTTGTATATGCACACTATACTATATATATGCACTATACATACTATATATATACTCCATACATACGAATGAGTTCCATTCAGGGAGCATGTTCGTAAGTCCAATTTGTTTGTAAATAAAACAAAGTTAGCCTAGGTACCCAACTAACACAATCGGCTATATAGTACTGTACTGAAATAGGTTTATAATAATTTTCACACAAATAATACATAAAAAACAAATACAAAAAAATAGAGAAAACATTTTTAATCTTAGAGTACAGTACCTTGAAAAGTATAGTAGTACAGTATAACAGCTGGCATACAGGAGCTGGCATCGAGTGAACAGGCAAGAAGAGTTACTGACTGGAGGAGGGGGAGGAGGTGGGAGATGGTAGAGCTGAAGGATCCTCAGCAATAGGAGATGGAGCGCAAATTGCAATTTCACTCAGGCCTGACGTTCAGTACCAGCTACATCACCGCTGCTTTTACGCTTGTTTCCGGACGTCCTGGGCTTGAAATAAAGATACTGTACTACTGTACTCTATACAATACTGTATAGTAAAGTACACAAAAGCACAATCACTTGTAGAAGATACAGGCACATGACAAAGTACACCAGACACATGAACTAACTTAACGTGATTGTACATGCAAACACACGTTGGCATCTTTGAAAGTTCGCAACTTGAAGGTTCGTATGTAGGGGACTGTATATATATTTATATTACATATTTCGGTTTGGTTTAATATCAAACACTTCTAAAAACTAGGCCATGTTTGCCCATATCATGAAAAAACCCATATTGGTTGGAAAATATTTTATTTTTAGAAAGTTTCAATTGGTTTCATTGTTTAATGTTTTAACAAATATAAGAAATGGTAAACAATGATTTAAGCCTAAAAAAGAATAAAAGTTAATTCAATACTTGTGTTCACCATTCAACAATGGTTGAAATCTATTTCTCTATTTTCAGATAGTATTTTGTTTCTTCTACTTTTATATTAGGGGTATTTATTTTTGGAATTTTATGGAAAAAAGTGAATCTTAGTATTTAATTTTTCTTCATTTGAATTTTTCTTATTCTACCACCTACTGAATGGCATGCTAATTTGTACATTTCTTCTTATAACCAGATGATTCATGCAAACTGACTTGTGAAAATGGAGGAAGATGCATTTTAAATGAGAAAGGTGATTTGAGGTGTCACTGTTGGCCTAGTTATTCAGGAGAGAGATGTGAAATCAACCACTGTAGCAACTACTGTCAAAATGGAGGAACTTGTGTGCCATCAGCTCTAGGTAAATAATTGAGTGGCATTGTATATTCAAATCATCTGTAATTTTCCTTATATGTGAAAAATCTACAGAAAATACTTAATGCTATGAATATAATTCATGGTGTCTTAACAAATACATTAACAAAAATTAAATCTAATAATTAATTCAACGTAATCAGTGGCATTTTTTCTAAATTGAGTATATCAATCAAAGTCCAAGTCACAAAAATTAACAATAATAATGATCATTAGCTTGTGTTAAGTGTGTGCCATTGACAGGGCTCAGTGCTTATAGATATTCTGACTCTGGCTTAAAATGATAAGGCAAAATCAGTTTTACAAGCTGTATCTATTTGACTCCAAAATCTGTTTTTTTTTTTAATTGAAGTTTGCCTAATGCTAAAACTCATGTTATTAAAAATTAGATTTATGGGCTTCCCTGGTGGCGCAGTGGTTGAGAATCCACCTGCCGATGCAGGGGACACGGGTTCGTGCCCTGGTCTGGGAAGATCCCACATGCCATGGAGCGGCTGGACCCATGAGCCATGGCCGCTGAGCCTGCGCGTCCGGAGCCTGTGCTATGCAACGGGAGAGGCCACAACAGTGAGAGGCCCACCTAGAACAAAAAAAAAAAAAAAAAAAAAAATTAGATTTATTTTAAATATATACATACTATATCAGTACATCTCAGAGCATCATAATTTCCATCCAAAATCATAGCTACTCTGTTGGCATTGCAATGTAGTATATTCAAAACATTGCTTTGAAAACATCAGTTTACTATATATTAGGATATACTTGAGATTCTTACTAATTTATGCTATATCTATGCTTGCAAAAAGTGTTTTCTGCAGCACATAAGTGAATATTAAAACATATTTTCCTACTGACTTCTATTAAATTTAAAATATGTTCCCACTGGAAAAAAATTAACCATAATACATAATAAAAACATAATTTGCAAATTCCAGTATTAGTGCAAAGAAGATTATGCAACTATTAGAGTGAAATCTATGTACATTTAATTCTCCTACGATAACTGCAGATTTAGGTAGTCAGATGGAAAAGCAATCCATATGATCTTCACATCCCGTATATGGTTAATTTCTTTCTTACTGGGATTTCTCACTGCTTCTATTGCTTAAGCTATTTGAAGTATTTAGCATAATGCTAACTGAAAGAGCCACATGAAGAAGCATTTTCAATGGAGTTCAGGAAAAGCAAGCTGTTTTCTGATTTGCATTCTAAGAGTAAAAGCAATACTATTTCTTTGATAGTTTATACCTATAAATATTTTGGACTTATGATTAATTGATAATTAAGATAATTGTAACTGCTCAATAGAATTCTGAAAAAATATTCAGCAGGTTGATTGAACTAAAAAAGGCACTAGGAGTCTTACTACATATATTCATTCTGCCTGAGGGGAAGCTAGTCCATAAAGTATATTCTGTTGCTATGGGAAAAACTGTAGTACTGAGACCTTCATTGAATATGCAAATGGAATCCATTGAATGTACCGTAAAAGGGTGTGACCTGTAATTATATTTTAGCAACACACATACCACTTAGCTTTAGGGAAGAAGCTTCTCTTATGCAAATGAGTTGTTTAGAGTTTTATTATTTGTTAATTTTTTCATTAAGATAAAAAAAAATCTTTGGATTGTGACCAGGTGATTTTCTTATATTTATCTTTGGAAATATTTAAGCCAGCTAGATAAAGAGTTTGGTACTCCAAACTATGGCTACCTATTCAACCTGCAATCAACGCACAGGGACAAATCTCTGTGAAACATTGAATTTGCTATCCTGTTAATGGATCCTGAAATATATATAAATACACACAACTTTTGATGTTTCATTCAAATCATTTGTCCAGACCTTGCTGCATTCTTAAAATCCATAATATATCAAGTTTATCTATGCACCCAGGGTATTAGATCTTGATTTACATAGATAATATGTTCAGAAAAAATTATATTTCAAAATAGCAATATAAATGAGTTCTCATATGAATTCAACTTGAGATATAGCCATGTAGTTTATTGTCTTATAGCATCTAATAATAATAATATAATAGTTAATTAAGACAATTACAAAGTATTTTTCACTTTTAAAAATGTGGTTTTATAAAACATTGTTTGGTATTATAGACTGTAGAACCTCATTATCTCCACACAAATATTAATTTGTGAAACAAATCCCAGTGGGCAACTCATAGATTTATTCATTGTCGGTTTACTTACAGTTAAGCCTTTGGCAAACTCCTCTGTGGACACTATATAACTAGGGTTTGGGGCAGCCTTAATTAAACTTTTTAAGTTTGTGACAGTTGTATAGAACTATAATAATTGAACAAAGGAGATGTCACCAGTTAATTAAAGGCACACATCTGAAAAGCATAATTAAAATTTTACATGTAGGAATGAATTTTTCCTCATTCCTTAAGGTTTTTTGTAATAAAGAAAACTAAAAACTAGATATATGAGCTGTATCCATATAAGAAGGTACTACAAAATGAAATAGCTGGACGTTGATTATATCAACAAGGATCCATGTAGCTAATTTCTGTGACCTGCTCATAGGAGGATACATTTAAGATAAAGTTTGCATTGGCAAAGCAATGGAAAATAGAATAAAACATTGAATTATTCAGTCATTTTATATAGAAAATAGAGTATAATTTATGGAATTATTTTTTCATCACAGATATAATGGATATTTATGTAATTATATGTACAATTAATCTTCACTTTTATGAATATTTATTCTCTAAGATATGTTCATTCTGTGTGGTATTTTCCATACTCTTATACGTCTGTTATTTAGACTTTTAATGTTTCTGTCAAAATGAATCAGGGTTTTCTACACAATTAATTTAGAGGAATGGAGCAACAAATTTTGTAAATTTGGGAAAACATTCTCAAATACTCCCACTCGAAGTTTGGAATTATGCATAAAGGAAGGCAATTCTAATTTGGGAAGTTTGAATATATGTAAAACTGGCTAGGTGAAGAGATGATGGTGCAATTTTTTATAGTAGGCAATTCATTTGTATTGAATTATTTAAATGAATTCAACAAGAAGACAGCAGAAACTCTCTTGTGTTGCCCTCTGTCACCACATCTGTGTATTTTGTCAGTGAAAGATTTTATTCCCAGAAATGAAGCCGGAGGAAAGAGGGCTTCCTTGAGGAAAGAACAAAATCAAAATCTTCTCACTACAATGGAAAGGGCCCTTATAATAGCCAAGTAGATGGAGATAATTTTCTATCTCATTTATTTGAGATCTTTCTGTCCAGGCCACTGCCCCAATTATGATGGTAGCATATGTGACTGCCATCAGTTATGATCAAATATGTCTGCCCTAAAAATGTTTGCTCAAAGGCAAGTTAAGCTAGGAAATTTGGGGCAACTTTGAAACAGCATGAAACAGATGATGAAACATATATACTGATGTCTCTCAAGTCACATATATATCTGGGCTGTAAAGTACACAGTCACCTAATTAATATCTTGATAAAGGGTGAACATACATTTAAACAGTCCCTCTTTGTTTTTCGTTCACTTTATATTTAAATGAGGGCTGTTTTTAATTTAAATTAAGCTTGATGTCTTAGCTCCCTTAACATAGATATTGATTATATTTAGAAAGTGGTAAAAGCTGTATATTTGGTCCTATTTGCTTTTTAAGAATCCAAGAGAATAAGTTGAAAATATAAAATTGAAAACATAAAATAGTGCATATAGTTTAACAAATAAGTGACATAGGAATATGTAGCTATGACAAATCAATGGGAAAAAAACAAAAAAACATGAGCAAGTGGCAGAACATGCACATATATGAACACAAACATATATAGAAGCAGAGAAAAGAGGGGAAAGAGGGAGGAGGATCCCAGTCAGACGTAGGTGAAACCAGCATTCTTAAATCAGTACCAGAAGAAAATGTTCATGGTACAAGCCTTGCAGCAAGCAATTCTGAATTACTCAGCAAGAGTTACAGGGCAGAAATAGACACACATGTAGAGAAAAAACGTATGGGCCCCAAAGCGGAGAAAGCGGCAAGGAGGGGGGTGGTGGTAGGATGAATTGGGAGATTGGGATTGACATGTATACACTAATATGTATGAAATGGATAACTAATAAGAACCTGCTGTATAAAAAAATAAATTAAATTCAAAAATTAAACAAAAACCAAAACAAACAAAAAAGTTTCAATGTCCTTTAACTAAATAATGTCACTCTTAGAAATATATTTCAAAGGTTACATAATAATAAAAAGTAAAATATTTATAAGTGAAAATGTTCAATGTTCATAATGTTCATAATATAGAGTTGTAGATAAAAACCTAAATTCAAGTAGTTAATATATAAAATATAGCATATCTAAAAGATGAATGTTATACAATAAAACTATAATTGTAAACTATATAATAATAGAGAAAAATATTCACATTTTATTTTAAAGTTAAAAAGCACAAGAAAAACCTGCTTGTGTACTAGGAGCCCAATATGGAAAAATTGCATATGTAATAGGTCCTTCATTATACTTCTGTATTTTCTAAATGTTCCACCATGCTTTATTGTTAGAATCAGAAATTAAAATAATACTACTTATTATCATTGTCAGGGTCATGGTAATTAATATATATTGGAGTGCTTACTAAGTGCCAGGCACTGTTCTTGGCCCTTGAATCTTCATAACAAACCTATGAGAGAATGAAAGTAAGATTCCCTCTAATCGTGCTGCTGGCTTCATGAGTCATAGTTACTGATTCGTTTGGACCATATGGTGAGAGCAGTACTGAACTATTTAGTCTTATAGCTCTCTAGGCTAATGTCAGAAGGCTTGAGTTGGCTTACTTGTATTCACAGAAAAGACAAAAATGTTTCAGTCTCATTTCCACAGTGTTGGCTAAAAGTGAACGTTCCATAAGTATAAATAGATTGTGACCTATAATTTGAAACATGTCAGAATATATTAAGTAGTACCTGGGGGGGAGCTGGATAAAGCCCACGCTTCTTTATTTTCTTTGTCAGGCTTTGCTGAATAGTTCTCTGTAATCTTTGTAATACTTAAGACTACCCAACAGCTATAGTCAACTTGCTAAAATTATGTATAAACGGGCACTCACTTTTAGTCCAGGAAAACATTATATTAAGTGGAAAAGTAGAATGTCAAATCTCTTTATCAAAAAGACTAGCAATTTTTTAAAGCATTCAAAACTTTTATTACTTGAATCTAAGTCAGAAGACAGAAGACAGATTTCACCAAGGAGAGTAGTCTTGGGGGTTAGAGGTCAGGAGACAGGCTTTCTGATTGCAATCCAGTAAGTAACTGAATGGTGCTATGATGATTTGTCTCTTGGCTTATTATTTTATTCTGTAGGAAGGAACAAGAATGTAGCTTTTGTCCAAATAGTAAAAACGTTTTGACTAAAGATGTATGTAACTTTTATATAGCATTTTCAGAGAAGAACATTAAATGTAAATGTGTAAAAATATGCCCTGCAGTTTAAATGTCAATTAAATGCTTTAATTACTTAGACTCAATGTGTATGTCAGACTACTTGAACTAAACAATGACTGAATGCATAGAAAACTAGTTGGGTATAAAATGTTATAACCAGGGACAAAAATTTACAAGCACAAGACCAAGTTAAACAAGGTAAGCAGCATGGCTCACATAGAAAAATGAGTATGAATTCAAATAAATTGCTTAAAAAGAGAACCAATCAATAATGTTCACTAGCAGATATCTACCACTCAGAAATAATAAGTATAGTCATGGTCTCCTAAGAAATTCACATGTAATTCCTTTTACTAGCATTCTTTCATTACAATCAACCACATATTTTTCTTAAATTTATTTTTTTAATTTTATTTTTTATTGAAGTATAGTTAATTTACAATGTTATGTTAGTTTCAGGTGTACAACAAAGTGATTCAGTTATATATATATTCTTTTTCAGATTCTTTTCCCTTAAAAGTTACTACAAAATACTGAGTAAACCATACACCTTCAGGTGTTGTGTTTAGATAGAAAAATGAGTTATAATTTATTTGTCCAATATTGAGCAGAGAGGTTATTTTGCCTACTAAAATCATACAATGTCAATTAAATCAAACTGATGAGTAGCATTTTTATAATCAGCTTAAAAACTGTTTATTAAATAAATCTAGCTTTTAAAGACATACAGTTTAAAATCAAGTTATTGAAAAATGCCAACAACATACACCTTAATAATATTCAAATGAAAATATATGCTTTTGAGAAACATATTGATTGATATATTACTTGACTAAAAGCTACTCAGCAAATTTTACTCTAAAATTATTAGCAAGTATGAAGTAATTCAATAATTATAACATTTTGAAAATTTTACAAACATAATTATTGTCATATTATAGTGACTATTATAATTGAATTCTCAATTCAAATGCCAAGGATTCTAATAACTTCCTTAATTATATTATTTAATTTGAAACACTCTTATGTGGCATTTTTTAGATGTAAGCTAGCATGATTAAGTAAGAAAACTAACATCTGAGAACATAGATTGTGTCAAAGTCAGTTCTCTAAGACATTGTCTACTATCACTGAAAATCATCAGTGTTGTCTGCCCATATCAGAGAAATTTCTGTGAGTATATAACTAAAGATAGCATATAGTTAAAGATTCATTTATCTGATGTAAGTTGTAACCACATCACATAAATTCAATGCTCATTTAACAGGGACTAGTGATAAATTTTTATGATATCCATATAATTACTTATATAATAGAAAAGATTTCATTGTTATGTATATTAAAATATACTGTTTTGAACTGATATATATAGACTACCTATAGGCATGTTTTGTTCAAAAGAATGAAAATGGAAAAAATGTGCATCAGGATTCCATATGGAGTTTCTTAACAAAGGCACATGTACTCAGTGAAGTTTAAATAACAACCAAAATTGAGGATTTGTTTAATAGCAATACTAAGAGTAATAATAATGCCAATGCTACTGTCACTAATGAACCTACAATTATTGAGTACTTGCTATGTGGCAGGCATTTGTGACAAGTGTTTTACCAGCACATGGCAGGCATTGCTATAACCATTTTGCAGAATGAGATCCAGAAGAAGATCCAGTGAGGATGTCTAAGTTTTCCAAAGCCACACAATTAATAAATGTCTAACCAGGTATCTTTCTCAGGTCTAATTGATTTAAATTAAAAAAAAAACAAGTAATTTAACTTTATACCAAATTTATTTAATTACTATTAAATATTCTTATGAAATATTTTAGAATCAACCATTTTTACTGAGACCGTGATTTTTGGTATATAAGGGCCATGCAAGAACAATGACGTTTAGAGAACTCTATGAGATTCCAAGGCATTTCCATTTTTTCTTATGAGCATTATAATCTTCAGTTGTGCTAATGGATATTACTAATATTTATCATTGACTATAGATGGTTAGTGATTGTAGTTATGTATTTACCATGTTAGACATCAGCTATTACTGTTTACCTAGTTAAATTTCAAGAGTTTATTAATTTATGTTGTATGAAAATTTGCTGCAACAGTTTATATGAGATAAGCTTCCATTTATCTATAAACAGAAGTAATATATAACTACATTAACCTCCATTTATTATATGCATACATCTAGCAAGGCACTTTGGTAACGTGTAGTGTGAAACTTAATACGGCACTGGGAGAGCCTTCGGTCTAGTGAAATCATGTGTGCTGCTGAGGACAATGTTTATGAGAGGAATTTTCTCTCTTAGGAAGTCATGGGAGGAGTAAGATGAACCTGTTGAACAGCCAGAGATATCCACACAGGGATGCAAAACAGGGAGTGAAAATGAAGGTCTGAAATTTAGGAAGGAGAATGAGCCCAGAGTCAAAAAATCGAGACTGAGACATTCATATAGAGAGATCGTTACTGAAGCCATGAAATTGGATAATATCACCAGAAAGAGATAGAAAGAGAACATAAAGGCAATTATAAAAGAGCAGTCAGAGAAAAAGATAGGGAAATCAACAATGCTAGTGTCTTAGAAGCCAAGTGGAGATAAAATGTTCAAGTGTAGATATTAATAAATGTAAAATTATAGAGAAAATTTGAAGAGGAGGATGATTGAGGAGAAATCAGTAGATTTAGGGATTAAGAGATTAGAGGTAAGCTTTGCAAGAGTACACAAATATACAGTAAAGACAACACCAACATTAACTTCTCCATTCCTAATCCTTTCTTGGGACTCAGAGTTGATTTGTAGGAGCAGTACTTACAAGTTGAGAGATCTGGCCTGTCTTCAGAGGGAACAAAGAGAAGCAACAGATTGACCCATTATTTTGTATATTAAAAAATAAAAACTACAAACCCAGTGAAGGATTGGAATGTGACTTTATGATCGAGGATTTTACTTTGTCATATATTGGTAGAATTGGAAGCAGTAAGTGTAGCTTTCTTTCGAAAAAAGCTCAAGAATGTACCAAAATTTGAAGTTATACAAGTAGATAGATGTGGCAAATACTAGGTTTGTTTTCGTTTGTGTTGTGTGTGTGTGTTCTTTCTTTTAATGTGTAGGATTAAGCATATTTAGAAGATAAAGAAGACAGAAGGACCCATTCTTCAAAGTTTAAAAATGTTGGAGTTTGAGATGAAGTTTGTGGAGAATACCTGTTCTATCCCAGCACTGCCACATAAAAAAATTCAAATTTAATTGTATCTTAAATAAATAATGGAGATAAAGTATGTAATTTAAGAAAATTTTCAGAATGATTTTTCTAGAATGTTACAGTGCCTTTGTAGACAGGGTCACAGAGTAAGTCATACCTGTAAGTGGTGAATCTCAGTGGGAATAACAATAATATTCAGAGCTAAAATGTAACTGATTGCTTTCTATGTGCCTGGCACAGTTAGAAATGTTTCTCATTTATTCTATGTGATTCTACACAACCACCCCATGAAGTAGGTACTATTACTATCCCCACTTTTACACATGAAGAAATAAACAGAGAGCTGATATTTGCCCATGGTCCCACACCAGTAATTGGCACAGGTAGTCTATGAATCCAGGCAGTCTGACAACCTATACTGTTAAAGTCTTAGCTAAGAATGCTTTAGGAACTAGACTGATTAGAGCCAGCAAACTCCTTCCCCTTCTTCATCAGGTCAATAGATGCTCTTTCTGATTGAGCTACCTTTAAAGGCTGTCAACTTCCCAGCTCCCTCGATGCATCACTGCTATAAATCCATACCTTAGTCATTGTAACAGTGCTGTTTCCTTTTCAAATGTCAAAATCAAATTCAGCTACCTAAAAAATCTTTATAAAATGAATCCAGTGCAACTTGTTAGGGTGCACCCAGAGAGATTCTTGAAAATATTAGCTGGAACCCATTATAAAATTCTGCAGCTGATGGTTCATTTCCCATCAGCAAACAAAAGATCTGCTGTATCACCACACTGTTTCAAGTTAGATAATATTCTCCTGAATATGAAAATTTATACTTATCAAAAATAAATCTCTTCAAAGGAAGAGAAGGAGGAGCTTTTTGAAAGTAATTCAGCTGGAATCTAAATGATGAGAGGCATATTCTAGCTGGGGGACAACCTGGTTACTCTGCCCTAGTTTCAAAACAGCTGTAGATGAGATGAAAGCATGGTGTCCTTTCTCTGAGCGACTGGAACAGAGGAATTTTCAAGTGCCTTAGCAGGTTGGGTTTATTTCTTTCAAACTTCTGTCATTTTACTTTTTTCACTCCTAGTTTTTTAAACTAAAAGAAAAACACCTAGAAATTAAGGTAGAAAAACTTAAATCTACAATGTATAAGTTGTATGGCACTTTTTCTGATTGTTCTAATGCATTTTGATTTCCCCTTATACTTTCTGCTCTGTTTGTTTCACATTTAGCTCATGTTAATTTGTGTTCCTGATTGTATGTTCTATTTCTCTGTAAGTCGTTCACTGGTTCTCATTGATGAAGATGTATTACTTCTTTTATTCAGGGCTTTCATTTTCCTTAGTGACTATGTTCTAACAATTATCTATCCTCTTCATCTTCTACCATTATTCTCATTTGTGTCTATTTGTCTGTATGTAAGCAACAGCTAGAAAACTCACTACTTTTATAAGAAAAATACTTGGCTAAAAGTTTTAAAGCTGTTTTCTGGCAATAAAAAATATGAGGGTTTTTTTTTACACATTACAGCTATTCATGTGTATAAATTTTACCTTGTTTCTTAACCTATTAGTAGGCATTTATCTGCCACCAAACTAAAAACACATATAAATAACTTTTAAAGCAATAGTACCCACTGTAAAAATGTATATAACTTTCTTCCTTGAGAAGCAATAGCTTCTAACATCTGTAAGTGTGTGGAGACTTTTCAAAGTAAACTAAATAAATAAATTGTGGAGCTCATTTTTTTCTTTTTCTTGGAAATGCAGGTGGATTTTATTTGGAGATGTTTTATTCACTTAAGAACGCTTTTCAAAAAATATATATGTATAGAATTGTCCTTCAAAGTAGAATGTAGAATCTATGGCAACAGAAAAAAAACTTTTATCACTTTTATACTTCCAGTTTTAAGCCTTACACTTAATGAATTTTTCTGACCATTCTAATTATGTTGAATGTCTACAGTGGTGAGAGAGGAGATGGTTGGATATTCTCTGATACTAGACAACTAAATGACATTTTCTGAGTCCTAGTTAATTGAGATCAATAACTGAATTTCTTTGTTATTCCCTTTCATGTTATTAGTTTATATTTGTACAACCTCTAAACTTTATTCTGCCCCCATTACAAATGGTAGCCATTCATTTTGCTTTGTTTTCCTTCACTTCTCCTGCAGAGCTAATTCTAGACTCCATTTTCCACTCAGTTCTTGACAGTCCAGGCAGTTAGAGAGACTCATTCTTGATATAACAGTTAACTGTGTTATGTTCAAAACACCTTAAAGAATTGTTCACCTTTCATTGTGATGTTAGTTCCCACAGAACAAATAAAATATCCAAAGATGATCTGTCAGATTTGCTATTGTGTGCTATTAACATTAAATTTCTTAAATCATCTTTAGACTACAAGTGACAGTCCTTCACCATGAATAAAAATATAAAATGAGGGCTTCCCTGGTGGCGCAGTGGTTGAGAATCCGCCTGCCGATGCAGGGGACACGGGTTCGTGCCCTGGTCCGGGAAGATCCCACATACCGCGGAGCGGCTGGGCCCGTGAGCCATGGCCGCTGAGCCTGTGCATCCGGAGCCTGTGCTCCGCAACGGGAGAGGCCACAACAGTGAGAGGCCCGCGTACCACAAAAAAAAAAAAAAAAAAAAAAACAAAAAAAAATATAAAATGAAATAAAATAGGATTCAGTAAGTGCTTATATACTAAATGCAGTATGTGTATTTATATCAAATAAAATAACTAATATTCATAAATCTTATTACAGATGACATGTCCACTTTAAACTTATTAAAATATTTATTTATAATAAGCCTAAGCTCCTGTTTTATGTAGATACAGCAGTGATTGGTAACTGCTGATTGAACACTGGGAAATATGATTGTCTCCATTTCATATTGTAATGGCCAACACAATCTGCATTACCACATGAATAGAACAAAAATAATTGAAAAGCAAAGTGGACATGAAAACAGAAATACAAAGAATAATACAAGCACTTTAAAGCATAAAATGTATGTATGCATGTATAATTGTTCATGAAATGAACTCTGATTATTTTACCTGATGCGAACCTGAGCGATCTTCTAATCCAGGCTTCGTTGGAACGTGGGGAAGCTGAGAAACAGAGAGGTCATGTTACTGTGTAAAGTCACAGATTAAGTAGTGGACAGACTTTGCCCCAAATACTGACTTCTTGATTCTTACCTAGTGAAGATTCCATATAAGTAAACAATTTTGCCAACTAATTGCCTTTTCATTACCTTTTTTTCCCAATAGGGAGACCCACCTGCAGCTGTGCACTAGGGTTCACTGGACCAAACTGTGGTAAGACAGTCTGTGAGGATTTTTGTCAAAATGGAGGGACCTGCAGTGTTACTGCTGGGAACCAGCCTTACTGCGATTGCCAGCCTGAACACACTGGAGACAGATGTCAGTACTGTAAGTGAAAGCAACACCCACAAGACAGTATGACAGCAGGCTGTGAGCTGTACATTAAGTAATCTTATCACCTAGATCTACACTCCCTCCATTACCTCAATTTCAGCCACGCTCTATTTTTCAAGTCCACCCCATCACCCCAAATCTAACAATTCTTTATATTGTTCCTCATCCATCTCTTATTTTAAAGATTCTGTTTTTTCCTTTCCCAGCTTAGATTCCATGGTCCATCATTGCAGTCATTCCCTTGTATACACACTTAACAATCTTGCTCCCTCTCCCCTCTCTTGTACTTTTCTAGAAAACCATAGCCATGATTAAATCCAGTTCTTCATGTGTCCTGAACTGGCACCCCACTGCTGAATGCAACTGAAAAAAAAAAAATAGACTGGTCTAACTTGAGGTTTTATCACTAATCTCATATGGGCACTTACTATGGTTTCCACTGTATGTCATTAATCCATTAACCCTCCTAGATGTCTGTGTCACATCTTCTCCTTTCCCCCCAAACCTCCAATACCTGTGCCCCAACTTTATTCTCAGCTTAGGAAACTTGCTTCCTATGTCATTAATAAAAAAAGAAGCTGTCTAAAGAAAACTGCCACAAGCTCCCACTACCAGATCCCTCAAATTACTTTGTCCTACACCACATCCTCTGTCTTCCTTCTTATGACTAGGGACCCATGCGATGTCTATTCAGATGCAGCTTCAAGTCCAAGTCCCCTTTGTCCTTCAAAGCCAATCACTCCCCATGGTGTCTATTGCCACTGCCCTGTTGTAGAATCACACTGCAGGGAAGGTGAGGCCTACATGGACTCTCTGTATTATGTGGGGTGTGGGCTGTGGTAGAGCAGCCACTGTCAGAGTTCTGGGTGGCTTCTGATGCACTGCTTGAGTAATTGCCAAGGATGGCCATGGCTGCCCCACCCGGGCTCCACCCTGGGACCTGTCACCTCCTTGTCCCATAGTTGAGTTTTGCTCCCCAGTTGTGGCAGCCCCAGACTGAATGCTGCGCTGTGACATGCAGCAAGCAGGGCTCGAGCATTTGCTCAGCTTGGGCTGGGCATGCACAGAGGTGGTAAGAAAGCTAGCCAGGAGGTTTCAGTCTGCCCTTTCTGCTCTGCCTTGGGGGTAAGCCGAAACACATGCCCTCCTCAAAAGCAGCGGTTCCTACAGCCTGTTAGTCCCAGTGGTCCTCCAACTTACCAAGGGGGCTTATCTCCCCTGTGTAGGACTCAAGCACTAAGCACCCAGTCCATGGCTCTCACAGCTCACTCCTCTAAAACACCCACCCCTTGATTTCCATACGACTCTGCACGTTAGAATGAGCTCAACAGATTTTATAAAATACAGTTTACCAAGTTAACTCCAAAAGACTTTGATCCTGTTAGCCTGAAACAGGACATCTATAATATTTAAAGTTTTTCGGGTATTTCACGTATATGACTAAGATTGAGACCCACTGCCTAGGTGATTTCAACTAATTGCATGGCTTTTAATACCATCCAAATATGAATGATTCCAAATTTGTATTTCTAGCTGAACTAGCTGTTGCCTGAATCCCAGGTGTTTATACCTAAATGTCTATTTGACAGCTTGTCTTGGCTCTAAATTAACCTGATTTTCTCATCCAAAAATTTGTCTACCGTAGTTTTCCCTGTGTTTGTAAAGGGAAGTACTCATTGCTCAGGTCCAAAAATATTGGAGTCACTTTTGACACCTCTCTTTCTTTTATACCCCACCTTTATTCTCACATTTACCTTTAAAACATACCCAGAATCTGAATGCTTCTCATCACCTCTATTCTCACTACCATTATAAAAGCTACCAGTATCTCTTATCTGGATTATTACTAATTTATCTCCATGCTTCCTCTCTGCACCCTCTGTATTTATTCTCAAAACAGCAGCCACAGTTTTGTTTTATTCCCCCAAAAAACTGATTTTCGATCTCAGTCACATTTACTGAGATCTTTCTACATCTAGGCCCTCTTGTAATTACTTCCTTTTTTTAAATAAATTCTATTAATCCATTTAATCCTATGAATAAAGTAGCTATTATTTTTATTCTCATTTTACAGAGGAGGCTACTAGGGAGGCATAAATAGCCTCCTGAAGATCGATCACACAGTTACTAATTGGGATAGCCAAGATTTAAGCTCATACAATCCAACTCCAGGGTCCACACCCTTAAAAATTACTTAACATTGTGGTCCCCAGATTATTTGATATCTTTGAGGACCTCACAGAGAGTGGCCTAGGTCTCTGGTCATTGTAGAAAGTACATGGAACAACGTAGAATCAAACTATATATACTGATTTATTTGAGACTCAAAAATAATATTAAATATTTTTTCTCTGATATTATAGCAGGAGACCACTTCTGCAGCAAAGAGATAGTTTTTTTAAAAAAATCTTTATTTGAGGGCTTCCCTGGTGGCGCAGTGGTTGAGAATCCGCCTGCCAATGCAGGGGACACGGGTTCGTGCCCCGGTCCGGGAAGATCCCACATGCCACAGAGCAGCTGGGCCCGTGAGCCATGGCCACTGAGCCTGTGCTTCCGGAGCCTGTGCTCCGCAACGGGAGAGACCACAACAGTGAGAGGCCTGCGTACCGAAAAAAAAAAAAAAAGAAATCTTTATTTGAGTATAATTGCTTTACATTGTTGTGTTAGTTGCTGCTGTATAACAAAGCAAATCAACCATATGCATACACATGTCCCCATATCCCCTCCCTCTTGAGCCTCCCTCCCACCCTCCCTATCCCACCCCTCTAGGTGGTCACAAAACACTGAGCTGATCTCCCTGTGCTATGTGGCTGCTTCCCACTAGCTATCTATTTTACATTTGGTGTTTCCTTTCCTATATATATTCTCCTCATATTAGGTCAGCCTATTTTCAACATATATAGACGCCACTACCCTAATCCAGTGCCCTTTTCACATTGTTCACCCAATTTATCTCTTAAGTGATATGCATCACAGACCAGCAGAGTTTATCTGGCAAATACAGTCCAGTTATATGTGTGTATCCTCCTCACATGTTGCTTGCATCCTGTCATCTCCCGCCTCTCAACATAGCATAATAGTCCAGCACAACTCCATCTACTGACTTGTAGGGTTTTTTTTTTCTTTTCAGCTCCACATTTCCCACCACACTGAATGATGCCCAAGTGAATCAGGGCAATGCCAACCATGATCCTGCATAACGCCGACCCTACTTACTACCCAAACTATTTTTTCACTCTGTCCTTTATTCTAGTAAAACCACACTGATCATGCTTCTCCAAAGGTCAACTTCCTTGGCATTGTGACTTTCTCATGCTATTCTCTCCCTTTGAAATGCACTTTCTTCATATTTCTCCTCACCCTCATCTCTCAGTGCCAAATCCTATCTGTCTGTCTCTGTCCAGCTCAAAAATCATTACCTTTTTGAAGTTATTCATAACCACCCTCAGTTTGAATTAATCTCTGTCTTCTAAATTTTCAAGTCACTGCTTCTTTATTTCTTTTTAGCTCTATTCACTTTTACCTAGTGTTATTAGTTGTGTATATTCCTTCTATTTGTCTGGGATGACCTCTTTGAGACCACACCCAACAGTGGCATTGATCAAATAAACAAATGAACAAATACATAATCATAGATAAGTAGATGAAAGCAGTTTGGAGGCAAGTTTATAAAAGAATAATCAGTGTAATGCACAAAAGCTACATTTAATTAGGGTACAATCATATAGTATTTTTGTGTGGAGCTGTTTCTTAGTTCCCAATTGGTCCATCATCAGGTACACCAGCCTTTTTGTTGTTGTTGTTGTTGTTGTTGTTGTTGTTTAGGGTGAAGCATCACCATATTTGATTTTTTTTAACTAAGTTAAAAAAAATACTATGTGGCCATCATTATAATGATTTGTATTCTTAAAAAGAATAAATTCAGTTGGCTTATATTTTAGTTAGCAGCTTAATAGAATCAGTCTGAGGTAGCCTGATGCATTATAAAAGGCTGCATTATAATTTTATTATCATTATTAGCAATCATAGCAACTTTTACAACAAAGCACTTATTAAAATTAACCAATTAATCCTTAGGCAGAGGTTAAATAACTTGCTCAAGGTCCCAGAGAAGTAATAGTACAGTCAGAATTGGACCCCAGGAGTTGTTGATCAAAATATCAACAAACGTTGATGCTGTTCTTTGGCAGCAAAATAAGTCTGTGGACAGTATCATTAAAATGATAAATCCAACAGCTGACAAAAGCATAATAAATTTAGGATCTGTTAGATGCAAGTTGGCAAGTTTCAATGGACCTGGTGTTCTGTCAAAATTGTATCTTGCATATACAAAATCTTCTCTCTGTAAATGAAGAAATGACAGAATGGTTCATTACAGTGCCTGATTAAAGGTCCATTAGTGGGAAGTAAAACATCATTTCTTAGTTGTGTTGAGTAAAAACATTTCACAATACTAATGGCAATATAAAATCTGAGGTCTGAAAAGCAAATTAATTTTAACACCAGTGCCCAGGGAGGAGAGACAGTGATAAATAATGGCAAAAGTAAAATTAAGTATTCTTTTAGTCAAACAAATATAACTCCATTTCATGCAGTTCTGGAGCAAGGATTCCTAGTATACATCAACAAAATTTTAAGTATGGCATTTTTCATTTAAATCTGGGTGTTCAGTATGAGGTCAACAACATCGGAGGTTATTTTTAATTAAACAATAATGATATTAGGGCAAAAGAGCCAATGAGGACCAATTCAATCTGTATCTAAAAGCCAGGTATTCAAATCAAATGGCAATCTGTTTGTCATCTCATTGATGTTTTCAAAGTCCTCTAGTGACCTGCTTGAGGAACCATTATAATGTCAATTTGAACTCACTTTATTAGAAATATACCTGTATGGCTTGCCCCCACTGATTCCAGTAAGTACAGGCATTAAGCGGTATCTCAAGTTTATAAAATTTGGAGTATCTGACACTAATCCAAACATGTCATCTATTGTAACTGGTATTAGAGCCATAGTCTATCAAGTAACTTATAAAAGTTATGAACTATAGTTTTGAACCTAACATATGTGAAGACACAATGGGATTATTTTTACCATTTTCCTTCCAGAGCAATTTTAATCCATTAGTCATTTGGTCAGTGAACATATTTTGGAGTTTACAATGAGCCTGTCCCTATGTTAGGCATGGAGGAAACAGTGGCATCAGAGGTATTTCCTGACCTCAAAGGGCTTACAGTCTAATGTATGATTCTGAAAAGGAAACACATAATAATTTTAAGGACCAGTTTAATGAAACACAAAGACCAGCTCCCAAGAAAGAACACAGAATTCAGCCAACAGAAAAGATTTCTTGAAGGAATTATCACCTAAGCTGAGACCAGAAGAAAGAAAAGCTAACCAGGTAAAGAGACAATGCATTGAGTGGAACAGCATTTGCAAAGGCCCAGGTAGGGAAAGCCTTTTGAAATTTCGGTTTTTTTTTTTCTATTTGATTTTCGTAGGGGATGGCTGGCAAGACAAATAACACTTACTGAACATACATAATGTGTTGGTCACAGAGATATGTGCTGTTATACATTATTTTATCTGATATATGAATATATGATATTATGACAAATGCTCATACAACCCTATGAGGTTAGTATTATTAGTCCAACTTTATGAATGCCGAAAAATGTGATGAAGTCATTCTCCCTAATCTGCAACATAGGAACCACAGTTTACAGCCTTGCAGGTCTGACTCCACAAGGCTTCTGGTGTATTTTCCTGTCGTTTAATAGCCTTCCCATTCTATTGCATCTTTTTAGACTCACTGTGAGAACACTCAAAGCTCGGGTGGCACTGTGGCTCAACCTGGTCTTTTCAAATTTCTACTCCATTGAAGAGAGGTTTTAATAATTATTTTAATCTTGACTTGATTCAGACTATGGCAGGCCTAAGCAGAAGAGACCAAAAGACTAATAATGACCAGGAAAATAGAATAGAATCTTTTCAGTTATTATGAAGGCCAATTAGAACTGACCTTTGAACTCCAAGAAAGGACCATGACTTAAAAGTGAAATTATAAATTAGGAGTAGCAATTGCCTAGATATTCAAGTATTCAAGATTGTTAGAACATTCACACCTAGAGTATTAAAGTATTTTGGATCCCTGTCCCCCGATTCTTTTTCTCTTGGTGAGAAGATAAGCATTGCCTTCATTCAGGCCTTCATCATCTCTTGCCTGGATTATTACAACACATTCCCTATGTACCTTTTCTTGAACCTTGGAAACCTGTCCATTGTGTCCAAAATGTGCCCCTTTTAATTGATCATACCTCTTTTTCTTCACACATGGTATCCTGAATATCTGCCAAGCCTAATTCCCCAACTTTGTCTTCTTAACTTCCCTTTGCTGTAGGATGTTCAGCACTTCTCTTTGGCACTTTCACTCTGTATTAATGTCATCATTCATATTCTTGACTCTCTACCCCACTAGAATACGAAACAGGCCATGGTGTTTTGCATATCTTACAAATCTTGGGAGTTAAATCACTTCCTGGTCTTAGTAGATAATGTTAAGTATGTGAGTGAATGTAAACCAAGTAGCAGGATTCTGTTTCCAGCCTGCTAGGCTCAGTTTTTTTCTGTTCTCTGACAAGATCCCACTGAAAAGGCAGGGCCAAAGTTCTGCGCCACCTTTACTTACTAGTTCATTAAGAGCTTCACTCCACGAGAAACTTTGTGCCTGTGTTTTAAGTTTGAAAAATACAGTGAAAAAATACAATTATGTTTGAATTAACGTGTGAAGGAAAATAAATACATTTATTTTCTCATGTGAGCAGGACAGAGAATAGTGAGCTGAGGGTAAGATAATGTAATAACATTAATTTTTTTAACTCTACATATTTTAGAAGAAATTGTCAGTTATAAAAATATTGTTGAAGACAATTTTGATCCCTTAGTAAAACTAGAATTACTAAAAACAGATTTTTACTATAATGTTGTGCCTTCATTTAAAGGAAATGTAAAAATAATAAGAGGGACAATATTCAGGAAAAATGTGGTAATATAAAAACTAATTTATTGGAAACTGAACTAAATCTAAGAAGATTTATGTCATACGTCAAAGTACATATTCTGATTATTAAAATTAATTTATTAAACTGATATATATTGAACATTTCTGGGTCTCATTTATTGTTCTAGGCATTTGAGATACATTGGTATAAAAGCTCTTTTGAAGATACTTGCCTACTTAATTTTTGGTGAATAAAAAAACCAAATGATATGTCTTTTCAGATTAAAAGTTGTGACTTAAGAGTTATATAGTCAAAAAATGATTAGTTGGAGATCAGAAATGGGTGTTATGCCATACTATTTAGAAGCATACTTATTTTATACAATTATATTTCAAATTCCAACAACATGTTTATAAAGTTAATTATGAATAAACTTTTATTTCTCTGTCATGTAACTTACACCTTTAGTGTAATTATGTTTCAGTAATTAACTTTTAGTAATTACAGTTAATAATTTTGTTAAGTATAACTAAAAAAAATTAAGAATGCTTAATTACTTTTGCTGGCATTATAGCAGCAACTTTCTTCTATGCCAGCTTCATTTGATTTTGAGACAATTCTAATCTCACAATACTCTTGAAACAGTGCATAACCTGTTACCTTGTCAAGTTTAGATGACTTCTTTTTCTATTTTCATGCCACATTAACCCTACCAACAGGTATTTGCTCTTCTTTTTCCAACTTAAGGAAGAGTGAATATACAAAGTAATTTGAAGGACTACAAAAAACAGCCTTAAAACTGCCTAACTGAAGGTTGAAAATAACCTGCTACACAAATAATGGTTAGTAACTGTCTAAAGAGGCATTTATATTGAAATAAACTGAACATGCCCAGTGAGAGCCCTCAAAAAAAAAAAAAAACGCAAAGTTTTTCATGAGTAGAAACCACCTATTATTGTGATTCTTTTGTACTTGGTGTTAAGTAAACTAAATGGATTCATAATTATCTACATACAGCGTTGGGTATGAGAAGATGATATAGTACATAAATCATGCACAGACAGACACACAGATTGAAAAAAAATTTTTACTTGGGGCTTACCTCAAACCAAGTAAACTGTTTCTAGTTAAATGCATCTGCTAACATCATTTTAAAAATAATTATATCAAATGTAAATTTAAGAGTAGTTTTAAAACATCATGCTTTATATCAGATTTGGAATGTCAGCTGACATGTTTTGAAAAAATGTCATGAGTCAGGAATCTTTAAATACTTTAAATATAAGACAATTAGATAAGATTCCTATCTTATAGTTAATTTTGATAACCTTCATGTTCAAGTATTAAAGATTTCATCACTATAAACTGGTATTGTTATTCTGTTTCAATCAAAGCATAGAACCTCTTTTGGTAATTGGTAATTAATATTCTGCAAGAAAAAGTTTGTACTTACATTGATTATTGATAAAAATGGGAAATATCAGTATGGCAAACATCACCATTTCTCATGGTAAGAAAAAAATATTCTCCAAATTTTAAGCTTAGAGCTTCTGAGTCCCGGAATGCAATAAACCAAAGAAAGGAGGGAAGGTTTATAATTAATCCTATGAATATGTAACTCATTAAATAAAGAAGAGCATAACTTTGCTTAAATCAAGACAGTACATTCATAATTTTATTTATTCAGTTTCATTCTCATGAATGCAAAAATATAATTTTCATAAAGTTTGATTTTAATAAATGGATATATACTAAGATCCATTGTTTTCTAGCAAATGAAGTAACGCTAAAAAGAGCAAAGTAAAATAGAAAAGGGATCCCAGAGATAGCCAATAATTGCTCACAATATAGATGATTAATTATATGAAAATGAGATATTATTAGAAAAGCCCAGTTATTGGGGATCACACTAAAGATTCAGATACATCATGAGTATAGGATACTCTGAAAGATAGTAAGTTACTTGTTCCAGAATAGTATTAGAAAATCAATCCAAAGTTCAAGTAGCTAAATTTGAATTTTTAGATCTGCATTACCATTTGAAGATCCATGACTAAAACTGTGGTAATAATAACCTAATTTTCAGTTTGATAAAATAATTTGTACTTTATTAGTTTTAAGAACTCAGAAGAAAATCTATATTGTAATGAACTGAGGGCAGGCTTTCCTTGCAAGTGAATGATATAATCAACAAAGTGCTGGAAACAAATTGGTGTGGATATGACCACATAATAAATGGCAACCTGTTTAACTGACCACTTGAAAACTCAGATCACTTTCATGAATCATTCTAGATCATGAATAACTGGAATTAAGCTAGAATTTTTCTACTCCAGATACCAATGCTCCTTAATTTAAAAGGTAGTATAGGCTCCTGATCCTTTTAAGAGTCTCCTGTCAAATAAAACAAATACATAAAACAGTTTGCATATAATTTCAGTGGCTTTCTGGAACTTCATTGATTATACACTCTAAGCTCACTGGAATCTGTCAAGGTGGAATCCAGATTTGAGGGTGAAATATTGGAGTTTAGAGGTGATAATATGGAATTAAAACATTCTTTCAGAATCATTTAAAATTATACAAAGTAGACAATTGTGGACTAGTAAATAGTATTCTACAACTGGATTTTCAAATTATTTTCATTATCAAAGGGGAAACTCAGTTACATGATTTATAAAAACAATAATTATAATAATTTAACCATCTGCTTCTCAGAGTTGTGAATTTCAAGTTAGGTAATCTTTTAAAAAGTTTCTTTTAAGATTTACAATTAAATGCAAATATTTATATTTTAATTTTAATAGATATTTTGAGTACCTATCATTTATAATATATAATTAATGTGTACTCTAATATATATTTTAGGTAATATGTATTCAGGTATATATAATTTGGATAATACAAAATTAATTTATTAATGTCTTAGCATTCATGTTTATGGACCGAGATTTTTTTAAACATAAATTCTGTAATGATCCTTGAATTTAGAATGAAATTCTATATAGAGTTACATAAAGGAAATAGATCAGAGAGATCAATTTCTATTATTGAAGAAAATAGTCTCTTGAATGGGTGTACATTTTTTCTCTAATTTTTTTTAAAGTTTTATTTGTTTGAATTTTATTTTCTTTATACAGCAGGTTCTTATTAGTTATCTATTTTAAACTTATTAGTGTATACATGTCAATCCCAATCTCCCAATTCATCCCACCACCACCCCCACCCACCCGTGACTTTCCCCCCTTGGTGTCCATACGCTTGTTCTCTACATCTGGGTCTCTATCTCTGCCTTGCAAACCGGTTCATCTGTACCATTTTTCTAGATTCCACATATATGTGTTAATATACAATACTTGTTCTTCACTTTCTGACTTACTTCACTCTGTATAACAGCTTCTAAGTCCATCCACATCTCTATAAATGACCCAATTTCATTTCTTTTTATGGCTGAGTAATATTCCACTGTATATATGGACCACATCTTTTTTGTCCATTCGTCTATCATTGGGCATTTAGGTTGCTTCCATGACCTGGCTATTGTAAATACTGCTGCAATGAACATTGGGAAGCGTGAGTCTTTTTGAATTATGTTTTCTCTGGGTATATACCAAGTAGTGGGTATTGCTGGGTCATATGGTAATTCTATTTTTAGTTTTTTAAGGAACCTCCATACAGTTCACCACAGTGGCTGTTTCAATTTACATCCCCACCAACAGTGCAAGAGGGTTCCCTTTTCTCCACACCCTCTCCAGCATTTGTTGATTGTAGATTTTCTGATGATGCCCATTCTAACTAGTGTGAGGTGATACCTCATTGTAGTTTTGATTTGCATTTCTCTAGTAATTAGTGATGTTGAGCAGCTTTTCATGTGCCCCTTGGCCATCTGAATATCTTCTTGAAGAGATGTCTATTTAGGTCTTCAGACCATTTTTTGATTGGGTTGTTTGTTTTTTTAATGTTGAGATGCATGAGCTGTTTATATATTTGGGAGATTAATCCTTTGTCCATTGATTTGTTTGCAGATATTTTCTCCTATTCTGAGGGTTTTCTTTTCCTCTTGTTTACATTCTCCTTTCCTGTGCAAAAGCTTTTAAGTTTCATTAGGCCCCATTTGTTTATTTTTGTTTTTATTTCCATTTCTCTAGGAGGTGGGTCAAAAAAGATCTTGCTATGATGTATGTCAAAGAGTGTTCTTCCTATGCTTTCCTCGAGGAGTTTTATAGTGTCCAGTCTTACATTTCGGTCTTTAATCCATTTTGAGTTTATTTTTCTGTATGGTGTTAGGGAGTGTTCTAATTTCATTCTTTTACATGTAGCTGTCCAGTTTTCCCAGCACCACTTATTGAAGAGGCTGTCTCTTCTCCATTGTATACCTTGCCTCCTTTGTCATAGATTAGTTGACCAAAGTGCGTGGGTTTATCTCTGGGCTTTCTATCCTGTTCCATTGATCTGTATTTCTGTTTTTGTGCCAGTACCATCTTGATTACTGTAGCTGTGTAGTATAGTCTGAAGTCAGGGTTTCTGATTCCTCCGGCTCCATTTCTTTCCTTCAAGATTGCTTTGTCTCTTTCGGGTCTTTTGTATCTCCATACAAATTTTAAGATTTTTTTGTTCTAGTCCTGTAAAAAATGCCATTGGTAGTTTGATAGGGATTGCACTGAATCTGTAGATTGCTTTGGGTAGTATAGTCATTTTCACAATATTGATTCTTCCAATCCAAGAACATGGTATATCTCTCCATCTGTTTGTGTCACCTTTGAGTTGTTTCATCAGTGTCTTTTAGTTTTCTGAGTACAGCTCTTTTACCTCCTTAGGTTGGTTTATTCCTAGGTATTTTATTCTTTCTGTTGTAGTAGTGAATGGGATTGTTTCCTTAATTTCTCTTTCTGATTTTTCGTTGTTAGCGTATAGGGATGCAAGAGATTTCTGTGCATTAATTTTGTATCTTGCAACATTACCAAATTCATTGATTAGCTCTAGTAGTTTTCTGGTGGCATCTTTAGGATTATCTATGTATAGTATCAGGTCATCTGCAAAACAGTGACAGTTCTAATTCTTCTTTCCAATTTGCATTCCTTTTATTTCTTTTTCTTCTCTGACTGCCATGGCTAGGACTTCCAAAACTATGTTGAATAATAGTGGCAACAGTGGACATCCTTGTCTTATTCCTGATCTTAGAGGAAATGCTTTCAGCTTTTCACCATTGAGAATGAAACTTGCTGTGGGTTTGTCATATGTGGCCTTTATTATGTTGAGGTAGGTTCCCTCTATGCCCACTTTCTGGAGAGTTTTTATCCTAAATCGGTGTTGAATTTTGTCAAAAGCTTTTTCTGCATCTATTGAGATGATCATATGGTTTTTATTCTTCAGTTTGTTAATATGGTGTATCACATTGATTGATTTGTGTATGCTGAAGAATCCTTGCGTCCCTGGGATAAATATCACTTGACGATGGTGTATGATCCTTTTAATGTGTTATTGGATTCTGTCTGCTAGTATTTTGAGGATTTTTGTATCTATATTCATCAGTGATATTGGTCTGTAATTTTCTTTTTTTATAGTATCTTTGTCTGGTTTTGATATCAGGGTGATGGAAGCCTCATAGAATGAGTTTAGGAGTATTCCTTCCTCTGCAATTTTTTAGAAGAGTTTGAGAAAGATGGGTGTTAGCTCTTCTATAACTGTTTGATAGACTTCACCTGTGAAGCCATCTGGTCCTGGATTTCTGTTTGTTGGAAAATTTTAAATCACAGTTTCAATTTCATTACTTGTGATCGGCCTGTTCCTATTTTCTATTTCTTCCTGGTTCAGTCTTGGAAGGTTATCCCTTTCTAAGAATTTGTCCATTTCTTCCAGGTTGTCCATGTTATTGGTGTAGAGTTGCTTGCAATAGTCTCTTAGGATGCTTTGTATTTCTGCAGTGTCTGTTGTAACTTCTCCTTTTTCATTTCCAATTTCATTGATTTGAGTCTTCTCCCTGTTTTTCTTGATGAGTCTGGCTAAAGGTTTATCAATTTTATCTTCTCAAAGAACCAGCTTTCAGTTTTATTGATCTTTGCTACTGTTTTCTTTGTTTCTAGTTCATTTATTTCTGCTCTGATCTTTATGATTTCTTTCCTTCTACTAACTTTGGGTTTTGCTTGTTCTTCTTTCTCTAGTTCCTTTAGGTGTAAGGTTAGATTGTTTATTTGAGATTTTTCTTATTTCTTTAGGTAGGATTGTATTGCTATAAACTTCCCTCTTAGAACTGCTTTTGCTACATCCCATAGATTTTGGATTGTTGTGTTTTTGTTGTCATTTGTCTCTGTGTAGTTTTTGAGTTCCTCTTTGATTTCTTCAGTGATCTCTTTGTTATTTAGTAATGTATTGTTTCGCCTCCATGTGTTTGTGTTTTTTTATGTTTTATTCCCTGTAATTCATTTCTAATCTCATAGCATTGTGGTCAGAAAAGATGCTTGATATGATTTCAGTTTTCTTAATATTACTGAGGCTTGATTTGTGACCCAAGATGTGATCTGTCCTAGAGAATGTTCTGTGTGCACTTGAGAAGAAAGTGTAATCTGCTGTTTTTGCATGGAATGTCCTATAGATATCAATTAAATCTTTCTAGTCTATTGTGTCATTTAAAGTTTGCATTTCCTTTTTAATATATTGTCTGGATGATCTGTCCATTGGTGTCAGTGTGGTGTTAAAGTCCCTCACTATTATTGTGTTACTGTTGATTTCCTCTTTTATAGCTGTTAGTGTTTGCCTTATGTATTGCAGTGCTCCTATGTTGGGTGAATGTATATTTATAATTGTTATATCTTCTTTTGGATTCATCCCTTAATCATTACATAGTATCCTTCCTTGTCTCTTGCAACATTCTTTATTTTAAAGTCTATTTTATCTGATATGAGTATTGCTACTCCAGATCTCTTTTGATTTCCATTTGCATGGAATATCTTTTTCCATCCCCTCACTTTCAATCTGTATGTGTCCCTAGGTCTGAAGTGGGTCTCTTGTAGACACTATTTATATGGGTCTTGTTTTTGTGTCCATTCGGTGATCCTGTGTCTTTTGGCTGGAGCATTTAAACCATTCAACTTTAAGGTGATTATCGATATGTATGTTCCTATTACCATTTTCTTAAGTGTTGTGTGTTTGTTTTGTAGGTCCTTTTTTTCTCTTGTGTTTCACACTTGGAGAAGTTCCTTTAGCATTTGTTATAGAGCTGGTTTGGTGGTGCTGAATTCTCCTAGCTTTTGCTTGTCTGTAAAGCTTTTGATTTCTTCGCCAAATCTGAATGAGATTCTTGCCTCATGGAGTAAACTTGGTTGTAGATTTTTCCCTTTCATCACTTTAAATATATCATGCCACTCCCTTCTGGCTTGTAGAGTTTCTGCTGAGAAATCAGCTGTTAACCTTCTGGAAGTTCCCTAGTATGTTTTTTGTTGTTTTTCCCTTGTTGCTTTTAATAATTTTTGTTTCCTTTAAGTTTTTGTCAAATTTGATTACTATGTGTCTCGGCATGTTCTTCCTTGGGTTTATCCTGCCTGGTATTCTCTGCGCTTCCTGGATTTGGTTGTCTCTTAACTTTCCCATGTTAGGGAAGTTTCCAACTATTATCTGCTCAATTTTTTTCTCGGGTCCTTTCTCTCTCTCTTCTCCTTCTGGGAGCCATATAATGCAAATGTTGGTGTGTTTAATGCTGTCCCAGAGGTCTCTTAGTCTGCCTTCATTTCCTTTCATTCTCTTTTCTTTATTCTATTCTGCAGCAGTGAATTCCACCATTCTGTCTTCCAGGTCACTTATCCATTCTTCTGCCTCAGTTATTCTGCTATTGATTCCTTTTCGTATATTTTTCATTTCAGTTTTTGTATTGTTCATCTCTGTTTGTTCGGTCTTTAATTCTTCTAGGTCTTTGTTAAACATTTCTTGCATCTTCTGATGTTTGCCTCCATTCTTTTTCTGACGTCCTGGATCATCTTCATTGTCATTATTCTGAATTATTTTTCTGGAAGTTTGCCTATCTCCACTTCATTTAGTCATTTTTCTGGGGTTTTTTCTTGTTCCTTCATCTGGTACATAGTCCTCTGCCTTTTCATTTTGTCTCTCTTTCTGTGAATGTGGTTTTTGTTCCACAGGCTTCAGGATTGTAGTCCTTCTTGCTTCTGCTGTCTGCCCTCTGGTGGATGAGGCTATCTAAGAGGCTTGTCCAAGCTTCCTGAGGGGAGGGACTGGTGGTGGGTAGAGCTGGGTGTTATTCTTGTGGGTAGAGCTCAGTAAAACTTTAATCTGCTTGTCTGCTAATGCATGGGGCTGGGTTGGTTGTTTGGCCTGAGGCAACTCATCACTGGAGCCTTCCTGGCTCCTTGGTGGGGCCAATGGTGGACTCCAGGAGGGCTCATGCCAAGGAGCACTTTACAGAATTTCTGCTGTCAGCGTCCTTGTCCCTATGGTAATCCACAGCCACCCCCCGCCTCTGCAGGAGACCCTCCAACACTAGCAGGTAGGTCTGGTTCAGTCTCCTATGGGGTCACTGCTCCTTCCCCTGGGTCCTGATGTGCACACTACTTTGTGTGTGCCCTCCAAGAGTAGAGTCTCTGCCTCCCCCACTCCTGTCAAAGTCCTGCAATCAAATCCCTCTAGCCTTCAAAGTCTGTTTATCTGGGAATTCCTCCTCTCGTTGCTGGACCCCCAGGTTGGGAAGCCTGACGTGGGACTCAGAACCTTCACTCCAGTGGGTAGACTTCTGTGGTATAAGTGTTCTCCAGTTTGTGAGTCACCCACCCAGGGTTTATGGGATTTGATTTAATTGTGATTGCGCCCTTCCTACCATCTCATTGCGGCTTCTCCTTTTCTTTGGATGTGGGGTATCATTTTTGGAGAATTCCAGTGTCTTCCTGTTGATATTTGTTCAGCAGTCAGTTGTGATTCCATTGCTCTCTCACAAGAGGGAGTGAGCACACGTCCTTCTACTCTGCCATCTTGAACTAGTCTCCTAGGTTTACTTTCATATGTAGGTTAGGCTATGACTACAAAATGAAACCTATTGGAAGCTGAAAAGTTTAGTCTACGTCTATGGAATGCCCATTTCTGGGAAAGTGGTAGGTCACATCTTTCATTCACCTGGTGGTCTGGAGTATCTGGTAGTTGTTTCATTGATCCAGCAGCTGAATGTCTGTTTTATGTAAGCACTAGTTATCCAAGAGCCCTTTTACTGAGACTGGATGGAATCTATCTTTGCTTCCCATCTGAATTTATCTCTTTCATCTCCCACCTTCCTCTCCCCAACTGAAACACACAGACATATCCTGGCAAACTTCAGTTAATTTCAGGAGTAAGTAAAACTAACCTTGATTGATCTCATATTTACATAGATTTGTAACTGCCTTTGGAGTTTTAAAACTAAAAAATCTACAGTATGACTCTTGTCCTCTGCCTTCTGAAGTGCCCTGCTTTCCAAGGGGCAGTGCTCATTCATTAATTCAACTAATATAAATAGGGCATCTAATGTGTGATGGCCACTGAGGCTTGAGAGTTAGTCATGAATAAAACAGAAAACTGCTCTCATGGTACACTTTAGTATTTATAAAAAATATGCAAACATATTAAGTGTCTGGTGGTGAGAAATGAGATGATGAAAAATAAAGCAGGGTAAATTAAGAACCTAATACAGTCTGAATGAAGAAAAGAATCAGGGGGCTATAGAAACTAAAACACATTAGTTACTATATCAGAAGTGTATTGCTATAGTATCTTTTTGTAAACTGGATACATAAAAGAGTAATGAGTTAATCTCATCGCCTTAAGGTTGAAACAATTTACAAGAATGTTTTCAAAGAACAATAATCTTTATAAATAAAAAGTATACTGGATTAAATTGTTTATTGATTAATTGCAGTAATTCAATGCCTAGTTCTAATCATGTTAAAGTGTAATGCTACTAATTAATAATAAAATTAAAGTGATTTTCTGTAACCTCTGAATTACTATGAAAGTAAAGTAGAAAGCTGATTTTTATATATGAATAATCTGTTTTATGCCTACACATCTAACCTAAAGGAAACTTGCACATTTGACCAGCGGATATCTTTTATAATTTGCTACATATTACTCTGTCAGGTGACCTTTTCAAGATGACTTTCTCAATATTTTAGGGAACTTTCATTAAATAGTAATCACTTATCACACCAGTGTAAAAACCCCTCTGTATATATCTGTATAGATATTGATATATGGTTATAAAGAAACATATATTATGTATTTTGCAAGGTAACATATTGAAGGAAAAGTAGGAGGAAGTTACATCTAAGTATATCAGAAATCATTACTTTAACATTTAGTTTTGAAGTGAGTAGCTTGGAAGAAAGAAAGGATGAAAAGTTGGAATGGAGAACAGACAGAGAAAGAAGGAGAAAAAATATGTATATAGGAACTGCATGGGTTTATCTATGATGGCATGTGTTCTCCCAATATGAGGTAAGACATTCCCTGCCCTCTCGTTAGGCTACAACATGATGACAGTAACTTTCTTAATGATACCCCCATCTAAGATGATCTTTTCCATGATCAATTCCAAGCATTGTTCACCTCTCATTTCTCCATGAAATTCTTTCTAGGTTTCTACAAATGAGTTATTAATTTGTGCTCTGAATTGTCGTAAAGAAATAGTTCTTAACTAAAATATTTTATTGATCCTAATTTTTTTCAGTTGTGTTAGCCCTGAGATTCTATCAAATTATAGGCATCCTGAGGGTAAGGGCAATATTAACACTATAGATACTATTAACATAGTAGATGTTAATACATTTTATTAGGCTGAAATGAATTGAACTTCAGTACCATTCAATGTCCTGATAAAGAAATTAGGGCCTAAACATGGTAAATGCTTTGTTTATGGTGAGAGAGTTACTACACATATGTGTGTGCTTCATTCTTATTCTACGTTTAAGCCATCATATGCTTATTCACTTGTATGGTTTTAAGTTAGCCTCATCTGATAATTGTATTTAGCTGTCATCTGCAAGTGAACTTGCTTTCAAGTCTCAAATGACTCTCTACCACTTTATACTTACTTGCTAAAAGCTTTTATAGCTGGATTGCTTTAAAAATAGAGGAATACTCAACCCAGAACATCCTTTATAAACAAAAGTTATGTAGATTTCTCTGATATTTGAAAAAAACATTGCCATGATAGTTTTATGAGTTAATTTTGACTATTGCTAAAATTACTGATGCCATCATTGTTAATATACATTTTGAAACAGCAGCATGTTGAGAATTTAAATGCTGGTACTTTTAAAATTCCACACCATATGTCTCACTCAAATGAAAATTTTATTAAATTGGCTTTCTGAATCTTACATTTTCCTTTTACCTGGATGCTCCGAGATGGCAGTGTTTGCTCAGAATAGATCTCACTCTAAATTTTTGCAGTTTTCTCTATAAAATATTTGGGATATATTTCTATTTTTAGTAATAAATTAGAAAATGCTAATTTTCTTAAACATACTTTTCTGATGAAAATTTATCAGCTCTAATCAGAGTTTTGCACACATTTTTCCCTAGTGAGTATTTAATTGGCATACCTGGATTCAGTGTTTGCCTACTTTATTAAACTCAGTTCTGAAAACAGAAGATATATTTAGGACTATGCAATAAGTTTAATTATTAAAATATCTTAGTCTGTGTTAAACATTGGAGGAATGTGAAAAAGAATATATTCTGGTATTTCTTACATTTGTTTTTATTTTGTAATATAATCCTTTAAAGACAGCAATCATGAAATTCTAAGCAAATTATACAAGTTACTTTATCTCTTTGCCTCCTAAACCATGATAAATGAAAAACTGACTCCAGAGAAGAAAGGCTGCCATCACTTTTGTTAACATTTTTAAGAATCTGAAAACTTTTCCAGAAAAACTTCTAAACGTTTTCATCTTAAATTATGTATCAGCAAATAGTAACACTCAGGAATGTCGTACTTTGAGATTTCTTGGCTGTTATTTTGGTTTCCTATTTGTCCAGAGTGACTCAGAGCTGATACCGCCTGATATTGAATATATCATATATATGGTTAGGTGTTCCCTTCAAGTAAGAGAGTCCAGTGCTGTAATCCAATTACTAGTGGCTAGAGAGGCCAATGTTCAACTTGGGTTGGGATGGAATGCTGAGAATGGCACATGAAAAATGAATGTTTGGATGAGATAGGAGTCCAGATTGAGTTCCTGAGCTCTAATTTTGCTGGTCTGTGTGGCATCAGGTAAGCTCTTCTGGGACTGTTGCTCTTGCTACTGCAGGGTCCATTAGCATTCTGACTGGTGGTTAGACCTTCAGATATCTATATAGATGGAGGCCTGTTCAGTTTTAGACACATATAAGGAAAAAAGAACACCAAAGGTATTCCAAATTACTTTCTGGATTTTTTTTCTTGAGTGTGAGTAGTTGAATAAGAAAAATAAGAGTTTATTCTCTAGAGTTGGACTTATTTGGGTTTGAATTTCAGTCTTCTCACTTTTTCTTGTGTCATCATTGGCAAGTTGTGTTACCTCTCTGTGCCTCAGAGTAATCACCTATAAAATGAGGGTAATACTATGTAATGCTGAGACTAAAACCAACACATGTGCCTGGCATGTAGAAGACAGCTAGAAACAAGTATTTATTATCATCATAATCATCATTTCCATCATTTAACTCAAAACAGACTCTCGTTGGCCTTTTTGGTATTAAGGGTATTGTTGAAGATGGATGGGTGAGCAGGGAATCATGACATAATCTCAGGCATGTTTAGTAATACTGACTCTGTTCAAAGATGACCAAAGGGCATCTTGGAGAAGTTAGTCAAGTAATTCAGATGACGTCACATTGTTAGTCAGAGGAAGGGCTGAATTAAACCTCCAAGTCCCTCATATTCTGGCCAATGATTTTGTTTTTTCTTTCTTTTTATTATGTCACCCTAGTATAAGTATTCATCACAAGTTTATAAAACATCATGTTGGCTCTTCTGGAAATTCTTCTGCCTTTTATACACATATGTGGAAGCAGCTATAACATCCTGGCAGGGAGAACATTAGCAAAATTCATAGAACCTACTACTCCTGAGACAAATAACAGTGAAGGTGGAGTATGAATTGCACTGAAATTGGAGCTCAGTTATAGAATGCCTGGGGGTATGTGCTGTGGGTTTACCTAGTCTTTTTGAAAGTAATACCATCCTACTTTTAATTTATTGGTGTGTTTGTGTGTGTATGTGTGTGTGTGTGTGTGTGGTCCTAAATTATCAAATGCTTATTTAAATTAGGAATCTTAAAGCCAATTCACATAGCATTTTTTAATTTTTATTTTTTTCATATTTTTTTAAAGGCCAGGTCAAAATTCAGTGAAGTAGGACAATTTATGTAAATACATGTGATTGCATAATTTAGTCTCCCCTGTATAACCACTCTGCATACCAATTAAATACTCTCCAGGTTACTCAATATTATTACTGAGTATCTTCAGCTCCTGTTTAGGTAGTATATTTTGGTTTGGTTTTCTTCTCTTTTAATAAATTTCACACTTTACTATTAAATGTGAATAGCCCAGTTGCAAATATGAGTTAATAGCTAAATGATCTTGGCAATTACTTTTCAATAGAAAGAAATATTTAGGAAAGAAGTTAAATGCAGCTAGAGATTTTATAGGCATCTGGCTCCCCATGAATATTCATAAACTTGTATATATACTCATACGTGTACATATTTTTATGTGGTCTATTAAGATACTATAAAAAATATTAAAGGAAGAAGTATCTCCTTGTATTTCTGGTAACTTATAAAGAAAAGAGAAAGAGAGAAAGAGAAAAAGAGACAGTGCAATAATGATCTGCCTTGAAAATTACTCCATTTCTGTTGCAGAAAATAGCCATTCACTTATTCTCCAGTTACTATCTACTTAATTACCATGTGAATACTCTGTAATTATATATCCATCGTTGTCCTTTAGATTACATGATTGTGTTTGGTGCTGCTATGCAGTTGTTAGTGTAATTACCCTACACAGGTTATAACAATTTTTATATTGTGAATATAAAATGTTATTATATAATTTCATGGTAATCTCTACTTTCTTAGCACAAATTAATTGCATTTCATTATTGCTCCTTCTTATCATATACAGAAATCTCAATTATTATGCCATTCAGGTCAGTAAAATGCTCAAAACTTATGAGCTAGAATGTTCCAAAGGAAGGAAGATTTTGTTGGTAGTAATATATGTAGGCTCTTGCCACAGTGGACATTATTCAGATCAGTTTTAATTGCTTTTTTCTTCTTGCTTTAACCTTTTAATTGGCTTGTCAGCTCTCTAGAGCTGGTGTCCTGTCTTGTATTTCTGAACTCTTCTCACAGCTCCCAGTATACAATTAGACACATGCATGTCCTCAGCAAATAATTACATATCCACCACTTCCATTTTACCATCATGGTGTTTAAAATTAGATCAACTATATTGTTCCACCTGCTTTTCTTTCCATAAATTCCAGACTGTTGCTGTTCAACACTTACTGGCCAATCTGACTAGCCTCTTTTATCTGCAGCCTTCAATCTTCAATTCCTTCCCTGTTTCATCCTCTCTACCAAAATGTCTCCTGTCACCTGTATTTTCTTCTAACCTTTCTTCTTTTAGTCTACCGCATTTTTTTTAACTTTCTCTCAGTTCCAATGATTATTAAGCTAAATTTAAAATTTGGGGGGAAAAAGATGATTGTGTTGAGGAAAATGTGTGTATGTGTGTATGTCTGTGTGTCAGAAAATAGTTGATCCCTTTGTGGTACACCTTGGTGTTAACCAACCACCAACATTCCTCTTTATTCTTTGGGAGGAATTAAGTTTTTTATTTAGATTTGTCTACTGCTTCATAATCGGTAACATTTCACTTAGTCAAAACTGAAATATGAAAAAAAGCAGAAGGTTATGAAACTCCTGCAAAGGTAATTTCACATAAATAGTTGATAGAGTGAAAAATGAGTCATTAATAAAAATAACAATATATTTCAGTTAAGAACATGCATATCTATCTTATAGAAAGATTACTTTCAAAATGGTTTTAAAGCATTTTTTATGCTTAAAATGGTAAGCTGTGTAGGATAACTATTTTCAGTGCTCTATTATAAAAAAATTGTTCTTCCAGTTATTGTTAGACTTCTCTCTGTTTCTGAGCTTATCAAGGAAGACTCCTTAGAACCAAAGTGAAAAATTGCATACCATAGGAGCCTTCTCATATAATATTCTTCTTCATACTTTGCTGAATTTCTGCTGAATTGGGAAGTGCTAATGAAGTATTCCTTTTATTAAATAAACTGAAGAGATAGTTAGAATTTAAATATGAGTATGTAGTAATTATTTGAGAGTATATAGAGAGGAGACACTGATAAAAATACAGCATATATTTATACAAGTTTTACTTAGATGCTTGTAATTCAAAGTGGATTATAGCTGAAAAGAGAATGAGAGAGAAATTAGGTAGCATTCCTATGACTTACTATACATTCCTGTCATGACATTGAGACAATTGCAGAGAACATGAACTCTGGTTGAGTCAATCAATTTGCAAATAGTACCATCAGGTGTTTCAGACTTTTTCCTGGACTTGCATATAGTATGTGACATGATTAAACTTGAAATATCAGAGAGCTTTTGAAGGAGTTATTTCGCTTTACAAATACCCAGTGCTTATGTGATAGATTAAATACGAGATGCTGAAGTCCCCTGTCAAGTAAGATCTACTTTCTCCTGTGTTCAGAAATCTTGCAGTTGGAATTGAATAAGTAGGGAAGGCTTTAAGAGGAGAAAGAAAGAAGGAAAGAGAGAGAGAGAGAGGAAGGGAGGGAGGGAGGGAATATATATTAAAAGTGTTGGGCCCAAGAATCCTAACAGTGATGCAGAAAACAATCCAGCCAGACATATAATTCAGCATCCTCTACATGTTCCATGTCTTAAGCCTAACAGTGGGAGACAGTCAGCAAATTTTCATAGGTAGGCATTGGGAAGCCACTCTGGCTTCCCAATGGGCTGGAGTATAATAAGCAGCTCTCTGTCCCTAGGCTTCAATTTAGCATAGAGTGCTAAACATGTAAACTGGGAAAAATGAAATGTCTTCCATTTGAATATCTGTAGAGAAAGGGTTCTGAGCCTAAAATTATTTGGGGCTTTTTTAGAGGGAAAACATGGCATGGCTTAACAGCATGCAATTTAGAATTATTTATTAAACTGTATATTCTAACATCTGTTTACTTCACAATTTTATATTAGCAAACTTTTCTTTACATTCTTTAGGTTCCATTTTTAGACCATGAGACCAGTCAACTGCAATTGAATAATGTGCAACTGACATGCTTCAAAAAATATTAAAAGCATTAAAGGGTGGAGGATTTCCCTTTTTATAAACATCTTTATTGGAGTATAACTGTTTTACAATGGTGTGTTAGTTTCTGCTTTATAACAAAGTGAATCAGCTATACATATACATATATCCCCATATCTCCTTCCTCTTGAGTCTCCCACCCTTCCTATCCCACCCCTTTAGGTGGTCACAGAGCACTGAGCTGATCTCCCTGTGCTATGTGGCTGCTTCCCACTAGCTATATTTTACATTTGGTAGTATATATATGTCCATGGCACTCTCTTACTTTGTCCCAATTTACTCTTCCCCCTCCTCATGTCAAGTCCAATCTCTACGTCTGCATCTTTATTCCTGTCCTGCCCCTAGGTTCTTCAGAACCATTTTTTTTTTTTAGATTCCATATATATGTGTTAGCATACGATATTTGTTTTTCTCCTTCTGACTTCACTCTGTATGACAGACTCTAGGTTCACTACAAATAACTCAATTTCGTTTCTTTTTATGGCTGAGTAATATTCCGTTGTATATATGTGCTGCATCTTCTTTATCCATTCATCTGTCAATGGACACTTAGTTGCTTCCATGTCCTCGCTATTGTAAATACAGCTGCAATGAACATTGTTGTACGTAACTCTTTTTGAATTATGGTTTTCTCAGGGTATATGCCCAGTAGTAGGATTGCTGGGTCATATGGTAGTTCTATTTTCAGTTTTTTAAGGAACTTCCATACTGTTCTCCATAGTGGCTGTATCAATTTACATTCCCACCAATAATGCAAGCGGGTTCTCTTTTCTCCACACCCTCTCCAGCATTTATTGTTTGTAGATTTTTTGATGATGGCCATTCTGACTGGTGTGAGGTCATACCTCATTGTAGTTTTGATTTGCATTTTTCTAATGATTAGTGATGTTGAGCATCCTTTCATATGTTTGTTGGCAATCTGTATTTTCAGATGACATGATACTATACATAGAGAATCCTAAAGATGCTACCAGAAAACTACTAGAGCTAATCAATGAATTTGGTAAAGTAGCAGGATACAAAATCAATGCACAGAAATCTCTTGCATTCCTATACACTAATGATGAAAAATCTGAAAGAGAAATTAAGGAAACACTCCCATTTACAATTGCAACAAAAAGAATAAAATACCTAGGAATAAGCCTACCTAAGGAGACAAAAGACCTGTGTGCAGAAAATTGTAAGACACTGGTGAAAGAAATTAAAGATGATACAAACAGATGGAGAGATATACCATGTTCTTGGATTGGAAGAATCAACACAGTAAAAATGACTATACTACCCAAAGCAATCTACAGATTCAATTCAATCCCTATCAAACTACCAATGGCATTTTTCATAGAACTAGAACAAAAAATTTCACAATTTGTATGGAAACACAAAGACCCTGAATAGCCAAAGCACTTTTTGTTCTTGAGAAGAAAAAATGGAGCTGGAGGAATCAGACTCCCTGACTTCAGACTACAGTACAAAGCTACAGTAATTGAGACAGTATGGTACTGGCACAAAAACAGAAATATAGATCCATGGAACAGGATAGAAAGCCCAGAGATAAACCCATGCACATACAGTCACCTTATTTTTGATAAAGGAGGGAAGCATATACAGTGGAGAAAAGACAGCCTCTTCAATAAGTGGTACTGGGAAAACTGGACAGCTACATGTAAAAGAATGGAATTAGAAGACTCCCTAACACCATGCACAAAAATAAACTCAAAATGGATTAAAGACCTAAATGTAAGGCCAGACACTATCAAACTCTTAGAGGAAAACATAGGCAGAACACTCTATGACATAAATCACAGCAAGATCCTTTTTGACCCATCTCCTAGAGAAATGGAAATTAAAACAAAAATAAACAAATGGGACCTAATGAAACTTAAAAGCTTTTGCACAGCAAAGGAAACCATAAACAAGATGAAAAGACAACCCTCAGAATGGGAGAAAATATTTGCAAATGAATCAACTGACAAAGGATTAATCTCCAAAATTTACAAGCAGCTCATGCAGCTCAGTATCAAAACAAACAACCCAATCCATAAATGGACAGAAGACCTAAATAGACATTTCACCAGAAAATTTCCTTTGAAGCATGAAAAGTGGACCATGAATTCTTTTAAAAAATATCATCTGTAAAGAGAAAAGCTATTAACCTGTTTAGCAAATTAAGCAGAATTTTAAAAATATTCTCATTGTAGCTTATATGTCATTAGATTAAAAACATCTTTCTATGGAAAAATAATATACATAGAAATGTTTAAAATCACAGGTATACAGTTCAGTAATTTATCCCCGGTGTACATACCAGTGTAAACCAACATTCAGGTCAAGAATAAACATTATCATTACCTCAGATGCCCCGTGGTGTTCTTCATCACTATTCCTTTCCTTTTCCTCAAAAATAACTCATTTTTGACTCTTAAAACCATAGATTAGTTTTGCATTTGACGTTATATAAATAAAAAAGTAGTATATATGTTTTTCCATCCAGCATTTTTCTCTCAATATTATTTTTGTGAGACTCATCCATGTCATTGTGTATAACTGTAATGTCTTCATTTTTCATTTATCTCTTTACATATAAATTTACATATATATATGAACAACAGTTTATCCATTCTTAAAATGGGCGTTTAGTTTATTCTCTGTTTTCGGCTATTTCTAAAAATATTGCTATGCATATCATGTACATGTTTTTGTGCACATGTACGTGCTTTTCTCTGGGATATACAGTATATTAAGAGTAAAAATGCTAGGTCATAACGTGTGAGTATGTTCAAATTTAGTATATACTGTCAATTGTTTCCCAAATTGGTTGAACCAGTTTATATTCCCACTACTAGTGTATGAGAGTTTCTGCTATTTGTTGTCAGTTTGGTATGTGTGCAATGGTATTTCTCTGAGCTATTAATTTGTATTTCCTTGATTACTAATGAGTTATATATATTCTCACATCTTTATAATCTTAGTCTAAAACAGATTTAATTTATGCACCAAAACTAGTTATAATTAGTAAATTGTAGGTAAGTTTTTAACTTTGACCTTTAGCACCCTAGATAAGTGCAAACTGTTCCTTTCTACAGTATGGTATAGGGCAATCATCAACCCTCAGAATGTTAACCCAGTTTTTTCAAGTTTCTTAGGTCTTCTCAGTGATGTGATTATTTTAAAAAGTGGTTCAAAATTTTACATTAAAAATTACATTTTAATTAGAGCTCACAAATTAGTCAAGAAATAAGGTATTTTAGTCAAATCAAATCTATTTACGATTATGAGACAATGTAGTCCCTTTGCTAATCAGTAAATTGTTTTCTGATTTCTTACATTCCCTCCTTCCCAAATTCTGTTTACTCAACCAGTCCCACGGGGATCACCTGGGCCTCGTTTATGATCTATCAATTGGAATCCAGGGGTGGTGGTGGATGAAAGGGAAAGACACTGGAATTTTTATTTGCAAATAAGTTACCTACATGATTCTGGTGAATTATCCACTGTGAAAAAACCTCATAATATGAAGATCTTGGACAGATTCATCAGCTGACTTCTATGTCCCATCAGAAAAATTAACCAGGACCAAAGAATGAAATTTAAAGCAATTAGAGACAATCTTAAAAGAGCTCTCTGTCAATAAGTGGTATGTAGCAACCTGCCGAAGGAAAATTTTTCTTTAGAGATTTCTACATAGGAGATGGTACTAGATGATTACGTAGGCTGCTGCTAATACATTCTTCTGTAAAGAAGCTGTGCTGTGTAAACTCTACCTGCCAACCAAGCCTAGAACAACTACAGATAAACATGATAATAGACAGATACTAACACTGACTTAATTTTTATTTATTTATTTATTTATTTTTAAAATTTATTTATTTTTTTTAAACATCTTTATTGGAGTATAACTGTTTTACAATAGTGTGTTAGTTTTTCCTTTACAACAAAGTGAATCGGTTATACATATACATATGTTCCCATATCTCTTCCCTCTTGCATCACCCTCTCTCCCACCCTCCCTATCCCACCCCTCTAGGTGGTCACAAAGCACAGAGGTGATCTCCCTGTGCTATGTGGCATCTTCCCACTAGCTATCTAATTTACATTTGGTAGTGTACATATGTCCCTGCCACTCTCCCACTTCATCACAGCCCACCCTTCCCCCTCCCCATATCCTCAAGTCCATGCTCTAGTAAGTCTGTGTTTTATTCCTGTCCTACCACTAATCTCTTCATGACATTTTTTTCCCCTTAGAGTCCATATATATGTGTTAGCATATGGTATTTGTTTTTCTCCTTCTGACTTACTTCACTCTGTATGACAGACTCCAGGTCCATCCACCTCATTATAAATAACTCAGTTTCATTTCTTTTTATGGCTGAGTAATATTCCATTGTATGTATGTACCACATCTTCTTTATCCATTCATCTGTTGATGGACACTTAGGTTGCTTCCATGTCCTGGCTATTGTAAATAGAGCTGCAATGAACATTTTGGTACATTAGTCTTTTTGAATTATGGTTTTCTCAGGGTATATGCCCAGTAGTGGGATTGCTGGGTCGTATGGTAGTTCTATTTGTATTTTTTTAAGGAACCTCCATACTGTTCTCCATGGTGGCTGTATCAACTTACATTCCCACCAGCAGTGCAAGAGTGTTCCCTTTTCTCCACACCCTCTCCAGCATTTATTGTTTCTAGAGTTTTTGATGATGGCCAATCTGACTGGTGTGAGATGATATCTCACTGTAGTTTTGATTTGCATTTCTCTAATGATTAATGATGTTGAGCATTCTTTCATGTGTTTGTTGGCAATCTGTATATCTTCTTTGGAGAAATGTCTATTTAGTTCTTCTGCCCATTTTTGGATTGGGTTGTTTGTTTTTTTGTTATTGAGCTGCATGAGTTGCTTATAAATTTTGGATATTAATCCTTTGTCAGTTGCTTCATTTGCAACTATTTTCTCCCATTCTGAGGGTTGTCTTTTGGTCTTGTTTATAGTATCTTTTGCTGTGCAAAAGCTTTTAAGTTTCATTAGATCCCATTTGTTTATTTTTGTTTTTATTTCCATTTCTCTAGGAGATGGGTCAAAAAGGATCTTGCTGTGATTTATGTCATAGAGTGTTCTGCCTATGTTTTCCTCTAAGAGTTTGATAGTGTCTGGCCTTACATTTAGGTCTTTAACCCATTTTGAGTTTATTTTTGTGTATGGTGTTAGGGAGTGTTCTAAATTCATACTTTTACAGGTAGCTGTCCAGTTTTCCCAGCACCACTTATTGAAGAGGCTGTCTTTTCTCCACTGTATATGCTTCCCTCCTTTATCAAAGATAAGGTGACCATATGTGTGTGGGTTTATCTCTGGGCTTTCTATCCTGTTCCATTGATCTATATTTCTGTTTTTGTGCCAGTACCATACTGTCTTGATTACTGTAGCCTTGTAGTAGAGTCTGAAGTCAGGGAGCCTGATTCCTCCAGCTCCATTTTTCGTTCTCAAGATTGCTTTGGCTATTCGGGGTCTTTTGTGTTTCCATACAAATTGTGAAATTCTTTTTTCTAGTTCTGTAAAAAATGCCAGTGGTAATTTGATAGGGATAGCATTGAATCTGTAGATTGCTTTGGGTAGTAGAGTCATTTTCACAATGTTGATTCTTCCAATCCAAGAACATGGTATATTTCTCCACCTATTTGTATCATCTTTAATTTCTTTCATCAGTGTCTTATAGTTTTCTGCATACAAGTCTTTTGTCTCCTTAGGTAGGTTTATTCCTAGATATTTTATTCTTTTTGTTGCAATGGTAAATGGGAGTGTTTTCTTAATTTCCCTCTCAGATTTTTCATCATTAGTGTATAAGAATGCCAGAGATTTCTGTGCATTCATTTTGTATCCTGCAACTTTACCAAACTCATTGATTAGCTCTAGTAGTTTTCTGGTAGCATTCTGAGGATTCTCTATGTATAGTATCATGTCATCTGCAAACAGTGACAGCTTTACTTCTTCTTTTCCTATTTGGATTCCTTTTATTTCTTTTTCTTCTCTGATTGCTGTGGCTAGAACTTCCAAAACTATGTTGAATAAGAGTGGTGAGAGTGAGCAACCTTGTCTTGTTCCTGATCTTAGTGGAAATGGTTTCAGTTTTTCACCATTGAGAACAATGCTGGCTGTGGGTTTTTCATATATGGCCTTTATTATGTTGAGGAAAGTTCCCTGTATGCCTACTTTCTGCAGGGTTTTTATCATAAATGGGTGTTGAATTTTGTCAAAAGCTTTCTCTGCATCTATTGAGATGATCATATGGTTTTTCTCTTTCAGTTTGTTGATATGGTGTATCACGTTGATTGATTTGCGTATATTGAAGAATCCTTGCATTCCTGGAATAAACCCCACTTGATCATGGTGTATGATCCTTTTAATGTGCTGTTGGATTCTGTTTGCTAATATTTTGTTGAGGATTTTTGCATCTATGTTCATCAGTGATATTGGCCTGTAGTTTTCTTTCTTTGTGACGTCTTTGTCTGGTTTTGGTATCAGGGTGATGGTGGCTTCATAGAATGAGTTTGGGAGTGTTCCTCCCTCTGCTATCTTTTGGAAGAGTTTGAGAAGGATAGGTGTTAGCTCTTCTCTAAATGTTTGATAGAATTCGCCTGTGAAGCCATCTGGTCCTGGGCTTTTGTTTGTTGGAAGATTTTTAATCACAGTTTCAATTTCAGTGCTTGTGATTGGTCTGTTCATATTTTCTATTTCTTCCTGGTTCAGTCTCGGCAGGTTGTGCATTTCTAAGAATTTGTCCATTTCTTCCAGGTTGTCCATTTTATTGGCATAAAGTTGCTTGTAGTAATCTTTAATAATCTTTTGTATTTCTGCAGTGTCCGTTGTTACATCTTCTTTTTCATTTCTAATTCTATTGATTTGAGTCTTCTCCCTTTTATTCTTGATGAGTCTGGCTAATGGTTTATCAATTTTATTTATCTTCTCAAAGAACCAACGTTTAGTTTTATTGATCTTTGCTATTGTTTCCTTCACTTCTTTTTCATTTATTTCTGATCTGATCTTTATAATTTCTTTCCTTCTGCTAAATTTGGGGTTTTTTTGTTCTTTCTCTAATTGCTTTAATTGTAAAGTTAGGTTGTTTATTCGAGATGTTTCCTGTTTCTTAAGGTAGGATTGTATTGCTATAAACTTCCCTCTTAGTACTGCTTTTGCTGTATCCCATAGGTTTTGGGTCGTTGTGCCTCCATTGTCATTTGTTTCTAAGTATTTTTTGATTTCCTCCTTGATTTCTTCAGTGATCACTTCGTTATTAAGTAGTGTATTGTTCAGCCTCCATGTGTTTGTATTTTTTACAGATCTTTTCCTGTAATTGATATCTAGTCTCATAGCATTGTGGTCGGAAAAGATACTTGATACGATTTCAATTTTCTTAAATTTGCCAAGGCTAGATTTGGGACCCAATATATGATCGATCCTGGAGAATGTTCCATGAGCACTTGAGAAAAATGTGTATTCTGTTGTTTTGGGATGGAATGTCCTATAAATATCAATTAAGTCCATCTTGTGTAATGTATCATTTAAAGCTTGTGTTTCCTTATTTATTTTCATTTTGGATGATCTGTCCATTGGTGAAAGTGGGGTGTTAAAGTACCCTACTATAATTGTGTTACTGTCGATTTCCCCTTTTAAGGCTGTTAGTATTTGCCTTATGTATTGAGGTGCTCCTATGTTGGGTGCATAAATATTTACAATTGTTATATTTTCTTCATGGATCGATCCCTTGATCATTATGTAGTGTCCTTCTTTGTCTCTTGTAATAGACTTTATTTTAAAGTCTATTTTGTCTGATATGATAATTGCTACTCCAGCTTTCTTCTGATTTCCATTTGCATGGAATATCTTTTTCCATCCCCTCACTTTCAGTCTGTATGTGTCCCTAGGTTTGAAGTGGGTCTCTTGTAGACAGCATGTTTTTGTATCCATTCAGCCAGTCTGTGTCTTTTGGTGGGAGCATTTAATCCATTTACATTTAAGGTAATTATCGATATGTATGTTCCTATTACCATTTACTTAATTGTTTCGGGTTGTTCTTGTAGGTCTTTTCCTTCTCTTGTGTTTCTTGCCTAGAGAAGTTCCTTTAGGATTTGTTGTAGAGCTGGTTTGGTGGTGCTGAACTCTCTCAGCTTTTGCTTGTCTGTAAAGGTTTTAATTTCTCCATCAAATCTGAATGAGATCCTTGCTGGGTAGAGTAATCTTTGTTGTAGGTTTTGTTCCTTCATCACTTTAAATATGTCCTGCCACTCTCTTCTGGCTTGTAGAGTTTCTGCTGAAAGATCAGCTGTTAACCTTATGGGGATTCCCTTGTGTGTTATTTTTCCCTTGCTGCTTTTAATATGTTTTCTTTGTATTTAATTTTTGACAGTTTGTTTAGTATGTGTCTTGGCGTGTTTCTCTTTGGGTTTATCCTGTATGGGACTCTCTGTGCTTCCTGGACTTGATTGACTATTTCCTTTCCTATATTAGGGAAGTTTTCAACTATAATCTCTTCAAATATTTTCTCAGTCCCTTTCTTTTTCTCTTCTTCTTCTGGGACCCCTATAATTCGAATGTTGGTGCATTTAATGTTGTCCCAGAGGTCTCTGAGACTGTCCTCAGTTCTTTTCATTCTTTTTTCTTTCTTCTGCTCTGCATTAGTTATTTCCACTATTTTATCTTCCAGGTCACTTATCCATCCTTCTGCCTCAGTTATTCTGCTATTGATCCCATCTAGAGTATTTTTCATTTCATTTATTGTGTTGCTCATCGTTGCTTGCTTCCTCTTTATTTCTTCTAGGTCCTTGTTAACTGTTTCTTGCAATTTGTCTATTCTATTTCCAAGATTTTGAATCATCTTTACTATCATTATTCTGAATTCTTTTTCAGGTAGACTGCCTATTTCCTCTTCATTTGTTAGGTCTGGTGTCTTTTCATCTTGCTCCTTCATCTGTTGTGTGTTTTTCTGTCTTCTCATTTCGCTTATCTTACTGTGTTTGGGGTCTCCTTTTTGCACGCTGCAGGTTCGTAGTTCCCGTTGTTTTTGGTGGCTGTCCCCAGTGGGTAAGGTTGGTTCAGTGGGTTGAGTAGGTTCCCTGGTTGGGGGTCTAGTGCCTCTGTTCTCGTGGATGAGGCTGGATCTTGTCTTTCTGGTGGGCAGGTCCACGTCTGGTGGTGTGTTTGGGGATGTTGGTAGCCTTATTATGATTTTAGGCAGCATCTCTGCTAATGGATGGGGCTATAGACCTGTCTTGCTCTTTGTTGGGAATAGGGTGTCCAGCACTGTTCGTTGCTGGTCCTTGAGTGAAGCTGGGTCTTGGTGTTGAGATGGAGATCTCTGGGAGATTTTCGCCATCTGATATTACGTGGAGCTCGGAGGTCTCTTGTGGACTAGTGTCTTGAGGTTGGTTCTCCCACCTCAGAGACACAGGCCTGGTGCCTCGCTGGGGCGCCAAGAGCCTTTAATCCACACGGCTCAAAATAAAAGGGAGAAAAAATAGAAAGGAAAGAAAAGGGAGGAAGGAAGGAAGGAGGGAGAGAGGGAAGGAAAGAAGAAAGGAAGGAAGAAATGAAGGAAGGACGAAAGCAAGGAAGGAAGGAAGGTGGAGAGGAGGAAAGGGAGGAAGGAAGAGAGGAAGGGAGGAAGGAAGGGAGGAAAGAAGCGGGGAAGGAAGGAAGAAGGGAGGGAAGGAGGGAAGAAAAGAAGGAAGAAAGAAAGGGAGAAGACAAAGTAGAATAAAGTATAGTTATTAAAATAAAAAATAATTATTAATAAGAAAAATTTATATTAAAAAAAAAAACAGAAAAACGGGTCAGTCTAACCCTAGGACAAATGGTGAAAGCAAAGCTATACAGACAAAATCGCACACAGCAGCACACACATACACACTCACAAAAAGAAAAAAGGGGGAAAATAATAGTATATCTTGCTCCCAGAGTCCACCTCCTCAACTTGGGATATTTCGCTGTCTATTCAGGTTTTCCACAGATGCAGGGCACTTCAAGTTGATTGTGGAGCTTTAATCCGCCGCTTCTGAGGCTGCTGGGAGAGACGTCCCCCTCTCCTCTCTGTTGGCACAGCTCCTGGGGTTCAGCTTTGGACTTGGTCCCGCCTCTGCGTGTAGGTCGTCTGAGGGCCTCTGCCCTTTGCTCAGACAGAACGGGGTTAAAGGAGCAGCTGATTGGGGGGCTCCGGCTCACTCAGGCTGGGGGGAAGGAGTGGCACGGGGGCGGGGCGAGTGCCACCGCGACGCTGCACCGGCCCGAGGCGCACCGCACATTCTACCGGGGAAGCTGTCCCTGGATCCCGGGACCCCGGCAGTGGCGGGCTGCACGGGCTCCCGGGAGGGCCGGTGTGGAGAGTGACCTGTGCTCACACACAGGCCTCTTGGTGGTGGCAGCAGCAACCTTAGTGTCCCACACCCGTCTCTACTGTCTGTGTCGACAGCCGCGGCTCACGCCCGTTTCTGGAGCTCCTTTACACGGTGCTCTTAATCCCCTCTCCTCGCGCCCAAGGAAGCAAAGAGGCAAGAAAAAGTCTCTTATCTCTTCGGCTGCTCTGCGCCCGTTTCTGGAGCTCCTTTACGAGGTGCTCTTAATCCCCTCTCCTCACGCCCAGGAATCAGAGGGAAGAAAAGGTCACTTGCCTCTTCGGCAGCTTCAGACTTCTCCCGAACTCCCTCCCGGCCAGCCGTGGCGCACTAACACCTTCAGGCTGTTTTCACTCTGCCAACTCAACACTGACTTAATTTTTAGATCTCCATGTCTCTCACCTTTCGAAAGTGCTGCTTTCCTTACATACAGCCAAGACCCTTAGTAATAAGCTTCAGCGTGGAATTGCAACAAGGGCACTTGGCATAAAGCAACAGCAAGCAGAAGAATGCTTGAAATAAATTTCCATAAATATGAAGCAAGCCTGTCAGTAAATTTAATTTCTGTCTGATTTAATAAGCAGTTAGATAGATACACAAACATGAAAATTATAAATTATGTTTTAATTTTTCTCACTTATCATAACTGTCTTATTGCAGGTTAAAGTTTATAAATTGTGATTTTTATCTCAGCTAATCTCATTTAACATTGCTTCATGGTTAGATAGCTAAAATGAAATTGCAGCTCCAAACACAACGTCTGGGATCAATTTGACCAGTTCTTCTGCTTACGATTATTTGTACCATAAATTTCAATATTTTGAATATGGTAAATTCGAATACATTGATATGTCAACAGACATATAAACTTGTTTTTCAAAAGACAGGCAGAATATCTAATTGCAAAGCCATTGTGGTTCTTATATTATTAAATGGTCTTTGTTTTATTACTGACGTTCAAGAGGTATAGAAATATTTGAGGAAGACTTCCTTCGTGGTTGAGAAAATTGTCTGTAGCGCTCAGTAAGAAACATCTTCCAAAGTAAAGGGCTCAGCTACAGGGAGGTTTTCCCTCTGACTGATGGGGAGGTTAGGTCCTCACCTAGGAGAGGGCAATAGTCTAGACTTCTGTTATCACTTTCTACCCATGCTGGATCAGTTAGTTTTCCAGTCTACCTTTCTATTAGGGTTCCATGAGAGGCACACCTCCTGTCTGCTTACCTGCCCAGGCATTTGGAAATACTGGGCCTGTTCTGGCTCATAGAGGGAGGCTTCTTTCCACCACACCAAAAGCTAGTGAAGAGGTAGGATTCCCCTACTCACCACTCACTACCCTGTTCTCTGGATGAAAAGAGATGCGAAGAGGGACAAAGATAAATGACATCTAAAGAAATCTTGAGCATTTCTGTTCATTTCAGAATAACAGTAATATTGCTCATTAAAAGGAAAGCTAAGGAAACTTGTGAACTTAAACTTAAAAACTCAGAACCAAAAGAGTTTGTCACTTAGTATTATATCAATATAACCCATCTCCTCTTAGAAAGATGAAATGATGCCTAACTCAGGCAAAAAGAGGAACCAATGGCATTATTAAAGAATTCTGGTTACATGCAGTTACATGCTGCTTTTGTGAATTAATCTACCTATTCTCTGACCATTTAAAAATATTAAGTGAAAGGTAACATTTATTGTGACTCAAGAAAAATATCTTGGGCTTCCCTGGTGGCGCAGTGGTTGAGAATCCGCCTGCCAATGCAGGGGACACGGGTTCGTGCCCCGGTCTGGGAAGATCCCACATGCCACGGAGCGGCTGGGCCCGTGAGCCATGGCCGCTGAGCCTGCGCGTCCGGAGCCTGTGCTCCGCAGCGGGAGAGGCCACAACAGTGAGAGGCCCGCGTACTGCAAAAAAAAAAGAAAAAGAAAAATATCTTGAAATATTTCAAGAAATTTCATTTCTATGTTGTGCATTCTTTCTAGATGTGTGTCATCACTACTGTGTGAATTCTGAATCCTGTACCATTGGGGATGACGGAAGTGTGGAATGTGTCTGTCCAACACGCTACGAAGGACCAAAATGCGAGGTTGACAAATGTATAAGGTGCCATGGGGGACATTGCATTATAAATAAAGACAGTGAAGATATATCTTGCAAGTAAGTAGACAGCTAGCTTACTTTATAAAAACATTTGAACCCAAAAGGACATAGCAATCCAGAAATAAACAGTGAAAACAATGTAAATTATTTTTATTCTAAAATTCAATATGGCGACCATTCCATTCTCTCTCTCTCTCTCTCTCTCTCTCTCTCTCTCTCTCTCTCTCTCTCTCTCTCTCTCTCTCTCTTTCTTTTTTGGCTAGAGATAGAGTTCAGTTCATTTTGATTAAACCAAAACTTATTAAAAAGCTATTATATACATCTGGGTAATATGAACATTTATCATGAAATGATGTGGTCAGGTCATTGCCTATATAGAATATTCCTAAGAGTAAGCAAGTAAAAGTGAAATGCAACATACCTTCGAAAAGCTATATGTAATACTTCTAAATTAGAATAGCTCAGGCTTTTAATTGTTTCATCATTATTATCAACAATGAGTGTTTGCCTTTCTGATTTTACAAAATGATCCTTTGGGGAAGAAGCAAAAGACCTATCTAATGGAAATAAAACTTAATCTTTTTATCTGACTTTGAAAATTATTTTACAAAATAAGTAGAAGGAATAATGTTTCCTTGGAAGTAACTACAACAAAAATGTCCAAGTTAGATTTTGATTACATTGCCTTTTGCTCTTTGGCTTTGAGATCAAGTGAATGGAAAACAGAACTTTGCAGCTAAAGAGTAATGCAATTCAGTTTGTAGCATGAAACAAATTTACACCACTGGGGTTAGAGATCACTTCTCACTCTGAACTTCTTTTAACAGGTTTTTCAAAAAATGGGCTTATAAAGGACTGGACTCTATCACTTGCCCTAGTAGTATAATAAATGAGCATATGCGATAGGAAAGCACACCTTAAAGGGTTCACATCACAGCTTCCACCAAGACAGCTCTGCCAGGATGCCAGCCCTGAGTTGTGTTGCTCTGCCAAACAAGGCCCCATAAAATTTTATTACAGACAGCATCAACAGTTTTTTTCTTTATTATTTACTCTTATTTTAGAATTACTCCATGTATGATTTGTGTTATCACTATAAATGACTTTTACTTAAGCCCTCAAATTGTGTCCTTTGAAAGTACATTATTTTTAACTAAAGTAATTTAAAATATGACTAATTATAATATATGCCTTTGATAAGTACATAAAAGCAAAATGCATTTTCATATAAACTACCAAAATCATGTTTGCTCATTAAGCTCATCAGTTTTTTGTGATGAAACTTTAGCATGACAGAACTTGATTTTAATTACTGAGCATACATCTTTTTTTATGTCCAGTGTACCATGTCAGGAATGCACTGTAGAATCTTTTTCACAGCCCCATCCCAGTCACACAGGGAATCATGGACCATCATATAAGAAAGGCTATGAGCCATAGTTTGCAACCCAGTTTATCTTGGAGAAGCTCATGCAGAGACACACACCCTGTTTCCATCACACAGGGCAGTTCCATGTGAGGAATGAAGGGCTGAACTCTTAGGACCCTCAGTACTGCCTCCTTTACAGAGAATACTGGCTTCAACAACCTAGAAACACTAGAACCTCATAGCCTGAGTAGGCTTTTGAAGGTCCAACATTATAGTTCTTGACTCTTAAAAGATCTTTCTGGAAAACTATATGTAAGAATGGATAAATAATAGTTGCTAGCAGTGAGTTGATAGTGGAAGTTTAAAGATAAGAGTATAATATTTGATTTATCAGATAGGCTATAATAACCTATGAACATGATAGTACAAACAGGGCTCTGGGTATTTTGAAACTTTTAGATAAGTTTGTTTTCATTTCTATGATACTTTTCATCTTAGCATTAACTAAAGCTTGCAGCAATTTCTATTTCATGGGTAAAGAACTGATACTAAAACAAAATCACAACTGAGTTAAATATTTTTTTACTGAAATGGGAAAATTCAAGCTGCATGTATACTTGTGATTCCAAAGAGTCATGTATTTCTAATGAACAGCCTATGAGCTGTCAACTACAGTAAAGAATAGATGCTCTGTCAATTATAATGAGTATAATCTTTGAAACAGAGCTAATTGTGTATTTTTCTCTCTTCCTCAGTAAATATTGTTGAAGAAAGTCTTTATCATAATTTTGAATAGCCTAAAACCACTGTGATGTCAAATTGTTATGAGAATTCTTTCTCTTTACTGGACAACTGCTAATTACAAAGTGTGTCTGCATGCACACACATGTAACATTTCTAAGAAATGAAATTATGAAAACCTACATTAAAATATAAGTTGTACTCTTTGATGTATTACAATGATTTGTATAACTTGTATTTCACATTTGAAATATCTACAAAGTTCTGTCTAAAGTTTAGGATTCAAACAAAACCTTTAGAAGAACAGGGCAACATCTCTTATAACTCTTGGAAGAAGAAGTTTAAAAGCAATCCATAATTAGAATATTTTTCTCTTTTAAGAGATGATATTTGGTGTATAGTTATCTTTTTGTGTAAAATTCTTTAATGTATGATGAGCTAATTTTTCTCTTTGATGTTGTCCCTTTGATTGAACATGAAACTATAACTTTCTGCTCTTCGATTTTCAAGGAGGCTGGGCGAAGAGAGCAAGGAAAAGTCTCCCAGATCCATTTAACATATCAGACACCACTACCATTAAATATGTACTTGACTCACTTTGCATCCATATTCGTATGGCTCTAGAGATTATAAAGAATGTGATATTCTTTGTTAAATCTTGGAAACTTTAAACCACTACCATCTTCCCCATGTTTAGTTCCACTTTCACGTGTCTCCATTTCATATCTGGTACATAATTGACTCACTGCTTCTTGTTTATCTGAAAAAAAATGTGATTTTTAAATCCAGGTTCTTAAAAAAAATCTTTAAATTAAACTTCTGGGAAAGTGTAAGCAGTTCAGTGCATTTCCAGCAGCCCTACCACCCACAAAAGACCAAATAAATATGCACAGAATAAATAAACTATGGGATTGCTAACCAATTATTTAAAATATCTAACCTATCATTGGGAATTACTCTTTGATGGATATACTGCAATAGGTACCCACCATGAAGAGGATCAAAGTGATCAATCAATGACATTGCAGCCTGATTTCTTTATCAAGGTTATGTCCAGATTTATTGTGATACCATTGATTACTTCATAGCACTTAGTACTAACATGATCTCATAATCGGAATATTGACATGATCCATTTTAATTCTGATCTGGGCCAGGGCTTATATGATTCTATTACCATACTTCTCATAGAAGTATGAGAATAATAATTTGGAATGTCAATGTACTTTTCTCTGTTCCACCAACAGTTTTCAATATCTGATCTAATAGTATTTATTTATTCATTTATTTATTTAAAAATATAACATGGCAAGTAAGAAATTTCTGTAATTTTCCTCTTATCATTATGCTTGTTTTTCCCATGTAGCAATAGCCACAGTGCTTATTCTTATCCCAGACAGGTAATGTACTATAAATTAGAAGCATTTCCAAAAATTTTCCAAGAAGGCCTACCTCATTACTTTGTTGCCATATTGTTCCTATAATATTACTGTTTGTTTTTGCAATGAACTGTTACATTTTTTCCTTTAGAATAAAAAGAGTTTGACACTAATTATAGTACATATTCAGGGAGAAACAGTGGGGTAAAAGTGACCACAGAATAGTTCTATGCTTTCGTACAAAATGTGGAGTCTAAAACTCATAACAGGGCGTCCCTGGTGGCGCAGTGGTTGAGAGTCCGCTTGCCGATGCAGGGGACACGGGTTCGTGCCCCGGTCTGGGAAGATCCCACATGCCGCGGAGCGGCTGGGCCCGTGAGCCACGGCCGCTGAGCCTGCGCATCCGGAGCCTGTGCTCTGCAACGGGAGAGGCCATAGCGGTGAGAGGCCCACGTACCGCAAAAAAAAAAAAAAAAAAAAAAAAAAAAAACTCATAACAGTTCTTTGGACCAGACTTTCCAGTTTAGAAGGAATAGCTGAAGCATTTGCTTCCGGAGTATTTAATAATGTGGTTTATAAATAATAAAAATGTCACCAAACTCTGGTAATATGAAAAGGGAATATGATACTGATGCTAATGTCTCCCTGAAGTGTAAGTGATAGACACTAGAGTATATTTTTTCACACCTATATCTAGCTATATTAAATTTTTATATTAAACGAATGGGTTGAAAATTACCAAAAGAAAAATTTTATTTGTCATCATTCTATTTAAAAAAATCTTTGCCTCCAGCAAGTCTCTCTCTCTGAAAACCTACTTTTAGCCAGCCACTGCATTAGTCTTCTATGATGAATATTCTCATCGTTAGAGAATTTGTGTCAGCTCTCAACAATAATCACGCCAGAAACAATGAAATTTTTTTTCTTCGTTGCTGCAGCTGCACTAATGGAAAGATTGACTCTAGCTGCCAGCTATGTGATGGCTACTGTTACAATGGTGGCACGTGCCAGCTGGACCCAGAGACAAATGTACCTGTGTGTCTGTGAGTATTTTATAACGTTGTGGGCATTTTATGATAACAACTTTAGATGTACATGGAATCCATGCTCTATTGTTCTCCTTTCTTGGCATAACATATTTTAAATGAATGTTTCGTGGTCATCTCTGATCAAGTATTGTTCCTCATTGGCTCCTGTACTACAGAATCTCCTCCCTCATCAATTTGCCAGTGATTTCATGTGGAAAAGCTGATTCACTTCTTAGCATCATACCCATTTCAAGCATTCAGAGATCTTTGAACTTGGAAATGCCAGTAAAAATTGTTCTAATTTAATTGACCTTATTTACAATGGATATGTGAAACCCAGACATAATCATATTTATAAATACTTTGGTACTTAGGGCCATTCTTTTCAAAGTATGTGAGGTATCTTTTCAAAAGTATAATACTATTTGATTTTTGTATCAGGTTTTGAGTGTTGTATTATGTAAACCTATTAAGCCCTTGTCTCTTTTGAAATACATTACCTCGAATCTGGGTTTCTAAATGTTTGGAAAGTATTGTAGATTCTCTGCTTCTGAGAAAATCTGGAATTTAATATATTCCCTTTTCAAATACCTGATTGTCCATAATGGAAAGCTTGAAATAAGACCATTCAGCCTATGTGATCTCTATTTGGAGTTTTCTTTTATCACTGCTTGACCAGAAGGATGGTGCCCACACATGATCCATATCTGCATTCTGTTCCCCACCTTCTCAGAAGAGCCTATGATGAGTGTGTATATAAGAAATAAGTGAGCATACCTGAGAAAAATTTTGTTCATATGTTACTATTTCTGTATGAAATGAATTTGAAACATTTGAAAAAAAAAAAAAGTCAGATGCTTTATTTAGCTGTATTTTACTGAAATTCTGCAGATGCTCTGTTGGGTTTAAAAGTCAGCGCTGTGACCAGAAAGAGAACCCTTGTGATCACTACTGTCAGAATGAGGGGATTTGCACTTTAACTGCGTTTAATGAGCCGAGATGCAAGTAGGTTTAACCTTCCGCTTACCGCTAAGCTTTGTGTGACATCATTTCAGGCCACAGTTCATTGGTTTAAATCATGAACATCCACATGCTTTTCACAGTATATACTTAATCTCGGGGCTCATCTGTGTCATACACACTTAACCTTTGCTCTGCTCGCCGACAAGTGTATGCACCACAGTTAGGTAGATTGTCTAGATATATAATGGAGGGAATGAAAAAGCTCGTGGAACTGTCTCATAAAAATACATTTGCTGGAACAGTGGCTTTTAATTAGAGGACAGAAGCAGGTGTTTTTAGACTTTATTACTATATGGGATACTATAATTGGAAGTGTCTTTTATTTAGTAACTGACTTTTCATTTCAAGTACTGATAAAATACATTATTTTGGCTCCCAAGATTTCAGTGGAACTGTCTTACCTTAATCAGTAAGACTTCTTAACAGAAGAAATAGGTATATGCTAAAATATTCCAGAAACTTCACTTCAAATCATTCTTTCTTGATTCAATTTGCTCATAACAAATACATTCTTTTCCTCTGTGAAATCTCAGGGATCACCTTTGGGGTAGCTGTCAACCTTCATAACAATGGAAGTTATTTTTGCATCTTGCATTTGAGCTTTAGAGATGGATCATATCTGACATCCTCTTTAATACTCCATGTCATAAACAGAAACCCTGATTGGCACCCAATAATAGCTCATGGTGGTGTCTCAGAGTATTTAGTAATGGTTTTAATGCACAATTATATTAAAATTCAGATATTTCATTTCCAAAACTCTACAATTTTGTTCATAATGATCTATTTTGTTATTCAAGAAAATGTCATTCTTTACACAGTAATTGTAAAAGTATGGGAAGTGATTAAAATAATCACATAGGAAAAACTGATAGTCTTTTTTTCTAAAAGATATTTGAATATGTAAAACCAATGTTCCTACATAAAATAATCCAGAAATACTCCTTTAAATGTCAGTCTATAAAGTGTATATAAACTGACCTGTTAAGAAATTGATTCCCTTCTTAGTTCATACTCAGATTTAGTGCCTTATGCAGCTGAAGACAGAGAGGGGACCCTTCTTTAGTTTTACCTCTACCTTGCCTCCAACCTAAATTTCTCCAGTCATTCAGCAAATATTTATAAGACCCTGAAAGAGTGCTAAATCCTAGACAAGTGACGATGAATGAAATTTAACCCAAACATCAAGGAGCTCACTAATTAGTGGGTTTAACAATTCATAAGCAACTAATTAACCTGTATTAATGCAGGTGTGAACACAGGAAAAAAGAGAGGGCAGTGGAGTTTTAACAGGGCAGGTGATTTGTTTAGAATGGGAGATAGGAATACGCAGAAGACTTTACAGAAAAGGCAACCTCGTGTTGGCCGTGTAGTTCAGGTAGTTCAGTGAGGTCGGGAAGAACATTCTGAAAAGAAAGAATAACATCAGAAGAGACATGGATGTGAGACTTAGTGGCCTCTCTGGGAGTGGTTTAATACAGCTAGAATGAAGGGTGACTGGAGAGTTGGGGAGGGGGGTAAGGATTTAAAACTGGGAGGATAAATTGGAACCCGACTTATGCCAAAGTTAGGGGATTCCATAGGATCCTGAAAAGAATGTATAGCCAAAGTGATTTGAGGCAAAGCTGAAGGCGTTTGCTTTCAAAGGTGACACTTAGTGGCATGTGGAAGAAAGGCCTGGAGATCAGCTGCAGGGATCCCACACCAAAAGGTCTGGCAGCACTTCAGGTGAAAAATGATGGATTCACGGTGAGTTCAGTGTTAGTAAGGTCAGGGTGATCCTTGGCCGAACTTTGATCTACGTACTTGTGTTATCTCATTTTTAGGACCCCAGTAATGCCTGCTCTGGGGCCCAGTCTTTGTATTTCTTGTCCCTTTCTCACAATTCCCAGGCAAAGTATACATGACATTTCAGCACCACCTCCCTCCATAAATAGGTCTCAGGAACATGACCTGTCTAGAGAATGACCTTGTGTCACCAGAATTAATATTTCTTGTGGGCATAACATTCCACAGTAATGTTCTGTTCCACTTTTCACTCTTACCATGTATCATCAGAGGCACCTGACCTTGTAAGGTATAATCAGCCTTGGATTAAAATCAACCAGGAAAAATATGTTAATCAGAGAGGTTCAGAGCAAACACCTTTTACTTTTGTGTATCTTTATTTCTATCTGCTTTGGGCTTAATGGAACTTTTGTCTGTGCTTTGGTTTTCTACACCCTAAAATTTATTCTGATGGTAGGAGTAATGCTTACTGAATTCCTCAAATCATTTAAGCCATGAAAGAATCGTAGAAGAGATAATGATATTCTGTTATTCACTCATTATTTCGTTCATCAAATATGTATTGATAACCTATGATGAGTGAGGCCCTGTGTATATTCAGAAGGAGAATTAATAACAGCTAAAACTGATTTAGCAAATAACTGTTTGATTCTAAAGTCCTTGCCCTGGTTATAACTCTTACTCCATACTGCTTTCTTTTGTGCTGACTAACTCCAATAAGGTTTTTACTTTTAAAGGGCTTAAAATTCATTTGGGGTAGATGAATGGATTTTTAAAATTTAAAATACCATTTGATAATTGCTATACAGAAATATGACCAAAGTGTTGTGGGAAAACAACTGAATAGAGATCAGTTAATGATTACTAGTGGGAGAGAGAAAGGTTTTATAGGTGAAGTGATATTTTTAAAGTATTTTGAAAAAAAAGTTTAGAAATGGCTGAAAACCTTTCTTGAAAGAGGAATAGCACAGTGAGAGAATAGGTCTGAAAGTAGAAGGTGAACGTTGTTTAGAGTAGAACACAGGCTATGTGATATAATGGGAGGTTGGGGGGAGATTAAAGAGATGTGTTTGGGCCAGTTTGTGAGGTACATTTTATGCATGACACAAGAGTGGGTTTAGAGAAAGAAGACTGGAGAATTGAGGATGGAATTCTAGGCGACACCAATGTTTAATACTGTATTATGGAAGAAGCAACAAAAAAATGAGAAGAAATAGAATTTGGAGGGGACTTGTCAAAGTGTAGGTTCCTCCAAGTCAAAGGAATAGAGCGTGTCCAAGAATATCAACTCCAGATAGTACAAAAAGGATAAGAATTCTAAGTGGTTTATTGAATTTTGCAATTAGATGGCCATTATGAGAGATGTTTTGAAAGTGCTACATGACAGCAACCAGATTATAGTTGGAAAAGTGAAAGGTAAGAAAGTAGAGAAGACTATAGATTCCTTTCTGACTGTTTGGCTGTGGATTAAATGAAAGAAGAACAATTGTAACTTCAAGGGGAAGTAGGATCTAAGGGAAAATATTTTTACAATAAGAAAGACATAAGTTTCAAGAGGATCATTCTTTCACTATTTATTAGGGGCCCATTGTTAAGTAACTATGAAGGATAGATGGTTCAGACGTAGATATTATGCTCATGTTTCTTAGAGTTAAAATTTCTAGAATATGGAAAATTTCCTAGTTTTACATAGGATACTTATAATTAATTTGGTACTAAAATGTAAATAAATAAAAATAAATTTAGTATGAAGTGTCTATGATCATGTAGAATACAAAAATTGTTCAGCTAAGAGAATATTAAGCCCTCAGGATCTCTTTCTAGTGGTTGATTCTCCTCGTAATTGGAAATTTTTGGAAACACAGATTTTAGCTTCAGATTTCAATTGGTAGTGGTCATGTATCTTTGATGAAAAGCTAGTATGCAATATTTCATCTAAGCACCTTTACAGGAAACAAAAATTGCTTTAAGAAGTAAGATATAGTACTTGCTTTAGCTTTGTTGGTACTACGTTTTTCTTTTTTGCATAGAGTAAAAAACTATTGAATTGTGCAGAACTTACACACATTTGGAAAGTCTACAAAGCATTCAGATCTATGAGGTTGACAGTTTTTTTCCACATAGAAATTTTATTACCTTATCTTTCAATTTAAGGAATAGATTTTTCTTTGAAAGCCTTCACTTTTGTCTCTTGATGGCCCTTTTCACTTATTACTATGTGCGGAGGAAAAGAAAACTCCAAAGAAAAGCTGAGAAAAAATTTAAATCTAAAGGCTTTTTTATGTTTATTTGGAGACTAAAAAATAAATATGTGTTACTTTGACAATGTTTGTATTGTTAAACATTTTTTGTTGTGAGATATAGAAATGATTAATCCTGTGAACTCAATAACAAGTTAACTATGTCTTCCTACTTCTAAAATTTCTCCCTAGCGTAAGACTTTCATTTATATTGAATTTAAGTTTCTTTTTAAAACATAGACCAACTACATAGCATTATCTCCCAGCAATACCCACAGCACATTTCACCCTCCAGTAGTAAAGAAATGCTTGTAGCTACACTACTTCTCCTACCACTGTGGACACTGGCACATACACAGCCTCACCACATAGCCATGGGACCATTCCACAGCTAGATGTTTTTGCTTAAATAGCTCACTGGACCCAAATATCTCTCCTGCCTTTTTCCACTTTACTCTTATTATCCCACTAGTCTCAACACAGGATTATCTCTTTGTATATAGCATGTGGCAAGTGAATAGTAAATATTAATTGACTTGGACTTAACTGAAGTTTTTTAAAAGAGAAGAATCAAATATTCAGGGTTCTCCAGAGAAAAAGAAGCAATAGGATATATATCATATGTATCATATATCATATATATATAATATATATATAAATAGGGAGAGAGAGACATTTATTATAGGAATTGATTCACCCAATTATGGAGGTCAGGAAATCCCAGCATCTACTGTCTGCAAGCTGGAGAACAGGGAAAGCTGGTGGTGTAATTCAGTCCAAATCTAAAGACCAGAGAATCTGGGAAATGATGGTGTCTAAGTTCAAAGAACTAAAAACCAGGAGCATTAATGTTTGAGGGCAAGAGATGACAGATGTCCCAGCTCAAGCAGAGAGAGCAAATGTGCCCTACCTCTGCCTTTTTGTTCTATTCAGACCCTCAGCAGATTGGATGATGCCCATCCTCACTGGTGAGAGTGGTCTTCTTTACTCAGTCTAATTCAAACACTTATTTCTTCCCAGAGACACCCTCATAGACACACCCAGGAATAATGTTTTGCCAGCTGTCTGGGCATCCCTTAGGCCAGTCAAGTTGACATAAAATTAACTTATACACACAAGTGGTATATCTATATGTGTGTATGTGAATTTTGCTTTTTTGTCAGTATTTTGAGATGAATTGTGTTCAAAATTCTTATGTTGAAGCTGTATCTCCCAGTACCTCAGAATGGGACTGTATTTGGAGATAGGATCTTTAAAGAGATGAATAATTTAAAATGGGGGTCATTGGGGGGGGGCCCAATCCAATGTGACTGGTGTCCTTATAAGAAGGGGAGATTTGGATACAGCACACACAGGGGAAGACCATGTGAAGATATATAGGAAGAAGATGGTCATAAGCCAAGGAGAGAGGCCTCAGAAGAAATCAAACCTGCCGACACTTTCATCTCAAACTACTATTACTTTGGTTTCTATTCATTCTGTTTCTTTATGCAAATATACATTTGCAGAATATTATATACTAAAATGAAATCCTGTGATAGACACTCTTTCATGTTTATTTACTTTGCAATACATTATGAACATCATTCCATGTCAATCTACATAACTAGATGCTTTTATTCTTAAGGTTACCGAGTGTTCTATTGTCTGGACTTTTCCTATTTTATTTAATGAACCAGCTATCATTTGATAATTAGGATTTTTTTGTTAGTTTGTTTCTGTGTTTTGTTCTTTTTTTTAAATTATTTTTTCCTAAGATAAAAACTTCTGTCTTTAAATATCTGTGTGCTTATCTCATTAGTTTTCTAGTGTCAACACCCAGAAGAAGAAATATTCAGTATGAAAGTATAGACTTTATTAATCAAACTAGCAATGATTTGGGGCAAGTTACATTATCTCTTTGTGTCACATTTTCCTTGTCCATAAGGTGATGGGTTTAGACTAATTGTTCACTAATATACTATAAAACTATAAAGTGTGAGGTATTTAATCAGTCCCATTTGAATTTTAGTAATTTTTTAAAAATTGTGTCAGAGTCACAACCTCAGATACCAATTCTCTCAAAATTCCTCTAAAATATCTATAAAGACACTGAGAAAACAGAGATTCCCATTAGTAGCAGAATTAAAAATAACAAAGCCTTTATTATTAAAACTATGGAGTAACTGAAGGGCTAATCATAAAATTCCTGGGTCACAATTAAATATTTGTATTTAATTTCTCTCTGTGATTTTATGAACTATTTTCCTGATACTTTAAAATAATGTACCATAATATGTCAGGTTATATGAATAGCTTATTTATGCCTAACTTCAAGAGAGGTAATAATCTTTTCCACCTATTTCTTATTATCGACCCCTAGTCTAGTATCAATAGATCCACAATCCATAAGAACTAGAAACCTAAGTGTTATAAGAACTAGAAACCTAAGTGTCTATTCCTTGTTTTCTTCATATTTTGTCCATTTAGATAACAAAAATACTGGTGATTTCTTTCTTCCCATATTAATTCATATTAATCAGAAAATTTTTATTGAATCCTACTATATACCAGAAAACAACCTAGTCACTAAAGTTTTTATCAGTGAACAGACAAAAATATTTGACTTGTGAAGCTTAAAGATTAATGACCATTATTGGTGGAATTTGGGGAATATTTCCTTTAAAATCAACTTTCTAGATAATTCACCTTCTTTTTCCAAAATAAAAGAAAAAAACAAGTTTAAAATTATTTTTTATCAACTGAAAAGGGAGAACTGAAAAGATCTAACTCTGATATTACACTGGTTTTGAAATCATACCAATTCAGGCCCACACTGTTTTGAAAATAGCAGTATGGCAAAATTCCAAGACATTTCTTACTATATATATTATTGCTTCTTTCCCATAGCAGGACCAATTCTCTGTGTGGTCAAAAACAATTTAACACTGTTAGTTTTTTATGTTTTGCTTCTTAATTTCAAGAAGAAGCTAAAAATAACTTTCTGTGAGCACATTTCCCCAGTCTATTATTTGTTTTTCCCTTTTTTCTGGATTTTTCCTTTTTTGTTTTTTTGGTTTGGTTATATTTATTTGGGCGTCTGTTTTGTTTTGTTTTGCTTGCTTTCTGTTTTGGGGGGTTTTTTTTCCTCTTTTTTTTTTTGGAAACATGGTTTTCCTTTCTCTGATCATCTGCATGAGTGTGTGGTTACATTTTTCATATTACCCTATGATATTCCATATTTTATGGCTAGAATTGACTTCTCATCTCCGTGTGGCCTTTTGACATGGAGCATATTTCTATGAAACTGGCTTGGGAATGCTGCTTGTTTTACTCCATGGTCCTTCTAAATGTACATATCTGTTTCTCTCTGGCAGATTGTAAATTCCTTTAAAGAAGAGGTTGTATCTGATCTATTTTGCCTCAGCAGCTAGCATGCATTCTGTGTGTAATATGTGCTTAACTAATGTTGCTAAAAAATACCGTCCTGGTGCCTGTATTGTATTGTGAAATCTGACCATCTATGATATAAGCATCTTTCTATCATCACTGTAATACCACTTCTTACTTCATTAATACATTTTCAAAACCTGCAAGAGTCAGAAAAAAATTTAAAAGTGATTCATTTCATTATGATTTTTGGTTCTCTTTCTCATCTTTATGATATCTTCTAAAACTACCGCAGCAAGTTTCCTAAGTGTTCTGGAACTGAAGTTAAATATCTCTCTACAAAAGGAACTAAATAGGCTTTTAATTTACCCATATTAACTTATTAGTAAAACTTAATTGTATTAATTTGTTCTCTCTTCTCCTTGACTTTTGTTTGTTGTTTTTACTTTGGTATTTTCTCTCTCTCAAAAAAAGAAAGAAAAAAGAATGAAATAGAGGAAAGTAAGTTGTAGCCCCTGCCCTTGAGGGACTCTGATCTATTTGAGGAGAGATGAGACAAGAAGGAATGTGGCAGGGGCTCTGGGGATGTGAGTGGTGTAAGATAAATGGTGCTTCTGGGGGAGTATTAGACAATAATGTTATACACTGAAATAGTTCTGAGGAACATAGTATGCTTAGCTAGGAATTTGAAATTTATTCCATAAGTCCATAAGCAGTAGGGGAACACTAATAACATTTGACATATGAACTATCTCAATCAAGTGTGTGTTTTAAAAAGGTCTTGATGGCATGGTGCTCTACTGGAACAAGAAGCCCTGGGTTTGAAAAAACAGATTTTAAAATGAATCCCAATTTACAAAGGAAAGGGAGACAATTTTTTAAATTAAAGACATGGCTTTTTAAAAGTGATTTGTTGGTAAACAGGGCACAAAAAAGAGCCAAAAGATAGAAAACCTTATATCTTAGAATTGCAGTTTGTTTTGTTGGTTTCGTTTTTCTTCTCTTTGTCTCATTTGTCATCTCAATATGGACATACTGATAGCATCTACTTCCTAAAATTATTTTGAGGAATAAGAAATGTAATACCTGTTAAAAAAAACAGAATATTGTTTTCAACATAGTAAACACTTAAAAAAAAGTAGAACCTTAGAACTGTTCTAATAGACCATACATAAAATGATCAGTACTTGGCATAATTTGGGCTTCTGGGAGTTTGGAGACAAAAAATAAGCTGTGGAGTTCTTAAAAAGTGCTTGTTATTAAAAATAAGCAAAATATGGCATAAATAAAAGATTAGAAGTGTAATGATTGTGATAGTAATAGTGACTGAAAAGGGAACTACATAACTAAGCTCAAGTCCCATGAGGGGCACGAGAGAAAAAAAAGGCAGCAGGTCCATCCTCAAAAACCTCAGAAAACACACGGGAACTAGGTTTTGAAACATTTTCAAAGCAGATTTTAAAAACTCAGAGGGATGCAAAATGAATATACAAGTACCAAAGGGACATTCATTAAGCGAATGATCTGAAAATTAGTCATTTTGTCATTTTCTTTGGTTTTGTGATTGTTCCATCTAATTATTTTCTTAAAAGTTTAGCATTGTTTTCTAAGTCCTTAGGGTGAGAAACACATAAGGAAATGTACAGGTACTAGGGAAACCTCTATTGGGGTTTTAGGGAAGAAGATAGTGAGTTTCGTTTCTGTCACACATTTTTAAAAGGTAGGAATTATTCTTCTGTATTACAACAGCTAATTAAGGCCTAGGTATTACAAACTACTGGCTCTGCTGAAAGGAGAGGGCACGTTCTACTCTTCAGGCCTCTGCTGTCAGGCTGAGCAACGCTCCTCCTTGTGGACCAGCGACCCTGTGGCCCCATAGAGAACATTTGAGAAGAGCCCAAGGAAGCTGTCAGGAGTGATTTCAAACAGATCACAACTTTTCAGCAGGGGTTTTGAGCAATTCAAATTTAGCAACCTGTGTTGTCCACTATTCAAGAGTCAGGTCATTGCATATCGCTTATTTGTTTTCTGCCCTGTGGCATATTTTCAAAGCACAAAATGTGAAACGTGCATGTCTTTTGGAACAGTAAAGGCCAGGAAAATCTGTCACATCAATATCTATCCTTTATGATCCCAGGTAACAAGTTGTAACTTGTTCTAGCTTTCACCATGCTAGTCATGTCATAGGGAAAACCACGGAATACATACATATATATATATATACCTATATATATATATATACCTATATATATACGTATATATATATATAGGTATATATATATATATATATTTTTTTTTCTTTTTGTGGTACGCGGGCCTCCCACTGTTGTGGCCTCTCCCATTGCGGAGCACAGGCTCCGGACGCGCAGGCTCAGCAGCCATGGCTCACAGGCCTAGCCACTCTGCGTCATGTGGGATCTTCCTGGATCAGGGCACGAACCCGTGTGCCCTGTATCGGCAGGTGGACTCTCAACCACTGTGCCACCAGGGAAGCCCCAGATATATTTTTCTATTAAAGTTTAAAGTCCAGTTTGTGCTTTGAGAGTACAGGTGGCGCTGCCTAACAGAGAATAATTATTGCATAGTTACACATTGGGCAGCTATTGTTATGAAGCTTTGATGTAGTCACCTTATTTTCTCTTGATACTGGGACATGTTCTTGGCCTTTAATATAATCAGTAAGTAAATCAGAATAACCAAAGAAACCAAATACAATATAACTACATAGTATTTTCATTCGTGTACTTGTTACCTCTTTAACAATTTACATTATTTTTCTCTCTATTAGACTGCGTTTCCCAGATTTTGCTGCTATGAAAAAGCACAAATTTCAGATGCTTTTAACAATGAAGGTTTATTTCCTGCTCATGTTCTATCCTGGAACAAGTCAAAAAAAAATAAATCAATAAACCTCCAACCTACTACTTAAATCCAAACCAACTTTTTACGATTTTAAGAAAAGGATCAGAGGAATATAGATTAACCAGCAACAGTGGTTTAAGAGTAAAAAAAAAAAATGAAAAATTCCTTACATTATCGTCAGTTAAGGAAATATTTTCTTCTTTTTCACACTGGAATAGTAGCAGAAGAAAGCCATTTTTGTTAAAGGAATACAGAAATTTTAGCCTAATACTTCCACTCAGCATACAAACAAAAATTGTAATTATATTGATATTGGTGTGCCATATACAAGCTTTAAATTTAATATTCATAGTATTATTCATCACTTGAGTTAAATTAACTTAGAGGGTGTGTAAATTTTATGTACATTGTATCATTTAACTTTCAGGAAGCCTAATTTTTTTTTTAACTTTTATAATGATCAACTTGCCTTGCAAAAAGGAAAAAGAAAAAGAATGGAAGGAAGAAAGGGAGGAAAAAAGAAACAAAGTAAAGAAGGAAGAAGAAAATTTTTGAGGTAGTAAAAGGAAAACATACAATAGAAAGATAAAATATAAAATAAGAAAGGAAGGGGATTTAAGGGGAAAACAAAGGTTAAAGCATAAGAGGCTAGATCTGTGGGAAATGTGTGACAAAAGTGGGAGTATTGCTCTCCGTTGTATTATAAACTAAGCAACCAAAGTGGGTGAATTGCTAGAAGATATATCCTTTGTGAGGAGGAGAGACTAGATTACAGCACAGTTCTGTCTAATTCCAAAACTTACACATGCCATTTGTGTCACACTATACCAGCACTTTAATTTTACACAATTATTGAAATGACTAAATTGAATTAAATTACATTTAACTACATATTTGTTTGTATGATTTTTATATAAAACTGGTTTCCATGTCAATTTACCCATCAGGCAATCGCCTTTAGAATTTTTGTCAGGGAAAGAAGATAAACATTTCTTAGTTAGCTGCATCGTGGGACAAGAACGGAAGTGTCACTCAATTTACAACATTGAATAAGTAAAATTGTACATGTCCAAGTTGCTAAAATGTGATCATCTAATTTTATAAAAGGAAGAATTAATAAATAGATTAATGAAGGAAGGGAGGGAGGGAGGGAGGAAGGAAGAAAGGAAGAAAATATTTGCCTGTTACTGTGGTTCTTACATGTTAAGTGTTTTTCATAGTGGATCAATATTCTTTTCAGTGAGAAATGACTGGTAACTAGCTGAAAACATGTACTTATGAATGGAACTATATATTCTTCATAGAATGGGATATGACACATGTATGTGTTCAACCATATGAGTTCAACCATGCATCCTCCATGCCTTCATGCATTCGTTCATTCATTTTAACAAACAACAAACATATTGATTGACCAAACCTACATACTGACCATGTGCTCAAGAAATGAAGAAATATAAAAATGAATAATAGATGACCCCTACCTTTAAGTAATCAGTCTAGCATAGTCATAGGCAAAGGCATATTTAGAGATTTATAAATAGAGAAATGCAAAAATAGAATGTACCATATTTATGATTGTATGTGGATCAAATATATAAAGATATTTATAACTGCCCCCAAATGGCAATTCTCCATAATGTAAAATACTACTGTAATATTCTATAGCCTTTTAGATTTATTGAAGATATTTATCTAAACTTCCTGAATCAATTTTTAGACTACTGCCTGCATAAACCTTCTCACCTTGAGTCAGGGAAGTAATATAATACTTGGATTAGGAAAGAAATGTGTGTTAATGGCCATCTTTTGTCATAAGCCTTCAGGTGTTTCTGTTTGCAACATGTTCCTATAAGTGTTGAACAAATCTGGTGAGTGTTTTATGACTAATTGACATTTATGCAGCATAGACAAATTTGTTAATTCATACTGACACTTGATTTTAGCAAGTCATTTCAATTTTTTTCATTTACTCTTTTTTTGATTGCTTGTTTTGTTTTAAAACAATTTTAAAAATTTGTGAAATGCAGGTCCTAGATTTTGAGGGAGGCTGAATGGTGGTAACTGGGAAGGTGGTATCAATACTAATACAGTGTACCTTTATCAATTAAAAATGTTTGCCTCTAGAAACCTTTGGTGTTACCTTTTGGTGGGTATGTAAAAATCTTGTAACTAGAACAAAGGCTATACTGAAGTATCAGAAAGGAGGTGACTATCTGTATATAGGAATTATTTCCCAGTGATTTAGACTATAAATTAAAGTGGCTAATATCAATATCTCAGCATATGTGCACTACAACTGAAAATAAATATTTTCTAGAGAATTAGAGTTATATATCTCACTTGTAAAGACATTCACACTCTCAAAACCTTCTGTTAACACTTTGTGATACCCCTACCATTGCCCCAAATTTGTATAGGACTAATATGCCTTGAACGGTATTTAATAACTGCAGTTGACTATGCCAGATATTGCCATTATAATTTGTTTCAGATTTTACGATGTTGCGCCACAGAAACCCTATGAACCAGGAAGGGTGGTCATTAGGTTTTCATAGAAAAATTCCTTATTGTTTACTATTATTTTGGGCTAAAACATAAAATATTCAGGTATAAGATTAGTCACTTTGTCTGCATGGCACTGAGCATGGAGATTTCCAACCCCACCTCCCAGCCCCCATGGCTTGATAAGTTCTTAAGCCAGTTTTGGAATTGGTCATTCATCGTGGCATTATGTAGACAGAACTTTCCACTTGTGTTACAGCATACATTGCTTTTCTTCCCACTTTCAGCTATAGAATTATAACCACCGTTTCTAATCTAATACCCTACATTTATGTCTTCAATTTTATCAACCATATTGCTTAATACTAATTTTATGATTATTCCTTTTCCTTTTGAGTTGATGCATGTAACATATTAATTTAAGTAGAAATCATCTACTCACTCGGAAAAAAACACTTTATGCCTTTCAGATCTGCTTTTAATAAAATTTCCTAGAAAATATCTAGATAATAAAAGGTTTACATTACTAGAGATTTTGTTCTTTTTTTATTATTTATTGAGTCATAATTTCACACTTTAGTGGCCATTTCTGCTCAGGTGGCCTGCATAGAATTTTGTGTTTAAACATTTCTAACTTAAACCAGCCAATCTTAACAAACTTCCTTTTATGGATAACTTCTTGGCAAACTAGATTTTATCTTTTCTTTTATATTTCTCCTTCTTAAAATAGTCACTTTAAATAATGCACTTTGTTAATTTTATTTCTTTCATGGTCACTTCTTCAACCGAAATTTCTCATTACTTTTTACTTTTCCTAAAATAATTGTTGGTCAGAGTTTATTGAACATCTCATTATTATTTTACTTCATCACATTAACCCTTCTCAGAAATCAAAAGCTCTTTCTGACCAGATGTCCTTAATATTAAAGTAAGATTAACTTTGTCATACTAATTTTATCAATACTAGGTAACAAAATGATTTAATGTAATATTTTAAAACTAGGCATTATAATATATAATTATAGAGTTGAACCAATTATACTTATTACAACAAACAAAATTTTAAGATACTAACTTAAGCTTTTTGAAGAAAACAAAGCAGGGTAATACCTAGCTATTTCTATGTTAGAAATAACAGTCAAATTTTGATAGAGAATAGTGCTAGATAAATAGAAATTGTAGTACAAAGCTGTGTGTGTGTATATATATATATATGTGTGTGTATATATATATACACACACATATATATATCTACCAAATAAATGAAATATAGAGTGAATTGTTGTGGAAGTTCAAAATTGTACTGAGTAATAATATAGATGAATTTATAATTGATGGATCTTGATTCTTTAAAGTTGTTTTAAACACATCTACAGTACTTTGGAATCAACACAAAAATGTGAAGTTGGTATCAAGAAGGATATTAACACCCTTCTATAACATGTCCCTCACTGTCACTGCCAGAGACAGAATATCAGGCATTACTGACCACAGGTCTGAGCCGGTGTGGTAATTTTAACAATTTTACTAATCAGAAAATGCATTGATTTTCCTTTGTTCAGATAATATTTCTACTTTCTTATTAAGTGACTGTACTCTCTTGGACATGAGGGAGTAAGGAAAAGCATTTTTCCTACTACTGTGTTGAATTAGAAGGATCATAATAACTCCACATTTTATTTCTACCTCTTATTAGCTATGATTTTTCGGGAAAATCATGTGAACACACACTTCTCCATTTTATAAGATGAATAATTCCAACTCATGGGTTATTATAGAAGCTGAATAAGAATATTTTTCATACGAAAACACTTATCCTAGGACCTGGCACAAAGTTGAGCAAATGTTAATTGAACTTTATGCAAAATTTTATATCAAAGGTAGGATAGAAAATTTTTGAAGCATGTTAAAAAATTATAAATCTTTATGTATATATGAAATAATTTTATCTCAGAAAATTGGGAAACAGTAACAGTTGAAAAAATGTTTCAAAGTCAAGTTAACAAACTGTTGAATTAATATATAAATATCCTTTCCAAATGCAATAAAACGTTTTGTATTTTGCAATACAGCAGTCTGCAAGAAGAGGGGGGCAAAAAAGTACTGGGAGCTACATAGGGTGTAAAGCTTTAAAGTTAAGAATGGCATGCAAATGTAGTCATGTTCTTCCACCAAAAGAGTGAAATTTTCAGAATGAATCAGAAAAAAAAAATTTGCAACTGACTTTTAATGTTTGAATTTTCATCACTGTATGAAAATATTGTTTTATAAATCTGATGCACAAAATGTAGTCATATTTTTATTTTTATTGGATGAGATTTTTGGAGCACCAAAACATGCACGGCACTCTGCACAAGTTTTCTAAGGCTCCTTTAATCCCTTGTGCCATATTTTTTTTTCCCTGTGTGTAGAAAGAAAAGGGTATATTAAAAGATTTTTCATTCTGAATGTCTCCATCATCATGGTTAATAACGGCAGCGTAGCATATAAGAGGAGAAATTCAATTTCAAATTGCTTTAAGGTTTACCTTTGAATTCCACTTTGGTCAGAAGAGTCCCATGACCTTTAAATTTGATGAAAAGAGGGAGCAGATATTAATCTCATTATTTTATTTTGAAGTCCTACCAAAGCAAGTGACTCTAGACGACATTTCCACAAAATGACATGAGTAGTCCACGTAAGTTGATCATTATTACAGTGAAAGACAATACCTAAGGTTTTAATACACTTTCAGTATTTTATATCTGATTTCAAGTCCTTTTGTAAAATGTCTCTGCTACTTCAGAGTTCTCATTGTTTTGGACAGTTTAATTATGTGTCTTATATTTATGCTTGTATTGTAAAAACTGTTTCTTTTTAAATACTATATATTTATTCCCTTATATATGCCAAACTTATTTTGATAGTCCAAAAATATTTACTGTGCTTCCTAGTAATATATGTTACACTATTGCCTTTACACGAAGGTGCTCCCCCTGTTACAGAAAATTACAGTTGAAATATAGAATATTGTAACTATACAATAATTGCACACACTGTTAAAGAACACAGTAAGTTAACTATCCAAGCATTTCATACAGTAACATTCAGATGAGAGTTAGTTACCCCAAACAAAAATCCACTCAGTTACTTTCAGGTACTATATTAAGAACTTCTACCAATGTCATTTAACCTTTTGAACAGTCTTGCTGGGCTACTATTACTCCTATCCTAAATTTTTTTAAAATGATTGAACAATATTTGGTATAAGAACAAAATCTGTGGGAACAGAATAATTTATCTCAAATATCTCTTGAAGTGTGATTTGTGAAGTACTTGCATCAGGCTCACTTTGTTAAAATGCAGATTTCTGGCCACAGCTCCAAGCTGCTTAATGAAAATCTCTGGTATATGGGCCTCCAGAATTTCAACTTTAACACATTTTTCAGTTGGATAATCATTAGTCTAACCTAGAACATAAAGGGAAGAATAAGATTAGGAAAACAATATAACGATAAACAGTCTTTCTTTTTAATGTCACTGGCCTTGGAGAGAAGGGGAGAAATCAAAAAGACTGCTTTTGAAGCAAATATCTTCATACAATAATGTGAAAAGAGAAGGATAAACAATTGTTTGAATAAATAAGAATCTATCTATCTTTCTATCTACCCATCTATCCATGATACAACAATACTTTCATGAATCCAAAATTCATAAAAGTGTTTAAAAAGTTAAATAATTCAGAGTGGTATAGTGATCAAACACATAAGAAAAAGAAGCTGATTTTCATTGTCCTAGGGTAAAGGGCAGTGGGAGAAATCACTGTAGAATAAATTTAAAAGGAAGGATATACAGATGTTTGTGATGGTAAGAAAAAAAATAAGATTTCTTGGGAGGGCCACGCAGGACTAACTCAAGGATAATTGTCCAGGGATGAATAGCAGGGAGCAGTAGATTGCAACAGTACAGATTAAAGATGACGAGGGCATGGACTACGGATTTTTCTTGAGGAACAATGATGAAGACACAGATGCCAGAAATTATTATAGTCAGCATGATTATGCAAATAATTCAGTGGGGAATTTGGCCAGAAATTTTGATGATTCACACACATTTCAATTCTTAAATGATCTGCCATTAATGGCTTTGATCACTGTAGTCTACTCAGAGAATGAAGTTTTATGAATTTCTATAAAGACAGTAAAAATACTTGGTCTTAAATCAACCATTGGCGGAAGTACTTGTGGAGAAGCAAATGCCTTAAGTTGTAGTTTTGGAAGGTAGGCAACAAGAACAATGACTTCTATTTGATTTAATATCTCAAAAGAGATTATTTTTTTAAAAACTGGAACAAATGGAGACAAGTGGAACATATTTTATATTTGGCCATAAAACATTATTTTGTAAGGAGTATAGGGAAAATTGCGAGGTGATCATCAGTTGATTAAGATGCAGAACTGTTAAAATTAATTATTTCTCCAGCACAGTCTTTGAGAGTTATTTCCAGTATGTAATAAACAAAATATTCCCTGAAAGCTAAAAAGTTAAGTGTGCTTCCACAATGCAAAAGAGAGGGGCATGACGACCACTAGCAAGTGTTGTATTTTATCTAATATAAATACTGGGTTCCAAGCTATGGATGAAACAGAAAATTACTCAATACTGTTAATAAATACCACCTGTCCTACTTAAATAATTTCAGAGTTTGGAATAAAAATCACAGTATCCTGATCTTCTTTGTTTAAAAATATCTCTCTGCCCTTCTGGAGTTCTAAAGGCATATTTTTAGTAACTTCCTAAAATACTTAAAACACACGATGCTCATATCAGAACATCTTATCAATTAGCATTTATTCCTCCAATTCCTGAGCAATTCCATTTTCTGACTTCCAAGCATCTCAGTGTTATGATGAGCCCCAGAGGTTCTTATCTCTATTAACACAACAAAATATATCTCAGATCATTTCTCTTGCTTAACATGAACCTGATTTAGGTTGCTGTTGTTACAGTTGTTTTTTAATCAAAGGAGGTAATGTAAAGAGCAAATTTTGATATTTGAATTTTAAAATAGCTTTGCACACATCAGTTATATAATAAAATTACCAAGCAATCAGTACTATTTTTTTCACTGGAGCATGTAAAATATCCTCAGTGGTCAATTAGAAAGATTTGACAAGTGTAAAGCTACATAAAACAAAAAGACTTTTGCAATGATTAGGATTCATTCTAATGACGTTTGCAAAATTTGCCTAAACATCTTATTTTGAATTACCTTTGGACTGTGTCAAGAATTAGGGACTGAAGTACTGTAACAATTTTCTAGAACATTCAACTGCAAAACCACAACTAAGGAAGAAAAGAAATAATTTTTTTAAATCAATGTTGTTATTCGTTTTTCACTTTATTATAATTATTTGAAATATGCTCATTTCATTACCTCACTTCAGTAATACAGTGTCATAGACCTGGCCTTAAAATTTATTTACCTATTTTAATGATTTACTTATAGTATGGTATATAATAAATGTGATGTATAGAAAATATATATGTAAGCTTTTTATAAAGGATCTAAATAAAAAATCAGGATAATGCATTAGTGATGACTTAATAATAATATAATGATATTAATTTTCATTGAAATCATGATCCATACTCATAGTTTTATAATATCATTATTAATCAAATAACTATATTCTTGAATAGTAGTAATATTACTGTCAGTTATTCTGATCTGAAGTTAATGTATGCTTTTATGAAACAAATTTTTGTTTTTGTAATTCGAGTTTGTCAATATGATGATTTTATGAGATTTTGCCCTGTTAGGACACCCGATACTGTCTTCACAAATACCACAAATAATTCACATGGCATCATAGAAGCCTAGTTCCAAAACAGCTTCAGCTATTTGAATTGGCTATGACAGAATTGGAAGAGACCCAGAAATGGCAGTTATTTAGTTTGGCCACCATGCCCAAAGATATCTACTTGGAATAGTTCTGGAAGCTGTTCTTTTACTGTGTACAACTATTCGTGATATGGTGGTATTTGACAGACATTTTAAATCAGAACTGAAGCCAATTAAATTGTTTCTCTATGGATTTCTTCTGACAGATGCATGGAGGCATCTTCTGTTAGCCAGCAGACATTGTTCAAACATAGCTAAAACCATTCCAGCATTTATTTTGATACAATCAGCTAATTATATGGTTGTGATTTATGTTTAAATGAAGGATTTTAATCAAATCTATTATTTTAATCCTCTGTGAGACTTCCCATCATAATGTAATGGTTCCTGTATGGGAAAGACAACTTCTCTGAATGAAAACTTGGGCATATTGTCTTGATTTCATGGGAATAGAAGTATGATCTTAAATGGGAAAGCACTATATTTCCCTATCTCTGATTAAAAGAGTAAAAATTGTGCAGTTTGAACTATGAGACATATGACATTTGCTGTTTGGTTGTTAGTTCCACTTTGAATTTAGAACCAGAAAAAATAAATCACAGAAACTTAGTAAAGAAGGATTTGCTTGACAGGCAAACTCAATTTTTATAGTGGCATAATTTTCAGTACGTCTCAAACTAATCTCAATTCTTAATTAAAATTTCAGTTTTGTTATAAAATATGCCAATTTTAAGTTTAACATAGAATAAAGAAAAATGACTATAAACTTAAATTTTAAAAAGTATTTTAACAAGTGAAGTCCAATTGAAGTTACCTTCAGCATACTGACAATATGCAGGAAATTAGCAGAAATCTCTATCTAAAATTCATGAATCTGTGATAGCAGGCTCTTCCTTCATTTCATTTGGTTAAAGTTACTACATTAGCAGACTTGTGGGTTTTGTTACTCACTGATTTTTTTTTTTTTTTTTAATCTTTCTAGATGCTCCACCAACTGGTCAGGCACACAGTGTGAGAGGCCTGCCCCAAAGAGCAGCAAATCTGATCATATCAGCACAAGTAAGTTTCTCAGATTAATATCTTGGGTGTTCCACATAGTATAGAAAGCATTGTTTTCTTTTTATACCGTTATTGCGGGAATTGACTCTTGGAAAATCTCCTGTATGGAATTTTTCAAGAGATCTGCAATCCGTATGTTTTTTGAAAGAAGAAGCACTGAGCTCTCACCTGGTGACAGGATCCAGTGTTATGTGCTCTTTTAGGCTGTGAGGGTTCATCTCAAACTTTGGCAGTTTTCAGAACACACATCTGTAAACCTAGCTTAAGCTTTTCTTTGGAAATGTGCGTCAGCTGCAAAGGCTGCAAATATCACAATGGATGTGAGAATGCTTGGGGAAGAAAAGTAATTTCATGTTTTATTAATTAGAGTGTATTTTTCTTGAAGTGCATTCAGTGTGTTGTGGAAAAACAAACTTGGTTAGTCTCAAAGTTGTGAAGTATGTTAACAAGCAATTTTTGATAAGGATCATAGTTGATTCATTGCTTCCTTATCTTTAAAGTACTGGTTTTGAAGTATATTAAAATGTAGCAACATTTTACAAGTTTTTTTTTGTGTGTAGCTATAGTCTTAGGACAGGTCCCTGATATGAAAATTTATCTACATCAATATTTTGTGTCTATGTGTGTGTGTTCCAACAATTTTAAATGATTTTATAAAGATTTTCACAGGGCTTCCCTGGTGGCGCAGTGGTTGAGAGTCCGCCTGCCGATGCAGGGGACACGGGTTCATGCCCCGCTCCGGGAAGATCCCACATGCCGCGGAATGGCTAGGCCCATGAGCCATGGCCGCTGAGCCTGCGCGTCCTGAGCCTGTGCTCCGCAACAGGAGAGGCCACAACAGTGAGAGGCCCGTGTACCGCAAAAAAAAAAAAAAAAAAAAAAAGATTTTCACAATAAAAGTCTCACATAAAGTTTCCCAATTCGTACATATTATTACTAATGAGTGGAAAAATTTTGAGAAATCTGGAATAACTATCAAGTGGGTAAATATATTCTTGAAGAGAAAAAAATAATACCTCGATTTATGAATGCTTACTTAGCAATTTTTCTCTAGTCTTTCATTGCTGGTGAGAGAGCATACATGAAAACAAACAAAAAATATACTATGAAATTTGTGAAAAAAGAAAGACATTGTCAAAATCAAAAGTATATGATTTTTGTACCTTAGACGTAGGCTCCCAGTGTTTGCTGATCTACTTGTTTGTTGTGTCTGTCCCCAATGAATTTATCATTGCTTGAAATTCTTCAAGTGACATTTGTCTAAAGTTCCACCATTTAGAGATTAACTTGGGCTAGTAAGGATGACCATCTTTGAAAAATGGCAAAAAGGTATAGAATAAATAACCTTAGAAATGAGGCTTTGCATTTGGAAAAGTGAGGTACATGATTCTGTTCATGGAGCATATGGTGTTACCTTAGAATTTGTGTGTTGTCTTTAGGAAGGGAAAGGAGAAGACTGTAGCAAAGCTATGGACGCATAGTTGTAGGAATAGGACACTAGGATTTGAGGAATTGGTTCATAAAATATAGGAGATGTGGAAAAATATACCTTGCCTAACTTGATATTGCAAAAGAAGAGCAAAAGAAAAAAAGTACTCTCTTCTCTTTCTTCCAGGATCATACTGACATTAGTACTAACAATTCTGGAGGAATACTAATTTATATGATTTTGTGAACCAGTTATAAGATTCAACCATCATTAAGAGCATTTTTGTAATGAAAAAATGCATTTGAGTTACCAACCTGTAGAACATACTGAAGTAATAAGTTGAGAATTAATGAAGTCATGGTACTTTAGGCTTTCTTTTATGATAATTTCTCAATTATCTAAGATAAATTAAAAACTTAGTCTTTTAGAGAGTCAAAACAATTTTAAATATTGATAAAATTTTCTGAAAGAAGGAAACAGAGTAGAATGTCAACTGAATTTTCAATTTATATATAAGGTCCATCTACAAGGGAAAGTTTCGTGTTTGGAAGATGATTTTGAGGAGGGGTGTGCCAGATGTATTTATTGAAAGGTGATGTTGCCAACCATTTGCATTGGTAACAAGCTCCCTTATAAGAAAAATGTCTCTACTTACATGCAACAGTTCTAAAATAGGAACTATCACATGGAAGGAGGAGTTGCAAGTAGTTGTAACCCTTTTTCCAAAGATTCTGATGCTCTTTCTTCCATCACTGATCTAAAGTCATTACATTTAATGGAAGTATCAATGCACGTTGAAAGGGCTATTAGCTATGCAAATGTCAAATTATCTCAGATTTGAGCAAAGTTGACCACATAATGACTCTGTTAAAAGGTACTTATCATCAGACATTTGCACTTAGAGAAACTTGCCTCAGTAACTCTGAAAGGAGAGAAAAGGTAGTTAAACTGATCCCTCCTAAGGTAGGAGGGCTATTTTTATTTTCTCAGGTAAACTCCAGTGGTTTTGAATGGTTGTCATATGTTCTCCGAACTTGGGCAGAAGTCATCTGTTCAATAAGAAAGATGGATACTTTAGGAATGTGTTTTCAAACCTGTATTTCCACTTACAGTGAAGCATTCCATAATCATTGGACCTTGGCACAATCGGGAATATACTGCCTCTCTCAGCCTAACTGCTATCAATGGGCACGAGATTTACCTTTCTAACTGATGAACAGCTTTCTTAATCATCTCGGAGAAGTCATACTGATGTTCTCTGCCCCTTGCGGTTTAAAGTATCTAAAGATCAGCCTGCCTGTGGAATTAAGTGGATCTATTATTCTAGAACTTTCTGCTTAGTTTCCACTTGAAAAAGCAGAAACTTTTCTGAAGTTATTTGGAAGAGTTTTAAACTAAGGATGATTAAATATTTATTTTATACTCCTGTATTAGATTTACCTAAAGTTTTAAGGCAGTGGATGCTCAGTGTTTGGATTATGCTATTCATATCTGCTAAAGTTAAGGAGGATAAAAATATACTCAGCATTTGGGGGGCAGTAATATAATGACTATGGACTAGAGTCCATAGATATGACTTCCTAAATTTCCTTCAACATCATCCTGTTTTTTAATAGCACAAATTCCCAGCTCATTTATGTAGCTTACACAGCCCTTCCTAACATCCCCTTTGCTTTCCTCTACAGCCACATCTCCTTCTACCACCCTCCGCTCTACTCTCCATTCAGACTGTTGTTCCTTGATCTTTTCTCCTCCAGGTTTTCATATTTCTCTCTCAAGATTAATTCAGTATCTCCTCCTCCACTCAAGCTGCATTCTCTTTCATGGGACTCATCCCTCAGGTCTCAAAGGCATACCTGTCCTCCTCCTCTATCCCAGATCTAGTTGGATACTACTCCTCTATGTTTTCAGAGCAATACATACTTTCACTAGGGTAGTGCTTATCACTGTGCTAAATAAACCCATGTGTTTGTCATCTTCTAATATACATCAAACAAGATGAGAGGAGGGACATTTCTATCCCCAGTGCAAAGTAGAGTAAATGTTGAGTGTGTGGAAACCCTTAAAATATATCTGCTAAATGAGAACTGAATGTATAGTCCCTATGACGTCCTAGGCACTGTGCTATTAGCAAAACAAAGATAGATAGCTTATGCCCTCAAGTTACAAATAAATTGATCTCTACAATATATGGTGAAAAGTGCAAAATAGAGGCATGCACAGAGTCATATGGCAATATGTATTTTGAATTAGTTAATAAACATGTATTAGCACTTTCTGTGTAATGGACACAATTCTATTTACATTACTATGAGGTATATATTAATGATAACACTTATTTTGTAAATGTGTAAAGTCAAAGAATATAAATGTTGCTAGTAAGCTGAGATTTGAACAGAGGTAGCCTGGCTCCAGAATCTATTATCTCAACTGTGATGCTGTACTGCCTCTCCCACTGAAGGGGTCTCCTCAACATAACAATTTGATAAGACAGTTCTTTCAAATGGAAAAGCATTTTATAATGAGGCTACAGAACAATGTGGCAAAGAAAGACTGGCTCTATTTTCTGTGAGAAGTTTGTTGAGATTTCCCCTCCACCCAATAACAAGTTCAGAGTGTGCTTTTTTTTTTAATCTGTTTAGAACAGTCCACCAAAAATATACTATTAAAAATATCACCTACAATAGATCTTGATTGTTATATGTTAACAATATAATATTTACTGCCATATATACTGCTTGGAAAAAATACTTATTTTGATAAATATCTATACTATATTCTAAAAATATATATAGTTGCTAGTTGTTTCCATGAATATAAACTAATTTACAAAAAAATAAAGAAAAACTTGCCAAATTTTCACACATTGTTTATTGTCTATACTGAGCATTATCGCAGTTACCTTGATAGGTTATATATCTTATATGTTTATGTTATATAAACATATAAGAATGCTAAGCTCTTAAACAGAGTGTTGTAATGTAAGGGATTGGAACTGCCATCTGTCATGGGAAAAAGAAAAAGAAAAACAAAGTTATTTGTTTTCTAGCATGCATAATTAACAGCATTTCTACCTAATAAAAATAAAATAAACTATGTAGAACAAAGTCTAACATTCTAAATAATTTGTAATTGCTTTGAGGAGAAAGTAACTTTATATACCTTAAAACTAGTATTGATATATATTTTAAACCTACAAATTTACCACAAATTTTAGCAGAAAAAAATATAAATGATGAAGTGAGGATATTTATAAAGTTGTGATCAATCAGTTGAAGTCAGTTTATGAAGAAATCAAGCTGTTCACTGGTATTTAAAATTTGTGAACAAATGTTAATTACTATCCAAGGTGCCAGATTCTCCACTTACATTAATTACTAATAAATTACACATTCATATAAAGTTCACTTTCCCAAAACCCAGTAAGTAATGTAATATCAAACTCACTAAATCATATAGTGCTAGTAACAGCATGAGAAAAATAAAATGAGGTTTACATTTCAGAAACTGACTAAACAAGGCAAGCCATTTTCTTGCATGGAAGAGAGTTATTTGGTTATTTTAGTCAAGTTATTTTTGAAGTTCCAAATTGAAAGATTATCTTATATATGACATTTCCTTAATAAAGACTTTTTGGTATTTTGGTAAATGATCTGCAATACGTACTACCTCACACAGATATCTGTGGCTAGAGCTGTTAAAACTGATCTATATTTTTATTTTAAATTCCCTAAGCAGCTGCTTATCATGTTTAATATTACCATTAATTTCTACCACAGTATTTTACATGTACATGTATATGCAGAGGAAAATTCATATATTTAATAACTATTAATGTTTCATTCTTGAACCCTTCAAGATCCTCACATTAAATTTCAATTAGTTTGGGTGTTGCTTTGTTTCTCAGTTTAGCCAATGATTAAGCTGACTTGACAGACTCAATGAGATACTTATTCCAAATAGACAAAGACTTTGTCTTATGGGAACTAGATATTTGTCTGTTGGAAACATCAGATTTAGGTACTTGATAGAGCTTCTTAATACTCTCCTGTTATTAGGCAACGCTTGCATTCAGTTTTCTTCCTGCATAAGTGACATATGACCCTAGGTGTATCTTACTGTGGATCGCATCATCAGTAAAAGGGTATTGTCTCCTTCTTTAGAAAAAAAAGATTGCTCTTATTGCCAACCTAGAAATGGAGGACAGGGCAGAGGTCCTCCTCAGTTTTACTTCTCCCCTATGCTCAGATGCATAAAAACTAAGACCCACTTTCTATGACCACTTTTGAAAATCTATTCCTTAGATCTGTTATTCCATTTTGAAGATGAGTAATACAACCTAAGATCATTCTTATAAAGGGGGAAAGTGGACATTTACAACATAAGCCAAACACTTAAATGTGGTTTGCTGAAACTATTCTGGAACTGGAATTTGAGAAAGAGAATCCACTTTGTCCCCCTATTTTGTTGAATCAAGCTAAGAGCCCTATGTGGTAGGTCTTCATGTCTCTATTTTAATGGGTAAAGAGCATGAGCCTCAAATTTTAAATAACTTTTCCAAGGTCTCACTTCAGGTAGGTGGTGAAACTGATATTTAGGCCTATGTCCATCCAAATCCAAAACTGTTGCCCCTTTTGTTTTACCAGGCTGCCATCTAGCTTGCCACATGTACTCATGGCCAGGGAGTATTTATAGCTAAAGGAAAAAAAACTAAGGGTGGAAATATGGCCAGGGAAATTGTGGAAATGTGTGTTCAGTCACAGTTTCTTTACTTATGTCATGTGCAAATAAATGTGTCTGGTGAGAATCAGACTGACAAAGAAGTCAGTATTTCTAACCTCAAGGTATTTCACTGTAACATATAAATGAAAGATATCTAAAGAAACATTTCCAGCAGATCAAGTATTTAATAAGAAAGTGATTTTCCAGTAATGTAGTTATGAACTAGGAATATAGACATTTGGCCTAAGTTTTATTTTTATTATGTCAGTTGTTAAATGATTTGGTGTAATAAGGTGTTCAGTTATATCAATCTTGTCTTCATTTTATTTATGTGTTCATCTATTCATTCATTTCTTTTTCAGGAAGCATAGCCATCATTGTGCCTCTTGTGCTCTTGGTGACTTTGATAACCACCTTGGTAATTGGTTTAGTGCTTTGTAAAAGAAAAAGAAGGTAAGATGCAATAGTCTAGACCAACAGTAAATAAATTACACAAATAGTTACAGAAACTGATTTTTTTTAAGAAAATTTCTTAAAGTATGATTTACATATTCTAACTGCTGAATTCTATGTTTTTTTAACCACTTTATCCCTCTACTTCATTTTAAGTGATTATAATTTAGACAACCTTTCCCTTATGTTATATGGATGGAATGGCTGCATTTGCATATTCCAACAAAAATAACAAGGGAGTTATTAAACATTCAATAGAATTTTACATTTGTGGTAGTTTTTCCTTGAAACAGCAAGAGTCTCTAAAGAGCATTTTATAATATTAATGTGTAAGATTAGTAATGTCAATAAAATGATAATGACTATGTATTGTATGTCACAAATTGTGCATTTTATTCACAAATTACATATTTGTTGATTTTATATATTACTGGAAGTATCATTATTTCAACTTATATGAATATGCAGTTAAAATATCTATAAGGAGTGAGTTGTCTGTGGCATTATTATCTGGAAGCTAGAGTTTGTGAGTCAGTTTCTGAATTATGTAAAAGAGGATTTTAGCCACGTGACTTGAGGATTGAAAGTTTATCACTATTTTTTTATAGACTTTTTCAGGAACGAAATGGAAAAAGTAGAATTTTAAAGGGCAGTTGAGGGCTTCCCTGGTGGCGCGGTGGTTGAGAGTCCGCCTGCCGATGCAGGAGACACGGGTTCGTGCCCTGGTCCGGGAAGATCCCACATGCCGCGGAGCGACTAAGCCCGTGAGCCATGGCCGCTGAGCCTGTGCGTCCGGAGCCTGTGCTCCGCAGCGGGAGAGGCCACAGCAGTGAGAGGCCCGCATACCGAAGAAAAAAAAAATAAAATAAAATAAAAAAAAATAAAATAAATAAAGGGCAGTTGATTAGTGAACATTCAGTTTCAACTAATGTGGTATTAGCTATTTACAAGGAATATGTTCTAAGTGCATTTTTAATTGTTAAATCTAAATAATTTGGGAAAATAATGTATTACATTCAGAGTTTTTGTTCCTCTGTGAATCAATAAATGTCATTTATTTTCAGTGTATTTTATTTAAGAATGTTCCATCAGTTATATTAAAATATCATTAGGGCTTCCCTGGTGGCACAGTGGTTGAGAGTCCACCTGTCGATGCAGGGGACACGGGTTCGTGCCCCGGTCCGGGAAGATCCCACATGCCACGGAGCCACTAGGCCCGTGAGCCATGCCCCTGAGCCTGCGTGTCTGGAGCCTGTGCTCCACAATGGGAGAGGCCACAACAGTGAGAGGCCCGTGTACCGGAAAAAAAAAAAAAATCATTAAATCTACAAATACGAAAGTTTCATTCACCACATTGTGATATTTAGACAACTCACACAATGTTCACTTATTCTAGGACAAAAACTATAAGAAGACAACCTATTATCAATGGAGGAATAAATGTAGAAATTGGCAATCCATCTTACAACATGTATGAGGTGGATCATGATCACAGCGATGGAGGTCTTTTAGACCCTGGCTTCATGGTAGATCCAGCAAAGGTAAAGTTTTAAGATGATGGACTGTGAACACTAACATTCTTGTGTCATTTCTCTATAAAATGGTTCTGAATTTCATCATCATTTCTTTTATCTGAAGTTAGATTAAAGAACTTTAGGATGCATTGAATTTTATAGTCTCTTCTAAAGAAAAAATAAAATTATGGACTGCATTCACCTGAAGCACGAAGTTAATGTAACATGTTTTGGAAAATAATATTTATTTATTCACTTAGTTTATAAACATAGCTTATTTAAAGTAATATCTTATTCAAATGTGTTGAGGTGCTGGCACATCTAAATATACAGCCTAGTGTAAAATTACTGATTTATTTTTAATAACAAAAAGAGTACAGTATTTCATTGCCAAAATAAGTACTTTATTTCCAGTAATGTTTTATTGAAGAGTCCACTAAGCTGTGTTCTTGGATTTGTTTGTAATCAAATCACTTTTAAACAATATTCTTCTACCTACTATAATATCCTTCTTATTGATTTGAGACATACCATTGATATATATATAGCCTAAAAATCCACAGTTTTTTTTTTAGTTTCTATTAGTTTATATTACTGAATGCTCAGTTTGGAAGCTTTCATAAGAAATAGATAAATGATACAACTATCTAGATAAACTTGCAAAGATTCCCTTCACTGTATAATTGGAATATTTTGCATGATAATTATAGAATATTTTAAGAGCATCAGTTGAATAAATGAATTAATAGCATCAATTTGCTAGTATGGTATGATTTTTATTAACTTATTTGTTCATTCATTAAATGGTTATTTATATTCTGATATATTAAAGGTATTTTGTCCAAAATGCACCATTATACTAAATAATCGCAATGATCACATGGCTTTGCACTCATAGCAACAGCTTTTCCCAAAGAAACTGAATAGGTCCCATATATTCAAGCTAGTTCTGAATCCAAGGCCAGACTTTCTAAGCCTATAACGGGTGGTCTGAAACTGAAGAAGTATTCATTTCTATGAAAAGAAATCAATCATTATTGCATAGATAAGTTTTTACTCTATCAGAAGATATTGTATACTTTTTTCCTCATTAGAAATATTTTTTTATTTACTCTAAATTATTAATTCAGTTACTAACTGCTACATTTGAAGTTGTTTGTGAAATAAACGCTGGTAACCTAAGTTTCAGTGTTTTGTACTTGAAATTGAAAAAGTAAACATACTGTGCATGTCATTTGATAATTTATAAAGAAGAAAGACATCTGAAATAATAGACTTCTCATATCCTATGAATTTTTCTTAGGAATAAAATACAGTGTCTGTAATATAATATGAACTGATGAGGATATACCTTATACACTTTTTATAAGCAGGAGAGTTCTCATTTTCCCCATCATTTTATTTCTAGTGATAGAACTAAGCCTATTTTGGATACTTGAAGGGACTAGCTTTTTAATATTCCATTTGATTTTTAAAATATTTACTCTAGGAAGATAAAACTATGCTTCAGCGCCCCTCAAGTTTATATTTAATGTATTTAGCAAATAACATTCAGTAAATATATATTTACTTATTTTCTGATTGACCAAAATTACACTAAATGTGACTTAGATGGCTGATTCTAGCTGACTCCTGATGTTTGAAATTTAAATATGAATTGTTGCCTAAGAATTAACTGCAGAAAATACATTTATAGGTATAGACGATTTTGAAAAGCAGGTAGCCATACCAAAGCAACCTTCATGATGAAGTGTTTTTCATAGAGTATTCACTTGTTACAATGGTTTGATATATTCATGATGTGATCAAATACAAATTGCATTACACATAAAGAAGATTTTTGTGGAATATTTTCATTATTTTCAAAATGGGTAAAATTTCTCCTTCAATGGTACCTTAGAAATCAAAAGAATTGAAATAATAAATTTTATTAAAAAAAGATTTGTCTATGGAGGCAATCACAGAATAGTTTGAAGAGTTCATAAAAGGGGAATTAGTATCTATTGGTTTTATACAAATTCATCTCAATCCTTACTTAGATTGTTTTTAATATCTTCTAAATGAGACCTTTGTGGGGGAAAATAAAGAGGCAATATTGACCTGATTTTATATTTAAAATTTTTTTCCTGGGACCTTTGCCCTTGTCCCAAACTTTATGATCATTCATTGTTAAGAGTTGATAGTTACAATTTTGAAAAATATGTATGTTCATTAATATTTTAATATTCGTCAACTTTTCATCTAGCTTTTAAAATTCCTTTTTGGTCACTAATAACTATTCATTCTATCATGAATATGAGTGTACCAGAGTGACTTATTCTGCCCTTAGACCCAAGAAAGTCTAAAGCCATTGCTCTTGCACAGAGTTTAGTGAGCCAATCTGATTACTAATTAATTTGCTTTAAACTAGAGAGTCAGATTTAACAAAAAACAGATAATTTGTTTTGATATATCGAATTTTAAATTTGATTTGTATATTCTAAAAATATAGAGGTCATGAACCTTTAATTAGAACCAGTAAGATAAATATTTGAGTTTACAGAATGGGCTCCTATCAGAACTTTTCAAAGTGACAAACCTTAAGTGAGGGAGGCTGATGCATTTTTCATAGGACTGATAGCAACCATGTGCTTTTTGGGGGGAGAGAATGAAGTTAAATAAATAATGGAGGTTTCTAGGTGAATGGTGTGTCTATAAGTAAGCTAAACTAAGAGAAATGTCTTCTGTGAATCACAGCTCTAATATTAATAGTTATTTCATAAATTATTGAAACTACCATGAACACAATGTTGATGCCCCAGGGCTGAAGAATATATCTTATGTTATTTTTATGACTTAACATGAGTTTATGTCAATGAAAACAGTTCCGTGATATTAGAACAGAAACTAAAATTCTCTGTTTACACACAGCCCAGGTATATAGGGGGAGGGACCAGTGCTTTCAAGCTTCCACACACAGCGCTGCCCAGCTACCTAAACTCTGATTTGAAAGGACCACTAACCGCTGGGGTGAGAGAAAATTCATTATTCCATATCCATTCCATCACAGAACTCCTCACAATCAAAGATGATTACTAGACTTAGATAGGGGCTTATCTTTAATGATTTTTTAATTAACAAAAGATTTCAAAACAGCATGAAAATTGGGGGCTTAAGTGTCCTGCGTATGCAAGATTATATATGAAATGTTATTTTTGGCAAGTTATTCAGTAGAAATATCTCTTCTTATAAATTTGAAAATGTTAAAGCTCCTTAACAGTAAACATGAGCATTTGCTATTGTTAGAACAGAACTCTCTAGCCAGAAATTTAAGCTGAATAGTTTAAATTTATGTTTGGCTTGGTTTATTTTCTATTAAGATGCTTTGTTTAGTATATACAAATTTGATATCCTTTTAAATAAAAATATAATACAAAATGTGGCATTATATGGAGAAATTAGAAATGGTGTATGAAACCATTCTTGAAAACTTTTTAAGTAACTTGTTTCTAGAGAAAGGTGCTTTGTCTAAAGTTACATGGTTCATATTGGAAAGAAGAGGGATTAAAGACAGGTATCAAGATTCCTAGGATTGATCTCACCCTTGTACTTCTCTCCCATCAACTGTTTTTCATTCTCATTTTTTTATCATGTTTGTCTCATTTGCATGGCTCAAAAAATATAATGTGTCTTTGTTATGACTAAGATTTAACGTGTTATTTTGGAAAGACAAGATTTTAAAAAACCAACTAGGTAACAATCTCATGTTAAGTTGCAACTATTAAAATAATAAACATTGTATATGTTTTTCAAATGAAAGAGATCATTTCTGCATGTCTCAATTCTACCTCAAAGTAATGCAAGTATCTATGAAACTTAGAATGACTGTGTCCTTCACAATTCTTTAGAAGAATCCAAAAGTATTTCCAATAATAAATACATGGAGATTGTTTGAAGCAAAAATACTGTTTTTATTTTTTAAAGTTTACACAGCTAATGTAGTTTACTTTCATTTTTCTTTGTTTTTTTTTAAATTTCATATTGAAAAATTATAAGTACCAAGTAGTTAGATAACCAAGCAAAAAGATGGCAGCACATCTTTCCTGCCACTTCAATAGCATTAAGGGGAGAAAACATGGACTGGAAATAAGACAATTTGGTTTAATGTTCTGTACTTTTAAATAAAGTCACAGTGAATATAGCTTTCATGATGATTTCTTCAGGCTTTCAATATTATGTCAAAGCTCCCCTTAGGTTCACAAGTTAACTGAAAAACATACAATTATGTTTTTATCTAAAACGATGCTAAAGTCGACGAAAACCTGTAAACAGAATTTAAATTACATTTATATAATTACTATTTAGTAAGTTAAATGAAATGCATGTAAATGTTGTTAACAGTAAAAGATAGACATCATAGAAAAAAATAACAAATTCATGTGGTCAAAACAGGTAATAAAACTATATTTATTTTTCTCCTTCAGCCAACAAATTACTCCAATCCGATATATGCGAAATTGTATATGGATGGGCAAAACTGTCGAAACTCCTTAGGAAGTGTTGATGAAAGGAAAGAACTGCTTCCAAAGAAAATAGAAATTGGGATAAGGGAGACAGTGGCATAATGAGTGATACCTTTTATATACTGTATAAATGTATAAAATGTAAGGATTACTTTTGTATGTTCCAACAGTATTATACTTGTTTTGGGATCAGCATTACCTCTTCCTTTATCTTTTTTCTGGTCAATTGTTTTCTGAGTTTTCTGGGTTTTATTTTTTGCTGATGACTACTGATTGACCATTTGTATGGTATTTTTATGAAAAAGAACTGCACTACAGTACAATTTACACCAATGCTGCTGATAAGACACCTTTGAATTTGTTAAAATTAAAAACAACATATTCCTTTGTAGTGTGAATATGAGCAATCTATTTTATATGAACTTTTTTGGTTCTACTTAATCAACAAAGATAATCTCTGCACTTTTTCATTATACGGTCTGAAACCTGTAATACAATATCATTTAATTTTCTGTTTAAATTGATGGAAAAATGATTGAATGCTCAACTCTCTTCTTTGTGCCCATTAAGACTGATTCAGACTGCTGAAAATATATAGCCCTCACACGTTCAGCATAGCCAGCTTTGCAATTAGTCTTAGGTTGCCAAGTGAGAATTTTGATGAAAAACCTTTAAAAATTTATAAAATTAATAATTTGCATGAATACATATGACTACATTTTCCAAAATTTAGTGGACTCTATTGTGATATACTAAAAGTATACACCCTATAAACAATAGTTATATTTAGGTAGTAGAAGATAGCAAAATAATAATCAAAAGTGGAAAGAACACACTTGCTATGGGAGAAGCATTTTGTTTTCCCTCAGTCCTGAGGTAAATAGCCAGCCTAGAGCACAACAGGGCATTGGGCACTCATGTCTTAGGAGTTTCTTCCCAGTCACGCGCATTTTGTGGAAGATTAACCCAACCCCTACCACACAGAACACTAAAGAATACTATATAAGCACACAAATTGATGACACAATTTCAATTATGTGAATGCATTCTCTTTGCAGGATCAAAAGGAAGAGGCAAGGCAGCCATTGTGGTATAGAGTAATCAGCAAATATTTTCAATATACAATATGACTAATCTGTTATTTGCCCTATCCAAAATATATTCTTAAGGGACTTTCCAAGTTATGGAAAAACAATTATCTGCCCATAATCAAAGGTGGAGAGTATACATGCTGACCAGTTACTCTGGTACTCTGATTTCTTCTGGTTATAGAAAACACATGGACCCCATTTACTTGTCTGTTTTCACATTTCAGTTGAAACACACATACGATTTATTTAAGTTGTATAAAAAAGTATAGCATTTTTATACAAATATCTTTAAAGGCACAAAAGATTTATTCACAAGGTATGGAGGGCTTTTTGTTCCTCTGATAGACATGACTGACTTTTAGCTGTCATAATGTATTAACAGATGAAATATGTTTGTGGTTGCTCTTTATCCCTTTGTACAAGCATTAAAAAAAAAAACACTGCTGTTTTATAAAGAGACTTTTTGTTGTACTATATGCATGCATACTACCTATTTCTAAACTTTGCCATATTGAGGCCTTTATAAACGATTGATTTATGTAATACTAGTGCAATTTTGCTTGAAACAATGTTATGCATATCATAAACTTTTCCAAGTTCTTGTTTAAGTACATTTTTTAAATTGAACAGTATTTTTCATTTGGGTTATAATAGTCATTTTGCCTATGTTTCTACAATGAAGTGTTAAATACTTTATAAAAAATTGTTGACTGGCTAATTTAAATGAAATTCTACATATTTAAGTGCTTGTGTTGGGTAGTTTTTGAAAAGGAAATTATTTTCTTTATGGAGTGTAATATTCTTAGGAAGTTATTTTAGTAAACATGAGACATAATTTTTGTTGTATCCTTAGGACATACTACTTGGGGTAGGACTGATTTCATTGCATCATTTTTCAAATCACAATAAGAAGGTATTTTCTCTCTTCTTGAAGTAGAAACACATCCCTTACTTTTTCCTTTTCCCTGCCATACATTGCTCATCATGGACGCCATGTTGCAATAGAAAGAAAGATAGGTTATATACAGAGTAGTATGACAATTGTTTTGAAATAAGCCAAAGTTCTTCCTGCTCTTTCCCATTCTCAAAAAAATGTACTTTAAGGAAAACTCAGAATCCATTAGATGCTGTGTAGACATTATTTTGTAAATGGAATAGTTATTAGTGTACCTACTTGGAGTATTGGACTAGAGATGCAAGTACAGGAGGGTCTGATTGACTGGAGCTATCATTGAGTTGTATTATCTAAAAGGGTCTTTGTATATCAGATGATATTTATGACAGTAGCTGACACTATCATTTGAAAGAGAAGAACCCACAGATTGGAATGACCTCAATGCAACTAATATTAGTATAAGTAACTACCAAAACATACATGATATACAACCCACCAACTAACACTCAGGGTCTGGTATCAATGACCTATTTTCTCTCTAGTACACTGAAAGCTATAGTCAAGAGAGCTCAGGATGCAGCTCATCCTAAGGACCTACTTCTCATGGTCCTTATTTCACAGTATGTTTCACCATTCTATGCTGGTTCATTCAAGTCCACATCAGAATCCATAGTATTTCTAGTTGCAGTTACTTTGCATTTAGTGTTTAGAGAACAAAGATATTTTTTGTCAACTCCTCAAACTTTATTTCTATGGCTCTAGCTGTTTCTATTTCAATTTTCTTTTGCAAAAACTCATATAAATGCTAGAAAGTCAGGTGTATAATTCTCCAGTGACCATTCTTTATAAATGCCTTTCCACAATACTTCCTGAAATATTCCTTCAGTTTTTGATGGGACACATTGTCTAAAAAATGAATGCTTCCTGGTAAACTCTTCTTCTTACTCAAGTGTCTTTCCATCCAAAGCAGAGATTTTCAGCCTTTTGACATTTGAGCCAGGTAATTCTTTTTTGTCCTTTTCAGAGTAGGACACTTAGCAGGATCTCTGCCTCCTATCCATTAGTCGCTACTAGCACCACCCAAAGTTGCAACAACCAGAATATCTACAGACGTTGCCACATGCCTTCTGGGGAACAATATTGCTAAGAACTGCTGATCTAGGGCTGTGTTCTGTTCCCTGCTTTTAAATGACTTTCAGCTGGATCAGCTGAGTCCAAAAAAAAAAAAAAAAAAAAGTCTCCTCTTCACCAAAATCATGGCAGTCCTAAGTTTTGATTTTAATTATTTAATATTGATGATGCATGAGTTATAGAAACTTGGTATCAGTACAATGCCTATGTAGTTTTAAAAAGTCATTACTAGGGGAAAAAATTTCATTTAGAAACTTGTACCATTTTGCATAAATTGGGCTATTTTCATTTATGCAAATGTTTTATTTGTGGTCTTTTTGATATCATTAATGATTATGTGTTATTCTGTTTAGTGGTTGATTATATGCTTATTTTGCTGTATCTCGAGGTTGAGATTTAAGCTTGCAGTTTTCATCTAGGAATGTTTCTTTCCATTTTTATGATGACTCGAAGAAGTTCAGC